>NW_027660990.1:898029-910529 GCF_963280865.1 Gymnoscopelus braueri
ACATAGGACGCAGGGGGGCAATCCCAGGTTAAGAACCTCACACATGGACACCTCAACCTATTGCTATTGACAGGAATCGAACGCTCGACCTTCGGACTCACAGGCTGAGACACGACCTGTAGTGCTACAGCTTCGTCCAGGCTGAAGTTGTCTATTGAAGATCATACATTTTTGCCTTCTGTCATGAACCAAGCCCCTGGCTGAAACTGGTGAAAGTAGCTGATCTACAAGCTCACAAAACGTTGCTATCTGAAAAGTTGTGAGATTGTAGATAGGCTATTTTCACAATGAAATATGTCATACATTGAAAAAACATACTCTCAAATAAGCATTTCATGTTATCTTTACCGTTTGCACATGTATTCATTGATACAGTCATGTTTTTTGCAATTCAACTTAAATGAGTCTGCATCAAGTGAGGCTTGAACCGGCAACCTTGTGGTCGTGAGGCACTCACTTAAGGGAGAAGCCATTGGACCAACAGACAAAAACCTGTGAAAAAGGAGATCACACAGATGATACAGTTTCACGCAAATAGCTGAAAAATCCTGGGTTTAAGTGTTTTTCAAACTGCTCAAAATTGCGGACAATCTAAGGGGGGAGCTTACTGGTCAACGTGATACATGTGTTCCTCATGAGTCAAGGCACATGTGTAAGCAGGTTTAATGGCTGTCGGCCAAACGAGGCATGACTTTTGCCTGTTTAAAGTTTGCATTTAAAAAAAATCGCTATAGCGCCCCCCTTTGACCAATTGGAGTAAGATTGGTTTCAGTGATATTTGGAATGACCCTCAACATTAACGCAAAGTTTCAAAGAAATGTGAGTCTGCATGTATGTGTTAGGGGCAGATGAATAATTGTCATAAAACTGCAATATTCATTGGCTCATTAAAGCTTCATTTTTTCACTTATGGAAAATCTTTGCTGCTTGTTTGTCGGCATAGGTCCAAAGTTCATGTGTAAAACGTTTCGTGCAGATTACTCAAAAATCCCAGGAGGAGATTTTAACTGTTTTTCATATAATTCAAAATGGTGGGAGATCTAAAGGTCAGAGGTCAAAAGTCAGAGTTTGAAAGTTGTTCATCATGAGTAGACGCATGTGTGTATTGAAGTTTTATTGCTGTAGGTCAAACAGGGCATGAGTTATACCTGTTCAAAGTTGGCATTTTCAATTGAGTGCTATAGCGCCACCTTTGGACGAAAGATTTTGAGATTTATTTCTTGATAGTTTTTCATGACCATCTACCATATGGCCGAGTTTCGTAAAAAGCGACAGCACGGTTCAGCCAGAACTGCGAAAAGTGGCAGAAACAGAAGAATACAGGCAATATTAAAACAGGTCCAGAGCTGAGCTCTGGCCCCGTAATAAAAGCTCTCCCTTTTAAACATAAGCCACTAGGGGGCTTCAAATGCAAATACACTAACAAAACATACCATTACTACAAATTAAAGTTACAGTACATTTGTAACAGAACACCTAGGCTAATTGAAAATAGCCGATCTACAAGCTCACAACGCGTCGCATCGCGACGCGTTGTGAGCTTGTAGATCTATTATTTTCAAATATTTTAGTATTTTAACTTTTTGCACTTTAAGTACATTTTGATGCCAATACTTTTGTACTTTTACTCAAGTAAATTAGAATTCTGGACTTTTACTTGTAACATAGTACTTCTACATTGCAGTATTGATACTTTTACTTAAAGGTAGGGTAAGTGATATTTTTGGGTCAAAACAAAAAGTATTTTGTTAAAAGGTTAAAGCACTATATTCTGATAGTAATCATTGCTATAGCGTGTTTCTTCAGTAACAGGAGTCTCCCCGTCTCTCCAGCTCTTTAATAAACAGAAAATACATTTTCCGGTAGGTGTCAAAATCTCAGCCAATCAGGAGAAAGTACCCATTTTTAAGCTTCATTTTTATAGTGTTCCAGTTCCAATTTTGCCTGCTCATTTATTAGTGTCATCACTTCCAATTTCACTTGTTTAATCTATATCCTGATTGAGTTCTCTATCCTGATTGGATAAAATTGGAAATTAAACTGAAACTGAAACGAAAATGCATTTTCTGTTTTATAAAGAGCTGGAGAGACAAGGAGACTCCTTTTACTGAACAAACACTCTATAGCAATGAGTACTATCAGAATATAGAGCTATTTAACACTTATTTTAACCAAAGAAAATCCCTTACCCTACCTTTAAGTAAAACATTTGACGTTTTTTCTCTCTCATCTAGGGGGTCCTAGGCCTGAAAAACGTTGAAGACCCCTGGACTCTGGCTGGGTACCGCTGACGTTACTGCAACTCACTTAAACGGCTCGTTATGGGGTCTTGGTTCTGGTCGGCTGTAAAAAAAGAAGAAAAAAAGAAAAAAAGACAAGACCCTATCCTGCCAGTTGTGGAATGAGCCATGAGAGACTCTAACGTCCCAGAGACTAAATTGATTTATCTGGCCGAGGTCCCGACTCCATTAAAATGGGAAGGAGAAAAAGGCCTTTCAAATGACTTGTGGGGAATGATGGAGGAGGTGATAATAACTGGCTAATGAGTCTTTATGAATTGCCCTTTTTTTCGGGAGGTCGTCTACAGGTGCCCGGGACCCAGGGAGACCGTTTTGAGGGGCGTCAGTTCGGGCAGTTACGGAGCACGGGCAGAAGTAGTGGTGGAGGTATTCCCAAATCAGTGGTGGAAAAAGTACTACATTTTTTTACTTAAGTAGAAGGCTATTTTCAAATAGCCTAGGTATAAAATAGGGCTGAAGTGGTTAATGCATGTTTTTATAATATCATAATTTATATCTGAAAAGTAACTAATAACTAGAAACAAAATTCCTAAGACATTTTTAAGTGTGCCTGCAGCTGGCTGGAGACTCAAAATAGTGTCACTACAAAGTACCACCAATCAACTCCAAATGGCCTGAAACGTGCTCCTATCAGGTTTTTGGTGGTCAATTTTGGTGGGGTAAAAAAAAAAGGGAATAGTCCAATATCCGCTATCCGCTGGGTTTCAATAGGGGGACTAAAAGGGAGCGTGGTTTCGTAGTTTTGCCTATAACATCGCCGTGGTAACGCAAAACGGCGAAAAAAGTATTAGCCTGGTTGGCCCGGTCGTTGCGCACGTTTTTATGTATACATTGGCGGGGCCGTATCAACCGTGTAACTATGTAATAACACACTGTAATAATGACGTAGTAATTATGGGGGGGAGCGGGGCTTGGTGACCCCTAGGGGTCCCCGGACCCCTCTTTGATAAACACTGGTTGCTGGCCAATGAGAGGAAAGATGGAATAGGCAATCTGCAAGCTAATAAGGTTTCAGCAGAACTGTGTGTGTGTGTGTGTGTGTGTGTGTGTGTGTGTGTGTGTGTGTGTGTGTGTGTGTAACATCCACTCTCAGAGTCAGCAATCATGTACCTGCGGCCCCCTGGGAAGAGACCAATGTCTGCTGGGTTTCAATGGGGGGACTAAAAGGGAGCGTGGTTTCGTAGTTTTGCCTATAACGTCGAAACGGCGTAAAAAAGCCCGGTCCTTGCGCACGTTTTGATGTATACATTGGCGGGGTCGTATCAACCGTGTGGGAGGAGTAGCATTTTGGTCCCCAAGGGGCCGGCCAGAAAAAAAGCCTTTTTACGTAGTTGTTTGCAAATTATGTCGGAATGGTAACGCGTATCTGCACGAAAATTTCAAGCACACTATTCCCGGCCAAGCCGCACATTTTGATATATAGTTTTCCGGGGTAGTGTAAAGTGTGCGGCAGGAGTGGTCGGACGAAGTTTTGCGGCGATAAATAATTAAATAATTTAAAAATCAATAACAAATGTACCAAAGCCGAAAAAGTCTGAGGCAAAAACAGAGTCCGACGTAGTTGTTCACAGACCCCCACTTAGGGGGGGGGGGGGGTAGGCGAAGTTTCGGAGCGTTTCGGGTACTTTTTTTTTAACATGGGTTTGGATGGGGGCGGCACTCTGTGCTCCGCTATGAGCTTGTATATCTGCTATTTTTTAATAGCCAAAGTATAAAATATGGTTAAAGTGGTTAAAATGATTGTGACGCCATATTAACTAGTTTTTACTGGGGACCCCCTGGTACCCCCCAAGGAGAAACAATGCCCTACATTATCATACATTTTAAAGTGAATGGGACCACAATTGACTAAACACGTATCATGATAATAAAAATGAAAAAAAAAGAATTTAAACTATAGCGATTGAAAACATTAAGTGTTTATGAAAATGTTTACTACGGTAATGAAATCAAGTGTAAAGTCCGGCCAAAACCTCGTTCACCCATGGTATTGATATTAAATTATTCTGAAACCTGCAGGAGGTGACTTATGGGAACTGCACCCTAGAGAGATTCAAGAAGTGGGCTTCAAATCCAGCAGAGATCCCTTGCAGCCTGGTTGTAACTCAAGTCCAGTGTTATAAGACTATACAGGGGTTTAAGTGGTGGAATAGAAAAACCCTGCATGTTATTATTTAGTCACAAGCTCTCGTTAATACATAAAAAGACGACTTGGTCCTCACTAATGCTGATCCTCTTAGCCTTGCCTACTTGCTGTCAAATATTTGTACGAGCTCTTGTTTTATTGGAACTTGTTTATTTGATACACTTATTTGTTTAAGAAAGTAGGTAGCTGATATAATGCACTTTTACCTTAGCGCTAGGTATGCTCTTAGTTGCTTGTTTTAGAAGAGAATGCACTTAAGACTTCCGGTGATTAGTAGTTTTCTTGCCTACCTATGTTAAATGCACTTATTGTCAGTGATGGAAAGTAACTAAGTACATTTACTGAAGTATTCTATTTAAAGGGATATTTCACTTTAAAAAAAACGTTGGGTCATTTTATCGTCTACACAGGCTTTTGTGAGCCCCCCAGATCGTTTTTAAGTTGCTTGATTCAGTATTTAGATAATTGATATTCCTTTTATTAGACATGCCCCCTTCCTATACAAACCATAAAGAATACATCACATGGATGCACCTGGGATGTATCATCAGTGTTGCAGTCTGGGGTCATAGGGTGTTTCGGGTCTCACAACATACACCCTCGCCCAGGTGACCCAGCCGGGGTTGATCAAGCCCCAACTTACATCCCAGGTAGCTACCCACGGTCAGTCCTATAGGGAAAGACAGGGCCACTCAGTCTGCTTCTCCGGAACTACTCTGCCTGAACACGGGGAGGCTCTGGCACGTGGAGGGACTAGGCTCTGTGGGTGGCCTCCTGGCCGGGCTCCTCCTTCGTCTCACCAGGTCCATGACCTGAGCGCTGTACCAAATCCGATACGACTAGATTGGACCGTCTAATGGTATTAGCTCCACTTGCGGTTTGCTGGAATGGCCCTCCTAAAGGCCTCAGAAAAACAAATAACGCACATCTTCCGTTCTTTGGTGCTGAGCTTAAACTGTAAAAACAGTGATAATGAGACAAAGATATGGCTCGCAACTCACTTTAGTGCTCCAGGTTTTTATTCAAACAAGACAGCTGATGATACGACGTTTCGACCCTTTCGGTCTTTTTCAAGTATAAACAAGAAAGCAGGAAATTACCTCTTTTTATACAGAAATGAATGATTTTACAACAGTTTTTTAGAAAAATACTTTAGTAAGACTATAAGTTTTTAAAAAACAGTAGACTCTATTCATTTGATTCAACAGACAGGTAATAAGGTCTATGCTTACTATCTGCTGACAAATATCTTACAAAAAATATTCCTCAAAAAATACATTTCAGAACATGCATTTCTCAAGAAATACTCCTTACAAACTATTATATTTTGACCCCGTCCAGATCCTAGCCATTGTATACCACAAGTTACAAGCAAAAACAACACAAGGAAAAGAAACATATACACAACTCCCTTCCTTGGCTTGTTTATAAATACGGCCTAATATCAAAGTCCTCATTGAGTCCTGTTGGTGCCATAGTTTTAAGATAATGGATCCACCATACTTCCCTCCTCAGTAGGAGATTGTCTATATCTCCCCCTCGTCTCGGAACATGCACTTTCTCTATTCCTAGGTATCTTAAAGATGAGACATTGTGGTGTGCCTTTTTAAAATGTAAAGCTACTGGGCTTTTTTCATCCCCATTACGTATTGTACTCCTGTGTTCAGCAATGCATGTTTTTAATGCACGTGTTGTCTTACCCACATAAGCTTTCCCACATGGACATCTGAGTAGATAGATTACATTATTCGTTGTACATGTTATTTTGCCCGTCGTGTTGTCCGACCTCCTCCTCCTCCTCTGTTGTGGCCGGCGTTGTGGCTGGCGCGACGGGGACGAGGAAGAAATGCCGCAGGGGGCAGAGGAAGAACCGGAGGCCAGAGGACATACTACGGCACCCGGAACTCCATGAAATAATTAGGCCTATCCTTTGTACCAACGACTGACTGTGATGAATTCAATACAATCATTGACTTTCATAAATTCTTTCGATCTATAAGACTAAGAGAATTCTTTAAGAGTAATAAGGATGATACACCAACAGTAATGGATTCAACAAAGAGTGAAAATAAAGCACGAGATAATTCCAGATTTCGTGGAAAATCCACTTTTATTCCACCGAAACATAGAAATGCATCAGTTGACACCTACTGCAGACTGGTAGAACAAGATGTCAGAAATACTCTTAAGAAAAGAAAAGAACATAAGGTGTTTAACAACCTATCGAAAGAAGAAAGGGAAGTGAAGTATATCTTTGTGGTAAAGAGTGGCTGTAAACAGCTTCCCAGGAAAAGGTTCAAAGAGAGGAGTCCGGTCCAAGGTTTTCAAGTCAAGCATCTTTATTTCCGCCCGACTGGCTAACTGCCATGGGTCTGATAAGCAGCGCAAAGCATTCACATTCAAACACATTATTTATACACTGGAGATTTCAAAAGGCGCTCCCAGTTCCAAAGCTCCTCCTGTCCCTATTTTCAACCAATCAGGAGCTGATCCGTCGTGGCCCGAGCGGACAGCCTACTGGGCATATTATACTAGGTCACACAGTACATGGAAATCAATTCAACAATATCGGCTTTCAGTACAGTACCATATTTCACAATGAAGTTTCACTATGAGATTATTACTTTGCACATTATACACTTTAGAATGATACCAAGAATCCCATCCCCATTCATCTGTGAACAATAGTTAACTCAATGAGGCTTTTAATGACACAGAAATCAACTCAGAGTGAATACTTTTGACCTCTCCTGGCTTTCACCTTAGTTATCAAGACTTTGTTCATTTTAACTACACATTTAAAAGGCTCTTAATATTACATAGGCTTACTCAGCTTGACAGAGTTAAAGTTAAACTGTCTTCTGCAGACTTGCTGTCCTCTGCCTAACCACTACGCATTCACTGTCTGTGGCCAGCGGACTCTCACAAAGGAACAATGGTTATTCTAATTCTTTCAAATTAAGACAAAAGCATGGCTCTGAGATCCAAGCCCAAGACGGGGGTGTCATCACCTGGGTGCTAAATATTTGCCTCTCTGACCCAAGGGGGCCAAGCTTCAAAGTCTGAATACAATAGAACAAAAGCTCATCTTCTGTCTCCAACCTTGGGTACTGTATTTTTACATCTCAATGCAGAGGAACAAAAAGGTTTAGGTGTGGGGGAATGCGAAGTTGATCGCATTACAGCCTGCCCAGATGGGAGATGCCACCCTGCAATGTTTCAACCTTAAGCCCTGTTAACTGCAAAACTCAGAATCAAAATAGTACTGTGACACAGGATGAAATATGATTACTTATATGGAACACCGTGCTTATGTTTGAAACGATACTACAGAAGCATTGAACATTCTTTCCAAAGATGACACTTTGATTGTAAAAAATGCAGATAAAGGAGGGGCCATTGTTGTTCAGAACAGGAGTGATTATGTAAAGGAAATACACCGACAGTTAGGAGATACCAAGAGCTACAGAAAACTTTCTGGCAATCCAACAGTAACTTTTAACTCTTTGACTGCCAGAGTATTTTCATAAAGTACTCCCCCAGTGCCAGCAATTTTCGTGTTTTTTTATTTTTTTATTTTGAATTTTTCTCATGAAAATAATTTAAGGACACATAATGTAAAGACCCAGCACAAATCCGCCACCAGAGAGCAGCACATGACAGCTAGATCATGTCGTTGGGTCTCTCTCACCCTTCTTCATAGATTAGACAAGGAAAAACATGAAAACGGATGTGACGTCACCCAGATTGTTTTGATCAGCGAAAATTACGTTGTGAGACACGACGGCGATGACTGATCGTCACCCAGACCATAGATTATAGAAGAGAAGCTGTCCGTTTGTCCGTTATACCGTGTGAAAACCCGTTTATTTACCTATTTTGGACGAAAATGACTGGGGAAAAAAATCAAAAACCGGAAACGGAATCCAGGCCATGAAACCGGATGCAGATGTCCGTGAAGTAAGTGGAACTCGAGAATAACATTGAATATTAAGCAGCATAGCGCAATCAGAGATTAAACAATGAACGCGCGTCCAGCGCGTCGAGCGCGTCGACGGCCAACTGGACAAAGTAGCACTTGACGCGTTATCGCGTCGTCCGCAGTCAAAGAGTTAAAAATGAGATCCATCATCAACTAAAGAACTGGTTGGACAATGGCCTTCTGACCAAAAAAGAATATGATTATATGAAAATAGATCATCCAATTACTCCAGTCTTCTATTGTCTGCCAAAAGTGCACAAAGATCCTGTCCAACCTAAAGGTAGACCAATAGTGGCAGCAATAGGATCTCTCACTGAAAATATCTCTTCATATGTGGACTTCTTCCTACAACCAATAGTGAAATCTCTCCCGTCCTTCACACATGATTCACCAGACCTACTAAAGACTCTGAAGTCCATTCAGGATCCGACCATGTGACCTACATGGCCTGTTTGGATGTCGAATCCCTGTACACCTCAGTACCCCATACAGGTGCTTTGGAGGCTCTGACACTGTTCCTGAATCAGCGTCCACCGGATTCAACACCAGAAACTCACATTCTTATCGAACTGACAGAGACACTGCTCACACACAACTACTTCATGTTCCAGGACGAGAACTATCTACAAGATAAAGGTATGAGTATGGGCAGTAAAGCTAGCCGGTCCATAGCAAACATCTATATGGGTCTTTTTTAACAGAATTATGTATTCAACTCAACAGAAAATATGTTTTTGCCATACATAAAGATGTGGAAAAGATATATAGATGACATTTGTATATTGTGGACAGGGGATGAAATTACACTAATACAATTCTTTGATTTTCTCAATTTCAGAAATGAACATCTAAAGTTTACTATGGAACATGACCAACACCAAGTACATTTTTTAGATATTGTAATCAAAAGAGAGAAGGGTATATTCCAAACAGATGTATACAGGAAACCCTGTTACAGAAATTCTTTATTGAGAAGTGATTCATTTCATCCCACTCCCTTAAAAAACAGCTTACCTATCAGTCAGTTCTATAGGATCCGTAGAATCTGCAGCAGAGACGAGTTTTTTCAGGAACAGACAGATACTTTAAATAATATGTTTAAAACAAGAGGGTACAGGACATTGTAGACAAGGCAGCATTGAAGGTATGCCAAAAAACTCAGGAAGAATGTTTACAATCTACGAAAAATAAAAACACGTCTGTACAACTAGTGTGTCACACAATACTCACCTCTAGGCAATTGTTTTAAGAAAATTATAAAAAAAAAACATTGGCATCTTCTTAGTTCTGATCCAACTTTGGACAAATCTTTCCAGATCCCCCCTAGGCTACGATACAGGAGAGCACATAATATCAGAGACATTGTGGTGAAATCAGATCTGCCTCCTAAAAAAACCCACACTTTCCTAGATGACTTGCCAGATGGTAATCGACGTTGTGGTTCTTGTGCTCAATGTCATTTTACAGAAAAAATCTACTTTTTCTATCACCCGTCAACGGGGCAAGAGATAAAAATAAGAGGCAAAATAACAAATAACAACAACGAATAATGTAATCTATCTACTCAGATGTCCATGTGGGAAAGCTTATGTGGGTAAGACAACACATGCATTAAAAACATGCATTGCTGAACACAGGAGTACAATACGTAATGGGGATGAAAAAAGCCCAGTAGCTTTACATTTTAAAAAGGCACACCACAATGTCTCATCTTTAAGATACCTAGGAATAGAGAAAGTGCATGTTCCGAGACGAGGGGGAGATATAGACAATCTCCTACTGAGGAGGGAAGTATGGTGGATCCATTATCTTAAAACTATGGCACCAACAGGACTCAATGAGGACTTTGATATTAGGCCGTATTTATAAACAAGCCAAGGAAGGGAGTTGTGTATATGTAGGTTAGAAAACTTTAACTTTTCTTTTCCTTGTGTTGTTTTTGCTTGTAACTTGTGGTATACAATGGCTAGGATCTGGACCGGGTCAAAAGATATATAGTTTTTAAGGAGTATTTCTTGAGAAACATGTTCTGAAATTTATTTTTTGAGGAATATTTTTTGAAAAATATTTGTCAGCGGATAGTAAGCATAGACCTTATTACCTGTCTGTTGAATCAAATGAATAGAGTCTACTGTTTTTTTAAAACTTATATTCTTACTAAAGTCTTTTTTCTAAAAAACTGTTGTAAAAAATCATGTAAAAAACCAAGAAAATGTTCTAAAAACATTTTGTCAAATGTAAAAGATGAAGTGTTGTCTTTTGATAAAATGTTTATTAAGTCTTGGTACCGCCCCTGATCACCAGGTGGGGCTGGTAACCAAAATCATTCATTTCTGTATAAAAAGAGGTAATTTCCTGCTTTCTTGTTTATACTTGAAAAAGACCGAAAGGGTCGAAACGTCGTATCATCAGCTGTCTTGTTTGAATAAAAACCTGGAGCACTAAAGTGAGTTGCGAGCCATATCTTTGCCTCCTAAAGGCCTCACCATAGGTTTGTTGGGCTTCTTCCTCAGAGAAGACATTGTGCCGTCTACATTCCGGCCCATAATAACCCATTATATCCTCAAACTCCATTTTTAACATGTTAGATTAATCAAAAACACCAGTCCTTGGTCCTGATGAATCACCCTTATAATGGCAGCTTTTACTTTATGTAAGTTAAACAGATCAGGAAGATGCAGGACTCAGTCGTCAGCAACCAAACTCCATACTTTATTGTAGATCTCATCACAGCAGAGAGAGACTAGTGTCTCCCTCCAGAGCTTCCCCCATCACTCCCCAACTGTTTCTAAAGGAGTTTTTCAGGTAGAGGAGTTTAACAAGGAAGAACAGGTGATGATTGTTGCATCTACTAATACATTCAATTAATCAATACCACAATGACTGTTATATGAATTTTATCCACCACACCCTGCCCTCCTAATACGCGAGGGGGCTGTGTGTTTTCGATTACTCTTTTATTTTATTTATTTATTTTAAATTTTCCCCCAAAAATATTAAAAATAAATTAAAAAAGTTAGCAAAAAAATTGTTTTTGATACATGTTAAAAATTGAGTTTTAACATCTATCACAGCTTTGCGACGCGTTGAAAAAAGCATCTGCTAAATGACTGTAATGTAATGTAAATGTAAAACATGTAAAAAAAATAAAATAAAAAAAAATCTACTCAGTCTGTGTCCCAGAGGATGGATGTGGACACTTAAAAACCCGCCTACCAGTGACATCATCATTAGGCAGGGTTTTTGCAGTGATGGAAAGTAACTAAGTACATTTACTTAAGTACTGTACTTAAGTAAAATGTAGAGGTATTTGTACTTTACTTGTACTTCTACTCCACTACATCTCGGATCCAAACATTGTACTTTTACTCCACTAGATTTATTTGAAAACTTAAGTTATTAGTTACTTTGTAGATGGATTATTATTAGAAAACATACATTAACCACTTCAGCCCGATATACATTTCAGCCATTTGAAAATAGACGATCTACATGCTCACAATGCGTCGCGATGCGACGCATTGTGAGCTTGTAGATCTGCTACTTTCAAAGGTTTTTATACATTTGAAAACTTTAAACGGGACATTCTGCCTAATGAGTACTTTCACTTTGGTACTTTAAGTAAATTTTTTACTTTTACTCAAGTACATTTTGAATTCCGTAATTGTACTTTAATTCTACATTGCAGTATTGATACTTGTACTTAAGTAAAACATTTGAGTACTTTTTCCACCACTGGGTTTTCTTTTAGATTTTTTATTAATGCAGTTTCTATTTGCTGGGATTCGCCATCGATGATGTCACTGGTAGGCGGGTTTCTGAACTGTCCTCAGCCCTCCTCTGAGACACAGACAGGGTATGCAAAAATGGTACCATATTATAATGAGCATTAGTGAGGACCAATTATATGAAGATAGTTTGAAAATGGGTGAAGTCGTCCTTTAAGAAATCCAAAATCCAAAAATGAAGAAAAACTTGATGAATAGAATTAATCCGACACCGATAACTACAGCAAAACTATATCTAAAATCCGTCCATTAAGTCCAAAACACTGCTCATATAATGATTCTAC
>NW_027660990.1:915529-965529 GCF_963280865.1 Gymnoscopelus braueri
ACAGGTGAAAAAAATGACAACATTAAATAAATAGTTATCATAATGAAACTTCCCCAGTTGATTACTTACATGAAGACAATGATTTATCGTACTACAAGTTTTCTGAAATTGTATATTAAAATATGCAAATTAGGCATTTAGTCCATGAGCCAGAGCCCCAAAATTGAGCCAGATATTGAATATTCCCTCGTTAAAAACCTTTGACTCCAACATCTTAACAAAATGAAATAAGAATGTTGATTCTGGCTTTGTCCAATGCTCCAATGTTGATTCTGGAAAGTTATGCAAATTCGGGCATATTTTCCTAATGCCTAATTTGCATATTTAAATATACAATTTCAGAAAACTTGTAATATGATAAATCATTGTCTTCATGTAAGTAATCAACTGGGGAAGTTTCATTATGATAACTATTTTTTAAATGTGTATTTTTTCACCTGTCATGTCCGTACGGAAAATAACAAAATGTGTGATAAATATGAAAAAGCTGCTCCTGTGGAAAGGTTATCATATATTTATTTACTTATATTGACCCTATAAACAATTTAATATAGGTATGGTTTTGTCCACTCTTTCGATAATGAAATCTTGTCTGGCTCATGGACTATAGGGGGTGAGGTAGGGTGAGGTGAAGTCGCTAGAGGTGAGTTTTCATACTGTGGTGGATAATGGGGAGTGAGTCTGTAGTCCTGACTGAAACACCTCAGCCTCCGGCCAAGTGGTCTCCTCTCTGTGCTTGTACTCCTACTCTTTGTTCCCTTTACGTCGGTCTTAACATCATAGCTTGCTGGTTTCACTTTGGTTCCTGCCGCTTCATTACTCTGGCCTCTAAGTTGTGGAATGACCTCTAACCTCACCTCTCAGTCAGGACTACAGACTCACTCCCCATTATCCACCACAGTATGAAAACTCACCTCTTCAGACTCCACCTCACCCCCTAGCACTCCTTTCTCTTTGTATCACTACATGTACCTCACCCCCTAGCCCTAGCTCACCCCTCCAGCACTAAATTATTTTCTTTGGACTCTGCTTATGTGACCATTTACTGTTGTTGTTGGCTAGGGCTAGTGACATTTACTTAGATCTTGAACTTTGTTCTAGTTGCTCTGGAAGGTCTGCAAAAATGCCTAAATTATAAGTAGATGTTTTTATTTTATCAAGACAATTTACGTTCACTTCAGACTGGGGTGTGCTAGTTTGCCCTCACACGTCGCACCGCCGATCCGACCAATATGTCTGAGTCATAGTGTCGAGGGCTTTGTCAGATTTGTGCCCATATATGGAGATATCTGTATCTGTCTGTCTACCTGTGTCCCTTTAATGCCCATACATGGAGATCTCTGATGTCATAAGTATATGCCCATACCCTGTATATTGGCATGCCCATATATGGACATATCGGTCGGAACTGTGGTTCTGGACAACCACATTATCTGAACCACCTGGCGGTGGGCACCGCAGTCCCTCGAGTCCTTACCGATGTGCGCGCTGAGTTTTAAGTCGGTCGGTCCCATATATGCACATGACCATATATGGGCATAGTGGTCGGATATGTGGCTCTGGACAACCGGCTCTCCATATATGCCTATATATGGGCATATCGGGTTTGTTTACGGTTATGTCTGAGTCAGAGTGTCGTGCCTCAGCTGGTGTCATTGACTTGGCAGAGAACATCGGACATGGCATGGAGGATGCAGTTGAAGGGCTTAGTATCAGCACTAAACAGCTAGTGAGCCTGGTGACCCAGACATAGGGCTCAGCAGTGAGCAGGTCCTCAAGGTGAACTGTGGTCAGTAGCATATCGGCCAAGGGACTCAACACTAAATGAGGAGAAAACTGAAACAAGTTTGGAGATAAAGTAAAAAACTACTTGAAATGATAGTTGAAAGCAACATGGCAATGTTGCCTTAAAAATACATAAGAAGGGGCATGGTGGCGCAGTCGGTAGCGTTCAATCCCCGCCGGGGACGCTGTGGGCGCTGGGGGCGTGTTCTCTCCTCCGCATCATCAGCGCCAATCTGATCTCTGGGTGCATCCACATATGAGATGCAAGTTGACGCTAGTTGTCGCAAGCCCTTGTTCCAGTTCCGGCCATTTCTGGCCAGTACTCAAGGAAGAGAGGAACCCGGATATGCGCTTCTGACGCGCATCGGGCGGTCTTTCAGTTTTTTTCCCATAACATGGGAGTGGATGGGACTTCCGATGACTTGCATCTTATGTATGGATGCAACCAGACAAGTACGCAACATTTCCGTATCCGTTCTAGAGTGTAGACCTAGACCGGATCAGCAGCCTGCAAAGCAACTCGAGTTATATATTAGTTTTACTTTAGTTACTTTCCAATACTGGTGTAAAGTAACTGAGTACATGTACTCAAGTACTGTACTTAAGTACAATTTTGAGGCATTTTACTTTACTGGAGTATTTCCAATTTTCAGTACTTTTACTTCTACTCCACTACATCTCAGAGGAAAATATTGTACTTTTACTCCATTACAATTATTTGGAAACTTTAGTTACTAGCTACTTTGCAGATATAAATTATGATATTGTTGCTGTCCGGCAGAAACCAGCTAACTCAATTTTGACGCTTTTGCATGTTTTTCATTGAATCAGTGCTGTTGAACACCCTTTACGTCTGTGTGTTGGTAAAAAAAAAATTGAACCAATGAAAAGCATTAAAAAGCGCTTCTGACAAAACCAGCTAACTCCATTGGATCTTCAAATTTTCTGCTAAACTAGTGAAGTCCACCGGAGTTAGCTGGTTTTGCTGATGCCAGGCTCCACCCCCTTTTGACCTCCAACCTCATTGTGAGGTTGGAGGTCCATTCAGCTGTTCTTATCAATGATGAACAAAACCTCCTAACTACATTTTGGAGTTAACTGGTTCCTGCCGGACAGCAGAGATATTATGAAACATACATTAACCACTTCAGCCCTATTTTATACCTAGGCTATTTGAAAATAGCCGCTCTACAAGCTGTGAGCTTGTAGATCTGCTATTTTTATTTTTTTGTACTTTTACTTTTGGTACCATAAGTACATTTTGATACCAATACTTTAGTACTTTTACTCAAGTACATTTCAATTCCGGACTTTTACTTGTAACGGAGTATTTCTATATTGCAGTATTGATACTTTTACTTAAGTAAAATATCAGAGTACTTTTTCCACCACTGCTTCTACATCCAAAACAGTTTTCTGAAAAACGTACATTGCTATAAATCGTCTCTGCTGGGTGGAATACCTCACATGTCCAAAAACGGTTACCTTTCAGGATTCTAATTCAAAAATAGCAAAAGCAGCAGATCGACAAGCTCGAAATGCGTTTCTGCTACTCTTCATGCTTTCGTGAGGCGCTGTAGTATGATCAAGTAGGGCGTTAATTTACGTTAAAAAAAGTTACGTTAATTTAAACCCCAGCATCCGTATTGTGGGGAAAGCTTTGGCTGAAAACAGCAGATCGACAAGCTCACAGCGCGTCGTGTTGTGAGCTTGTCGATCGGCTATGTTCAGCCAAAGCTTTCCCCACAATAACAGAAGACAGAAAAGACAATAGTATTGATCCCTTAGGGACTCCGGTTACCCATATGGGGTTTAAGGGGTTACAATATGGAGATAAGAGCTAAAATGACACACATTCAATCCGGACAAAATGACGCATTCCCAAATTGAATGGGCTAAATAAGGCATTAGACTGAGTCAACACTTCAAACTGAAGTTCAAACTCCAGGGTCAGTCTAACTGGGGCCTTTGGAACATATGCTCCTGTCTTGCTTGTGCTCTCAGCACTGGCGCGTTTTGACACCACTACATAAGAATAATTGATTTAGCTCGTTAAAAATCTCGTCCCCAGATGGGATTAAAAGGCGTACACATATAACGGAGGGGTGGGGAGGGGGGGGGGGGGGGTGTTCTGGCACCAAGCCTCCCAGCTCATAACTAATCACAGTTGCTGATGCACTCTATACGGTAATTTGAGTCTCTCTGTCTGTCCGTCTGTCTGTCTTGTCTGTCGGTCACAGCGATAACTCGGAACATTTCAATCCAATTTGGATCGAACTTCGAAGACGAGATGAGGTCGGGGATGGGGTCAGGCCTGCAGTACTATTACTACTATTTATTATTATTATTATGTCCAGATTATCAGTGGTGGAAAAAGTACTCAAATGTTTTACTTAAGTGCAAGTATCAATACTGCAATGTAGAAGTACTCTGTTACAAGTAAAAGTCCGGAATAAAACATTTACTTGAGTAAAAGTACAAAAGTATTGGTATCAATATGTGCTTAAAGTACTAAAAGTAAAAGTACTAAAATGTTTGAAAATAGCAGATTTACAAGCTCACAACGCGTTGCGATGCGACGCGTTGTGAGCTTGTAGATCGGCTATTTTCAAATAGGCCTGGTATAAAATAGGTTTAAAGTGGTTAATGTATGTTTTATAATGTAATACTTTATATCTGTAAAGTAACTAGTAAATAAAGTTTTCATATAATTGTAGTGGAGTAAAAGTTGTCAGACCTTTTCGAAAATAGCAGATCTATACATGCTTTCGGCTGAATTTCGTCTATTTGTCCTCGCGTGTAACCCTCGTTTCCTCGCTCGGAGGCGGCACTAAGGCGCGAGTGGAGGACTCGAGGATGGACTAAATGGTTACTTACAAAATACATTGAATAAATACACAATAAAAATGTAAACTGGAATGGATTGCTGACGGAACCGATGGTACCAAAAGTAAGCGGTCCGAAGGCCAGATTATCGTTTTTTTTGTGGTTTGGAGGCAATTGGACAAGTGTTCTGCTACACACACACACACACACACACACACACACACACACACACACACACACACACACACACACACACACACACACACACACACACACACACACACACACACAAATCCATCCTCCCCTTTTCCAATTGTATAGAAAGATGATCTAAATCGCCACTTGTAACTGTAACTGTTCAAACAAATGTAGTGGAGTTCAAATTACAATATTTGTCTCTGAAATGTAGTGGACTAGAATTTAAAACGAGTAGCTCTCGTGCAGGTGCTGGTAGGCAAGATAATGCACATAACACAGAAAACCTCCCACTGCTTCTCTCAGGAAGGGACCGCACACTCCAATGGCGATGGACAGGACTCACTTAACTCATTCAGTGCCAATGACATTTTTGACGTGGGTTTTCCCAAAGGCCCAGAATGCCAATGACGCCATTGACGTGTTTTGGTGTTTTCAGTGTTTTTCCATTAGATGGCGCTGTTTCGCTGACACATGAGTGACCATTTAATCCTCAGACACACAGATCCAGGAGATCACGTGATCCCACAATGTCCTCTTCCATTCACTTCCTTGTTAACCCATTCAGACCGGGAACGCATCTGTGTGTCATTTTAAGATTTATTTGGGTTATTCAAAAATAGCAGATATACAAGCTCATAACACCGAGGGTTTATTATGTGAGTAATGACTGGAGCAATGGAGGCGAGTCTTTTAGAAAAGTTTGCGTACACCAAGTTTTTTGTAGAATGCGTCGACATACTCATTACCATAGTGCCCAGAGTGGGTGGGGGGGGGCAATTTTTCAACCAGTTGTGTGGCTATGGTTGTAAAAAAGATGTTAAAGATTTTACCCACTTCCCGCTTTGCTGTAATGAGAGTCTCCTTCACTTTGAGGTTTATGTTTGCGAACCTGGTTTTCATTTTGTTGCTGCAGCCTAAGGAAAATTCCTTTAACAGGTCCGTTCATGAAAGTCCTTGCGGTCTTGTTTCCAATGTGGGCCTGTGAGCAATTAGGGGTTAAGAGTCTTGCTCGGGGACAAATTTTATTTAGTCGACACATTTGCTGGCCTGGCCTGGAATCGTACCTGGGGCAACCAGGGCCTCTGGCTCCCTAGGCGGGCTCATTAACCACTCAGCTATGGCCGCCCCTAGTTGGTTGTTGAGTAGCTTCCAAAGCTCTCGTGGTTTGTTTTGGTTTTCCTCAATTTTGTCATCGAGGTAGTTTTTTTCTGCTACCTCGAGCATGTCATTTACCTTGTTTCTCAGCTTGTTTCTCTCTTTTTTGAGTTTAGCTAAGTGGGATTCGAGACCTTTGTTAAAGCATTTGGCGAGTTTGATCCTACCTTTATGAAGCTCAGAACACTTATTGTT
This sequence comes from Gymnoscopelus braueri, assembly GCF_963280865.1. Classification (NCBI taxonomy): domain Eukaryota; kingdom Metazoa; phylum Chordata; class Actinopteri; order Myctophiformes; family Myctophidae; genus Gymnoscopelus; species Gymnoscopelus braueri. Next base: position 921,689 of record NW_027660990.1, read on the forward strand.
TCTGACTTTCATGGCAGTAAGGATGTCCGAATTCATCCATGGTACCGAGCGGGTTTTGACCCTGATGGTTTTCAACCATACTGTCCAAAATTTGAATGATTTGGTTTGGAAACCAAGCCAATATTCGTCTACCTGTGTGCTGTTTAATACGTCGGACCAGTACTGTTCCTCTAGCCTGTGATCTAAGTCTCTCCTGCAACCACCACCCCCTCCTCCCTCCTCGTCCCTCCTCCCTGACGATTTCACCAACTTCTTTGACAAGAAGGTGAACGATATCCAATCCTCCTTCCCTCCTCCCCCGGCTGGTGCCCTGCGCACTACCCACACCCATCTGCCTTCCACCCCTCCCTCTCTACCTTCATCTACTCCTCTTCCCTCCCTCTCCCCCTCTCTATCCCACTTTTCTCCCCTCTCCCCTAACAAGGTCCTTCTCCTAGTTACCTCTAGTCGCCCCACCTCATGCTCCCTGGACCCAGTCCCATCCACTCTGCTGCAGTCCACTGCACCTGAACTTCTTCCCTTCTTGACACACCTTATTAACACATCTCTGACGTCTGGTTACTTTCCCTCTGCTTTCAAGACTGCCAGAGTCACCCCCCTCCTGAAGAAACCGACACTTGACCCCTCTGAGATCAAGAACTACAGACCAGTTTCCCTTCTATCCTTCCTATCTAAAACTCTTGAACGTGCTGTCTTAAAACAACTGTCCTCGTACCTCCACCAGAACAACCTCCTGGACTCCCACCAGTCTGGGTTCAAAGTGGGTCACTCGACCGAGACTGCCCTCTTGGCAGTGACGGAGTCGCTCCATGCCGCTAGAGCGAACTCTCTCTCCTCCGTCCTGATACTCCTGGACCTGTCTGCAGCATTCGACACAGTGAATCATCAGATCCTCCTCTCCACCCTTGAGGGGATGGGTGTCTCAGGCTCTGCACTCTCCCTGTTTGCATCCTACCTGACGGGTCGCTCCTACCATGTGATGCTGAGAGGGTCTGTGTCAGAACCACACAGGCTCACTACTGGGGTTCCCCAAGGCTCGGTTCTGGGTCCTCTTCTTTTATCTCTCTACACTACATCTCTTGGTGCTGTCATCCACTCCCATGACTTTTCCTACCACTGCTTTGCCGATGACACAAAGCTGATCCTCATTCCCCCCCTCCGACACACAAGTGAAGGCACGCATTGCTGCTTGTCTGGCTGACATCTCGGAGTGGATGTCAACGCACCACCTGAAGCTCAACCTGGACAAGACCGAGCTGATGTTCCTCCCGGGGAAGGTCTGTCCGCACCGGGACATGGCTATCACCATTGATAATGCTGTGGTGACGTCACCTCGGACTGCGAAGAATCTGGGTGTGACCCTGGACGATCAACTGTCGATCTCGGCAAACATTGCATCAGTGACACGGTCCTGCACATTCCTCCTCTACAACATCAAGAGGATTCACCCCTTCCTCACGGAGAAGGCAGCCCAGGTGCTCATCCAGGCTCTTGTCATCTCCCGCCTGGACTACTGCAACTCCCTCCTTGCTGGTGCTCCGGCATCTGCCATCAGACCTCTGGAGCTTGTTCAGAAAGCTACGGCTCGTCTGGTGTTCAACCGCCCCAAGTTCTCCCACACAACTATCCTTCTCCGTTCTCTACACTGGTTCCCCGTAGCGGCTCGCATCCAGTTTAAAACCCTGGTGCTAGCTTATAGGGCAGTGAAAGGAACGTCTCCTTCTTACCTCCGGGCTATGGTCGATGCTTACACCCCTGCCCGACCACTTCGGTCTGCCACCTCTGGGCAACTGATTGCCTCGTCACTCAAGGGTCCTTCCGGCCGATCTACACAGTCACAACTTTTTTTCTGTTCTGGCCCCACAGTGGTGGAATGAACTCCCCACTGATGTCAGGACAGCAGAGTCACTGCCCATCTTTCGCCGCAGGCTGAAAACCCACCTCTTCAGGAAACACTACCCTTCCTCTTCACCTTGCCTACTTGTTGTTAACTAGTTGTACAAACTCTTGTTTTATTGTTGTATTGCTTTATTGGATCTTGTTTATTCGATACACTTATTTGTTTTAGCTCTTGCTCATTTGATTTTGCCATTTGTCTCATCTGTTTAAGAAAGTAGGTAGCTGATATATTGCACTTTTACCTTAGCGCTAGGTATACTCTTGCTTGCTTGTTTTAGCAGAAAATGCACTTAAGACTTCTGGTGATTAGTAGTTTCGTTCCCTACCTATGTTGAATGCACTTATTGTAAGTCGCTTTGGATAAAAGTGTCTGCTAAATGACTGTAATGTAATGTAAACCTCACTCTTGTCGTTTTTGAGGTCTCTGATCGCGACTGATTTGTGGTAACCGGTCTTAGGTTTACGTTTCTTTCTGGTACAAAATGTCATGTTATGATCACTTATACCACAGGTAGAAACACCACTATTGAGAAGTTTGTCCTTGTCCGTTGTTAGAATGAGATCTATGGTAGTTTGAGTGGAAACACACAGCCTTGTGGGCTGAGTGATCAGCTGGTGGAATGAGTGCAGATCACTAAACCTCTTGAATGATCTCTATACTTATAGCCCCTCTCAGGTCGATCACCTTGTTGATAGTGTCACAAGCTCCCTTCAGGCAACGCTTGACTCTGTTTCTCTTTTAAGAAAGAAGGTAATAAAGCAACAGAGGCTAGCCCCATGGTATAACTCTGGAACTAAAAATCTCAAGCGAGCGTCACGTAAGCTTGAAAGGATATGGCGTTCAACCAAACAGAAAGAATCCTGTATAGCCTGGCAAAACAGCCTTAAAATATATAGGAAGACTCTCTGCAATGCCAGAGCCACCTATTATTCATCCTTAACACATTGACTGCCAGAGTTAAAACATAGTCCAGCTGCCCTTGCCAGCTATTTTGAGCATTCTGACCAATCTTCGCAGGCCTACAGAATACTTTGTGCTAGGACTATGAACACATGGAATATCTCAAATCGAAGAATAGAATCTCTACTTTCATCATGAAAAAAAAGTCAGTTGATAGCATGTTCCGTTTTTTAGCTAGAGGTAGTTGAATACAGCTCGTTTTCACCAAAAACTGATCCTTTTCTCTAGAAAGAGAGTTATGGCCATTTTAGTGAAAAAAGAAAAAAAATGAAAAATCATTTCAAAAGTGATCTGACATTTATTTGCACCTTCAGTGACACCAGTCATCTCAAAAGAAATAGTTTGAAAAAAGAAAAAAAAAAAAACAGCTTTTGAATGACCTTTTATGGTGCTGTTTATACCTATGCCTTTACTGTTTCACTCCAAAGTGCAAGATTAGTTCAACTCGTTCAAACTCAATAAACTTCAATCAAATAACAATAAATCAAATTCAAAAGGTCATATATAGAAATAGAAAATGTCATAAAAGTTTCACAAGAAACAGACTCTCAAGCACTAAAGACATTCGACCTGTTTATTTTTGCCTTCAGTGTGACACATTACAGACATTCTGTACAGTACACATCTGTACAGTAGATGTTTTCAAACTTTCATATTGCTTTTGAACATGTAAATTCAATTTGTTTCCAAACTCTCAGTCTCTTTTCAAAGTGATAGTTCAAAATGTAAGAAAACGACAAAAGTACAAAATGTTTCCTGGCCCAGTCACGGTTTTACAGTACAAAATGTTTCCTGGCCCAGTCACGGTTTTACAGTACAAAATGTTTCCTGGCCCAGTCACGGTTTGTAAAAAATAAACAAAACAAGCATCTAGGATGCACAAGGTATACAAGGAACAATACTCAGAGCATAAATAAATAATAAGTAAAAAATAAAATAAAAAAGTGATTGATTGATTGATTTGATGATTTGATTATTCAATAATATTTTGTCTTTGTGTGGTAGTCAGTGGTACACTCCACACAGAGAGGCATCAAACAGCTTTTACACCATAACCTGGTTTCTTTCCTCTCTCCCCTTCGGATACAAACCCTGCACTTCTTGGCTGGGTACTTTCTTTTGGCGGTGCGGGGGATTTTGACAAGCTTATGGGCTCTAATGTCACCATTCAGCCTGGTCCGCGGGTCTGCTGGTGCTCTTGGCGCTCTAGGAACAGATACGGGGAGCGGGGCGGGGGCCCGGCCGGGGGGTGGGGGCGGGGGGGGGGCGGCGGGGCGGGGCAGGGGGGCGGGCTGGGGGGGCGGGGGCGGGGGTCGGGGCAGGGGCGGGGACAGGTGGGTCTGCTGGGACTGGGACATCAAGTGGGGCATGACTCACAGCTGTCCAGGAGATGATGACACTGAGCAGAAACGAGTACATACAGTTACAGTTGCCATTCGGATTCCTTGCCTTGTAAATGACGAATGCATTGTACAAGCAGATCTGGAAAAGGTAAACCACAAACTTGTTTGTCCATTTCGCTGACTTCCTGATGAAGGGATAGTAGCTGATGTTCTGGTCCAGTCTGTCCACTGCATTCATGTTATGGTTATAATCAATGACACAGACTGGCCTCTCATGTGGCACTCTCTCTCTGTGGTGCTTCTGCCTCACCATCTCCGTCTCCATCTCATCCTTGTGGAAGGTTGTGATGAGTCGAACGATGCGTTTGTCCCGCCATGCCAGTAGCATCACTGAGCCATCGTGCAACATCTTTCGTTCTCCTACTTTCAGGCTGGACATTGTGAGCTCCCTCATGGCTAGTGGTTCCCCCCTCTTTTTTCTCATGGTACCACAGGCATGGATGTTCTTACTCAGAAGGAGTTTGTACATAGACACAGAGTTATAATAATTATCCATAAACAAACGGTACCCATGACCCAAAAGCCCATCCAGCAAGAAAGTGACAGTTTCTGGAAGGGTAGATCCTGTTCCACAATATGGCTTCAGGCTGTAGCAGTAACCCGTTCCGGAGTCACACAATATGTAAGACTTGATTCCATATTTGATGGGTTTCTGGGGGTTGTACACCCTGAAGGCCAGACGCCCCCGCCACAGACGATGGCGCCGTGGAGAAGTGGAGGGCTGGCCGTCGCGCTACCTTTGCAATTGTTTGCAGTCTTAGTAGTCACTTTAGGCACACACAGTGTAAGATGTACACACACATACGACAGGCAAACATTACTGAACATCAGAACGGCGATCGGTTACCGTTCTCCGGAGTTTTCGGCGGTTCCTCCGTTGGAGATTGTTGCCGACGCGTCTTCCATTGTCCTGCCGCTGATATCAACACCAGTGAGGCGGAGGAGGAGACGCTGGCACCGGGGAAAGCGAGCTGGAGTCCTCGTTCGGACGAGAAGACGCGCGGATAAACCACCGCTGCCGTCCATTCTACTGTCCAATGTTCAGTCCTTAGAGAACAAACTTTCGGAGCTACGGGCGAGAATCCATTTCACTCGGGAGATGAGGGATGTTAACATCTTAGCCCTATCAGAAACGTGGCTGGACGATTCACGTGAAGATTCCATGGTAGAACCAGCTGGATTTTCCATCTATCGACTGGACAGGTCGTATGCTCTATCCGGCAACAAACACAAAGGGGGCGGAGTCTGTGCAATGATACGCCAATCATGGTGCAGGAATGTGATGCCTCTGAAATCTTTGTGTTCTCCTGATATAGAGTATTTAACACTACTACTACGACCAATATATCTGCCCAGGGAATTCAGTGCAATTATACTGTCAGTTGTCTACATCCACCCCCGTGCAAATGAAGAGGCTGCACTAAAGGAACTGTATGGGACAATTAATGATTTGGAGTCTGCTTATCCTGATGGCTGCTTTATTCTGGTGGGGGATTTTAACTCCTCCAACCTGAAGAAAGTCCTCCCAAAATATTACCAACATGTCACGTGTAACACACGAGGGGAGAGGATTCTCGATCAATGCTGGACGCCTTTTCGGGAGAGTTATAGAGCCCTACCACGTCCACCATTTGGTAGGTCGGACCACAACTCGGTCCTACTACTCCCCGCCTATAGGCAAAAGCTTAAACGGGAACCAGCCAGCGCAAGAGAAGTCCGAATCTGGTCTGAGCAGGCTGATTCTATGCTGCAGGACTGTTTCCAACACACAGACTGGGAGATGTTTCGACACGCCTCTGAGAATAACATCAATGAGTACTCAGACTCAGTCGTTGGATTCATCAGTAAGTGCATAGATGACGTTGTGCCACTAAAGACAATAAGGACCTATCCAAACCAGAAGCCCTGGATCAACAGCGACGTCCGTGCTGCGTTGCATGCACGGGATGTTGCCTTTAGATCCGGAGATCTGGGTTCCACCCGCGCTGACCTCCAGAAAGCCATCAGGAAAGCTAAACGGGAGTATAGTGCTAAGCTGGAAGACCAGTTCAAGAATGGGGATGCGAGGAGCGTGTGGCAAGGGCTCCGGGAAATAACGGACTTCAGAGGGCGACCCAGAAGCACGGAGCCCCCCTCTGCCTCCCTCCCAAATGAGCTGAACTCCTTCTTCGCACGGTTCGAGATAGACGGCACCAACACCACACCACCGGAGCCTGCACCACCACAGGAGGTCAGCCCATTATCCATTTCGGAGGCTGATGTGCGTAAGGCCTTCATGCGGTTGAACACCCGTAAAGCGGCAGGCCCCGACGGCATACCAGGCCGTGTGCTCAAAGTCTGTGCACACCAGCTGGCTGGTGTGTTTACAGACATCTTCAACCTCTCCCTCTCCCAAGCTGAAGTTCCTGAAGGCTTCAAAAGGTCCATCATAGTCCCAGTCCCCAAGCGTGCTAAAACATCATGTCACAATGACTGGAGACCTGTTGCACTGACACCAATCGTTAGCAAGTGCTTTGAGAGGCTGGTAAGAGATTACATCTGCTCTGTACTGCCCGCTACGCTGGATCCATGGCAGTTTGCATACCGGAAAAATAGATCAACCGAGGATGCAGTGGCCATGGCTCTCCACACTGCACTCAATCACTTGGATGCGAGAGGGAGTAACAACAGGTACGTGCGGATGCTGTTTGTGGACTTCAGCTCAGCCTTCAATACAATTGTCCCTGCAAGACTAGACATGAAGCTCAGAGACCTAGGCCTGCACCCAACCATGTGCAGGTGGGTACTGAACTTTCTGTCGAACCGTGGTCAGGTGGTGCGGATGGGTAACATAACATCAGACCCAATGACCCTCAATACCGGTGCACCCCAGGGCTGTGTGCTCAGCCCCCTCCTTTACTCCTTGTACACCCATGACTGTATGTCCACGCACGGCTGCAATACCATCATTAAGTACGCCGACGACACTACAGTCATGGGGCTGATCACTGACGCCAATGAGACGGCCTATAGAGATGAGGTCAATACACTGGCGCTGTGGTGTCGGGAGAACAACCTAGCTCTCAACGCGGGAAAGACCAAGGAGCTAATTGTTGACTTCAGGAGGCCAAGGAGGGAGCACACGCCAATCCACATCGATGGAGTTGCAGTGGAGAGAGTCAGGGGGTTTAAATTCCTCGGCATTCACATTGACGACGACCTTAAGTGGAACACTCACACCACTCATGTGGTGAAAAAGGCACAACAACGCCTGTACTGCTTACGGCGCCTGAAGAAGTTCAGGGTCAGCCCCCGTATCCTGAGGTCCTTCTACAACTGCACCATTGAGAGCATCCTGACGGGTGGTTTCATCGTATGGTACGGGAGCTGCACTGTCCTTCAACAGAAGGCACTACAGAGAGTAGTGCGGTCAGCCCAGCGCATAGTCGGAGGTGAGCTTCCCTCCCTCCAGGGAATATACGAGAGGCGATGCGTGGCCAAGGCTGAACGGATTGTTGGGGACGTCCACCATCCCAGCCACAGCCTGTTCAGGCCAGCACTGCGGCCGCGGCCAGGCAAGCGGTATCTCAGCCTTGCTAGCCACACACAAAGACTATGGAGCACTTTCTTCTTGGCCACCATAAGACTCTTGAACACACACTGAACACTACATGGCCCGGACTATATGGCCATATGTCTGTGGCTAATGTATTATATCTATGACAATGCAGTTTGCACATGCGCTTTTTGCACTTACTGTAGGTAGTTTTTGATCTTATACATGTTTTATTATTAAGCAGCTTAGTTTCTAACATAACAATGAGTCTAAATGTGGAATTACTGAGACTGTAGCTGCTGTGTTGGTTTTATAGCGCACAATGAATTTCACGTGCCTTTTACTTGTAAATGGTATTGTTGACAATAAAGTTGAACCTTGAACCTTGAACCTTGAAGCATCCCTTCATCGATGCTTATGTTGCGACCTGGAACAAACATATCCTTGAACTTGGCATGGAGGTAGTCCAAGACTGGGTTGATTTTCCACAGCCTGCGAGCAGGATCCAGAGGCTCACCGTCAGCAGCATTCATAGCTTCAATGTCAGCAGCACTCATCGCCTCATTGTCAGTGAAGTGCAGAAAGCGCCATATTATCTGGAACCTGTTCCTAGACATAGTTTTGCTGAAGAATGGTGTGTAAACAGGCTCATCAGTCGTCCAATAATGTTCGAGGGCAGGTTTGTGCACTATGCCAGTGAGGAACAACAGGCCCAAGAAGTTCTTTAGTTCTCCCACTTTGAGTTTACACCATGCCAGTGTTCTGCCACATGGATACTGACTCTGGTCTTCAGCTGCGATGTACTGCGTAGCGTATCTGTTGGTTTCAACACAGATCATCTGGAGCAGCTCATCTGTAAGGAACAGCGACAGAAAGTCAGCGGGGATATCTGACTCAAGCTCAGCTGCAGCGTTGCGAGGACCCGGGACAGCAGTGAAAGGAATGTCGGTCCGTGGGTGCCATTCCGTTTCCTGCCACACAGGCTCCACAGCTGGGGGCCTGCCGCCACGACCTGTGAATTATAGAAATATATAATTACCATAAAATACATACTTTTTTATTTGTGTGGTACAGGTGTGATGAGCAAAACAGAAAAAGTCCTTACCTCTTTTTTTACGGTGTGGTACTGCATAAAATGCTGCCGCCTCCTCCTCCTCCTCCTCCTCACCACCTGAGATCACAGTAAAACATAAATGTGGTAAATATATGTCCCAAGCACCTTGTCTAAAAAGGTGTGTGTGTGTGTGTGTGTGTGTGTGTGTGTGTGTGTGTCACACAGCAATTTATTACACTATAACCTAACACAACATCTATTGGCGTCCTAGATATTCTATTCAACATATAAACTTATGGTTCAAATGTAAGATAGAAATGTGTTTACCTTCGCCAACACGCAAAGATTCTCCTCCTGCTCCCTTTCTCCTTCTCCTGTTTCTCCCTTTCTCCTGTCCACCTGCCCTGTCTGAGATCACAGTAAAGCAGAACATAATGTGATAAATATATGTTCCAAACACCTGGTCTAAAAAGGTGTGTGTGTGTGTGTGTGTGTGTGTGTGTGTGTGTGTGTGTGTGTGTGTGTGTGTGTGTGTGTGTGTGTGTGTGTGTGTGTGTGTGTGTGTGTGTGTGTGTATGTGTGTGTGTGTGTGTGTGTGTCACATCAATTTATTACACTAACATAACACATCATCTATTGGGGTCCTAGATATTCTACTCAACATATAAACTTATGGTGCAAATGTAAGATAGAAATGTGTTTACCTTCGCCAACATGCGAAGATTCTCCTCCTCCTGCTCCCTTTCTCCTGTTTCTCCCCTTTTCCTGTCCACCTGCCCCATCTGAGATCACAGTAAAGCATAACATAATGCGGTAAATATATGTTCCAAACACCTCGTCTAAAAAGGGGTGTGTGTGTGTGTGTGTGTGTGTGTGTGTGTGTGTGTGTGTGTGTGTGTGTGTGTGTCACACATCAATGTATTACTCTATAACATAAAACATCATTTATTGGGGTCCTAGATATTCTATTCAACATATAAACTTATGGTGCAAATGTGAGATAGAAATGTAGTTAGTTACCTTCGCCAACACACGAAGATTCTCCTCCTCCCTTTCTCCTTCTCCTGTTTCTCCCTTTCTCCTGTCCACCTGCCCCATCTGAGATCACAGTAAAACATAACATTGTCATGGTTGTCCTAGTTTATGATGACACCAGTTCACTTTCCATGTGATCACTACAACAATTTGTCTCCTTACATCCTGCTTTGTACTGTATTGTCTGGTTGCACTGTAATGATGTATAGACATCATTATATTCAACATATATATATATATATATATATAGATAGAAAAGCATTACCTTTCTCAAGACACACAGATGATCCCACTGCTGCCCTTCTCGTGACCTGTCTGTCTTCATCTTCATCTGAAACCAAATATATGTATGTTGTTTACATGACATGCCCCTTAGTCGCCTTTCATCATAATCAAATACATCACATGCATAGATCTATGATAAAATACATAATATTCATTCATTATCGGTTGACAAGAGTGCAATACCACATACACTCTGTGTCTGTGTCTGTGTGTGTGTGTGTGTGTGTGTGTGTGTGTGTGTGTGTGTGTGTGTGTGTGTGTGTGTGTGTGTGTGTGTGTGTGTGTGTGTGAGACAGTCTGTCTGACACACACACACACACACACAGTCCACATGAAACTAGATCTACAATCTACACTCTTCAGTCATTTGAACATAACATCAAAGGGACTTGAACATCGTTGTTGACATAGCCTTACGATGACTCACAACAAAGGATTTGTTGTTATTTACATGACCTAACCTCTCTTCCCTTTGAAGTAGCCCCCCCCTCCCACCCCCCAAAAAACGAGCCAGGTCTACAAGTCTACTGCACCATCCGTATTCTATTCATCAAAATATCACGATATATTGTGATTGAACGGATGAAAAAAAAAAAGACACACACGCATCAACGCATTGTGAGCTTGTAGATCGGCTATATTCATCAAAATATGAAACAGAGCCATAAATAAAATAGAAAAAATATATTGTGATGAACGGAGATAATAAAAAAAAAAGACACACGCATCAACGCATTGTGAGCTTGTAGATCGGCTATATTCATCAAAATATGAAACAGAGCCATAAATAAAATAGAAAAAATATATTGTGATGAACGGAGATAATAAAAAAAAAAGACACACGCATCGCGACGCATTGTGAGCTTGCAGATCGGCTAAAATATGAAATAGAGCCATAAAACAATAGAAAAAACTATATTGTGTTGAACTTACCACTAGTTTCCAATGATCTCTGGCTTGGCTGCCAGCCAACAGACCCGGCCTCGTCGCTGAAATCCGAGCTCCCTTCCCCGTCCGAGGTCTCGACTGGGCGAACCACCTTCGTTCTCTCGCTCCGCCGTCGGGTGTCGATTTCGGGTTCTGATAAGTCCTCCTCCTCAGGAGGCTCCGGTACGTCCAGAACAGGTACTGGAACTAGCGATCGCTCGGGCGAAGTGAAGCAGCCCTCCACATCATGTTTCAAGACCTCCAGTACGTGCTCAGGTCCAGGTGGTAATGACGGGGGTGATGACCGTGGAAGTGGAACTAGTAGTGATCGCTCAGGCGCGGTGAAGCAGCCCTTGAAAGGCTTCAAATCCTCCAGTACGTGCTCAGGTCCAGGGGGTAATGGCGGGGGTGATGTTCGCGGGAGTAGTGATCGCTCAGGCGCTGTGAAGCAGACCTTTACAGGTTTAACGTCCTCCTGTGAGTCCGGTACGTGCTCAGGTCGAGGAGGTGATGGCCGCGGTTCTGATGGCTGCGGCGCTACGAATAACATGCAATCCTCCAGCCTCTTTTGGCGAGAATCGCTCGGTTGAACGTGGGTCCTCTTGGGCCCAATATGTCGGGTCTTTTTGGTCCGTTTCCCTACCATCTTTTATTCTTTCTACTCTCTCACTCACCTAAAATATAAGGCACCGCCACCTAGGCACCTCGCCTCTACCTCAAACCCTCCGACACTCCGGTCCACCTCCTCTCCTCTCCCTCAACTATCTGCAGCCTACACTAGAACTAAATATAAACTATAAACTAAATAAACTATAAACTAAACTCTCAAATTACTCAAACTATAAACTAAACTAAACTAAACCTCAACAATTACTCACGTTCTCTCTAAATCGCTCCTCTGTCTCTCTCTCTCTCTCTCTCTCTCTCTCTCTCTCTCGGTGTGTCTCTCTTGGTGTTGTTTGTTTGAATGCAAAGAGCGCACACTGGGGTTAGAGGCTTTTTTGTACTTTTTGGTCTGATCATGTGACTTTTCGATCACATGACCTTTTTTTTGTTTTTTTTTTGTTGTAGGAGGATTATATGAAGACACCGGTTGCATAAGATTGCAATATAACTTAAACCACAAAAAAGACATTAGAACGCAGATCTGCGTTCTTGGCAGCCCACGGATTTATTTAATAGAACGCAGATCTGCGTCTTTGGCAGCCAATGTGTTAATAGAGGAAAACAAAAACAACCATAGGTTCCTTTTTGACACTCTAGCCAAATTGACAAAAAGTCATGACTCTACTGATCCACGTATTCCTATATCCCTTAGCAGCAATGATTTCATGAATTTTTTCAATGGTAAAATCAATACTATCAGAGATAGTATTGATAACCTACTACTCTCAGCCCCTACTGGACCACCCTCCGATGTAATATCCTCAGAAGTGGCTGTACGACATAGTGTATATTTGGACAGTTTCTCTCCGGTCGAGCTCTCCGAATTTACTTTAATGATCACATCTTCCAAACCAACGACCTGTCTCTTAGATCCAGTCCCAACTAAATTACTTAAAGAGGTCCTGACCCCGGTTGGTGCATCCCTACTCGATATGATCAATATGTCTCTGGTAACGGGCTACGTACCACAGTCCTTTAAGGTAGCTGTCATCAAACCTCTCCTCAAGAAGCCTACTCTCGACTCAGGCATTTTGGCTAACTATAGACCTATATCGAACCTTCCATTTCTCTCTAAAATCCTTGAGAAAGCAGTCGCCAAGCAGTTATGTGACTTTTTACATAACAACAAGCTATTTGAAGCTTTTCAGTCAGGATTCAGAGCACACCATAGCACTGAGACGGCATTGGTGAAGGTCACAAATGACCTCCTGATTGCATCAGATAACAACCTTCTCTCTGTACTGGTTTTGTTGGACCTCAGTGCTGCATTTGATACTATCAATCACCATATTTTGTTGCAGAGACTAGAGCATTTGGTTGGCATTAAGGGTGCTGCATTGAACTGGTTTGAGTCTTATCTGTCTGACAAATTTCAGTTTGTAAGCGTTAACGATACACCTTCAGTACGTGAAAAGGTTAAATACGGAGTCCCACAAGGCTCTGTACTTGGACCAATACTATTTACTCTATATATGCTTCCTTTAGGCGAGATAATTAGGAAACACTCTATACATTTCCACTGTTATGCAGATGATACACAATTATATCTATCGATGAAGCCAGATGAAACGGATCAACTGGCTAAACTTCAAGCATGTCTTATAGACATCAAGAGTTGGATGACCCATAATGACCTACTCCTCAACTCGGACAAAACTGAAGTTATTGTACTTGGCCCTAAGCACCTCAGAGATAAATTAGCTGATGATAATTTTACCCTAGATGGTATTACCTTGACCTCCAAGGCCACTGTAAAGAATCTGGAAGTCACATTTGACCAAGATATGTCCTTTCAGTCCCACATAAAACAAATTTCAAGAATTGCCTTTTTTCACCTGCGTAATATGCAAAAGCTAGGCACATTCTGTCCCAAAATGATGCAGAAAAACTTGTTCACGCATTTGTTACTTCTAGGCTGGACTATTGCAATGCTTTATTATCAGGCTGCCCAAGTAAGTCCCTAAATAGCCTGCAGCTAGTCCAGAATGCCACTGCGCGCAGTGGCATTCCGAAGTGTATAGACTCAGTCACCCTATAGTCATCCTCTCATTTCTACTACACTACACTATACTACTACACTATACTGTATATGATCTTAACATTCTTATATTATACCATTATATACTGCATACACATTATTGCTGTACTATATTATATTATCATATACTATCTTACACTATTATATATTTGCTACTATTGTTATTGTTACTACTTGTACTGTATCTCTTTCTGTCTCTCCTCTGTCTCTCCCTCTCTCTCTCTTCTTTCCCCCGACATGGTCGAGGCAGAAGGCCGCCACCCTAGAGCCTAGGGTCTGCCTGACGTTTCTTCCAGTTAAGAGGGAGTTTTTCGTTGCCACTGTCGCAAAATTGCTTGCTCAGGGTGGGATTGTCGGGACTCTTCTCTACATGTAAAGTGTCTTGAGACCACTTGTGATTTGACAATTTAATAAAATTGAATTGAATTGAATTGAATGACTTAAACATTGACGCTTCCTTCCGGAGCATGTCCGTGTTAAAGTCATCAGTAAGTATTGTCTCCGCATGGTCCACCTTAGCTAAGCACTCTATCATAGAAATCATTCTGGTTAGGTCTGTATATGGTACCGACTAGCACAGGTTTTGCATGTTTAAAAATAATCTCGACCCATATTTCAATGGCTTCATCTTTCAGGTCTTCCCGAAAGATACAGTCATTGTCTTCATGTACATACATGCAAACCACTTCTGTTCCTATCTTTTCTGAAGAGATCTCAGAGTCCATTATCGTATGATCAAGTTTGGTTTCAGAGAAAGTTAAAATGTCAACCTTACCATCACAAAACATCTGCTTGATTCGTGTTAGCTTGTTTTCTACAAGGGAATTCATATTGAGGTGAATCATGTGCAAGCCTACACCAAACGATTTGGGTTGGCGTCCATCAAGGCCTCTGACTAGAGCTAGACTAGCTGGGCTGCTGTTGTTGATGTAGCGCCCTGAAGCTAAGCTAGTTCTGGTGGGCCGGACGTTCATTGACTCAGCTTGGCGTTGTTGTTTTTGTTCACCGTTGCTGTTGGTAACGTTAGCAACATTAGCAACGCGGCACTCGGTGCCGCGCTATGAGCTTGTAGATCTGCTATTTTTGAATAGCCAAAGAAATCTTAAAATGACACACAGATGCGTTCCCGGTCTTAACCCATTAATGACGTCGTGCAATGTAAAATATGTTTTTCACACTTTTAGAGCATATCCGTGGTCATAATATGGGCATACCGAAAAAGTCCCTAAAAAGCCAATCTTAAATAGGCTACTTCCTTTCCTGTAAACGAAAACGTGCTGCGTGATGACATAGATCAACTCCTATGAATATAAATGAATCTTGATTTCATTCACCTGTGTGATTCCCATAGCTGCACGTTCCTTCAAACCAGTGTTGATTTGAAATTTTTATTTAGTTTTAGTTATAGTCTAAATTCCATTTAGTTTTAGTCATATTTTAGTCAGCTGAAATGTTGTAGTTTTTGTCTAGTTGTAATCTACAGTTGATTTAGTCGACTAAAATGTATTTTGGCGGTGCCTTGATGGCGTCGTAATGGCTGATTTTACACTTGGTTGCATGCTGAAAATAGCCGATCTTCAAGATATTCATTATTCATTCATCATTCATTATTTTGATAAAGATGAAAGAGGAACGGTTTTGGACGTACAAGGTTTTCCAACCCAACAGCGACAATATGCTGTCTAGCGGCTAGGGAATGTAAAGCTTGCTCTGTTTGGCTATCAATTTCCTCTAACAGCGTAATACTAAAACAACTTTATTTATTTATTTTATTAATTTTAAAAATATTTTTATTTTATTTTATTTTATTTTATTTTATTTTATTTTATTTTATTTTATTTTATTTATTTATTTATTTTTTATTTTTATTTACTCATTGATATTGCTCTGCTGATCAAATCCAGGGAGAGGGAGACACCAACGTGCATTTAAAGCACCGTGACACAGGAAACGTGTCCGAGGAACAAATGAAAGCCATGGAGACTGCAGACTGTAATCACTTGTTTCCCAGGCCGCTTTGGTTTATTCTTTTTAAAATGAAGCACAACATTATTTTCCCCTGGAGTTTCGATGCCTCAAGTGTCCCGGGAGAAGGGCGCTTATAACGGAGGCAGATGACTTAATCCATTACGACCTGGAACGCATCTGTATCACTTTAGATTTCTTTGGCTATTCAAAAATAGCAGATCTACAAGCTCATAGCGCGGCAACGAGGTGCCACACTATGAGCTTGTAGATCTGCTATTTTTGAAAAATCTTGAAATATTTGTGCAAATCTTTGAATATAAATATGTATACATTTTAACTAAAATCTTTGCTTCCGGGGGTCCCTGGAACAACATATTTTGAGATGGGGGTCCCCGGACAAATACCTATAATTTTGGGTGGTCCTTGACATGAAAAATGTTTGAGAACCACTGCTATGTAGTAACATAAGTTTAAAATATAGCTGCAAGCAGCGATAAGCGGGGCCAGGGAATAGAGAGAGAGAGAGAGAGAGAGAGAGAGAGAGAGAGAGAGAGAGAGAGAGAGAGAGAGAGAGAGGGGGGGGAGAGAGAGGGGGGAGAGAGAGAGAGAGAGAGAGAGAGAGAGAGAGAGAGAGAGAGAGAGAGAGAGAGAGAGAGAGAGAGAGAAAGAGAAAGAGAAAGAGAGAGAGAGAGAGATAGAGAGAGAGAGAGAGAGAGACGGAATAGATTGAAGAGAGAGAGAGAGAGAGACGGAATAGATTGAAGAGAGATAGATAAACGGAATAGATTGAAGAGAAAGAGAGAGAGAGAGAAACGGAATAGATTGAAGAGAAAGAGAGAGAGAGAAACGGAATAGATTGAAGAGAAAGAGAGAGAGAGAGAGAGAATCGGAATAGATTGAAGAGAGAGAGAGAGAGACACATGGAAACGGAATAGATTGAAGAGAGAGAGAGCGAGAGAGACATGGAAACGGAATAGATTGAAGAGAGAGAGAGAGAGAGAGAGACATGGAAACATAATAGACTGAAGAGAGATGGAAGCAGAACGGATTGAATGGACATCTCAACCTATTGCCATTAACAGGAATCGAACCCTCAACCTTTGGATTAACAGGCTGCAACACTACCTATAGTGCTATAGCTTTGTACAGATTGAGGTTGTCTGTTGAAGATAAAAGTGAACCAGTGAAAGCAGCCGACCTACAAGCACAGAAACACGTTGCTATCTGAAAAGTTGTGAGATTGTAGATCGGAGAGAGAGAGAGAGAGACATGGAAACGGAATAGATAAGGATAATTCCTTTAACAGGTCCGTTCATGAAAGTCCTTGCGGTCTTGTTTCCAATGAGGGCCTGTGAGCAATTAGGGGTTAAGAGTCTTGCTCAGGGACAAATTTCATTTGCTGGCCTGGCCTGGAATCGTACCTGGGGCAACTAGGGCCTCTGGCTCCCTAGGCTGGCTCACTAACCACTCAGCTATGGCCGCCCCTCAAAAGAGAGAGAGAGAGAGAGAGAGACATGGAAACGGAATAGATTGAAGAGGGAGACATGGAAACGGAATAGATTAGAGAGAGAGAGAGAGAGAGAGAGAGAGAGACATGGAAACAGAATAGATTGAAGAGAGAGAGAGAGACATGGAAACATAATAGATTGAAGAGAGAGAGAGATATGGAAGCAGAATGGATTGATTGGACATCTCAACCTATTGCCATTAACAGGAATCGAACCCTCAACCTTCGGATTGACAGGCTGCAACACTACCTATAGTGCTATAGCTTTGTCCAGGCTACGGTTGTCTGTTGAATATAAAAGTGAACCAGTGAAAGCAGTCGATCTACAAGCTCAGCAACACGTTGCTATCTGAAAAGTTTTGAGATTGTAGATCGGCTATTTTCAGAATGAAGTATGTCATACATTGCAAAACATACCTTCTCAGATAAGCATTTCATGTTATCTTTATCAATTGCATATGTATTCATTAATACAGTCTTGTTGTTTGCAATGCACTTTAAATGAAGTCTCCACCAAGTGAGGCTTGAACCGGCAACCTTGCTGTTGTGAAACATTCACTTAAGCGGGAAGCCATTGGACCAACAGACCTGATCCAGTGAAAACGGAGGTCAAACAGATGATACCATTTCACGCAAATAACTGAAAAATCCTGGGTTTAAGTGTTTTTCAAACTGCTCAAAATTGCGGACAATCTAAGGGCGGAGAGAGAGACATGGAAAAGGAATAGATTGAAGAGAGAGAGACATGGAAACATAATAGATTGAAGAGAGAGAAAGATGGAAGCAGAATGGATTGATTGGACGTCTCAACCTTTTGCCATTAACAGGAATCGATCCCTCAACCTTCGGATTGACAGGCTGCAACACTACCTATAGTGCTATAGCTTTGTCAAGGCTGAGGTTGTCTGTTGAAGATAAAATTGAACCAGTGAAAGCATCTACAAGCTCAGAAACACGTTGCTATCTGAAAAGTTTTGAGATTTTAGATCAGCTATTTTCAGAATGAAGTATGTCATACATTGAAAAGACATACTCTCAAATAAGCATTTCAGGTTATCTTTAACAATTGCACTTGCATTAATTGACACAAGTAAGACGCGCGAACGCTGGAAGTGAACGCAGATTGACTGAGGCTGCTATATTTGAACCACACTGTAGTAGTGCACTCTGCCGCACTCTGCCGGCTGTATACAGGCAGTGCAGCTGCTGGCATTTCAGCACAGAGTTTCGAGTCATATGGGGGCACGAGCCAATGAGAGCGTGAACACACGCTGTATACAGGCAGTGCAGCTGCTGGCATTTCAGCACGGAGTTTCGAGTCAAATGGAGGCGCGAGCCAATGAGAGCGTGAACACACACGGAAAGACCATAAATAAGGGACAGACACACACACACACAACCCAAGCACGGTGATATAGTAAGCTCCACTTGGTCGGAGGCCTCCTTCCGCGTTCGCAACAATCATGTTGTGTGCAATGCAACTTAAATGAAGTCTGCATCAAGTGAGGCTTGAACTGGCAACCTTGAGGTTTTAAGGCACACACTTAAGCGAGAAGCCATTGGAACAACAGACCTGACCTGGTGAATGAGTGAGAGAGAGAGAGAGAGAGAGAGAGAGAGAGAGAGAGAGAGAGAGAGAGAGAGAGAGAGAGAGAGAGAGAGAGAGAGAGAGAGAGAGAGAGAGAGAGAGAGAGAGACATGGAAACGGAATAGATTGAAGAGAGAGAGAGAGAGAGAGAGAGAGAGAGAGAGAGAGAGAGAGAGCGAGAGAGCGATGGAAACGGAATAGATTGAAGAGAGAGAGAGAGAGAGAGAGACATGGAAACGGAATAGATTGAAGAGAGAGAGACACAGAAACATAATAGATTGAAGAGAGATGGAAGCAGAATGGATTGATTGGACATCTCAACCTATTGCCATTAACAGGAATCGAACCATCAACCTTCGAATTGACAGGCTGCAACACTACCTATAGTGCTATAGCTTTGTCCAGGCTGAGGTTGTCTGTTGAAGATAAAAGTGAACCAGTGAAAGCAGCCGATCTACAAGCTCAGAAAGAACGTTGCTATCTGAAAGGTTTTGAGATTGTAGATCGGCTATTTTCAGAATGAAGTATGTCATACATACTTCATACCCTCTCAAATAAGCATTTCAGGTTATCTTTATCAATTGCATGTATTAATTGACACAATTACTGGTAGTGTCTGTTGATATTTATAAGTATTTCCGTCCATTATGAACCAAGCCTCTGTGTCCCGAACTACTCTAGATCACTGGTTCACAAACCATTTACCAATAAAGGCATTTTTGTGTCTCCTCGGAACGAAAACTAGTGAAAGTAGCCGATCTACAAGCTCACAAAACGTTGCTATCTGAAAAGTTGTGAGATTGTAGATCGGCTATTTTCACAATGAAGTTTGTCATACATTGCAAAAACATACTCTCTCCAAGAAGCATTTCATGTTACCTTTAACAGTTGCACATGCATTAATTGAGAGAGAGAGACATGGAAACATAATAGATTGAAGAGAGAGAGAGATGGAAGCAGAATGGATTGATTGGACATCACAACCTATTGCCATTAACAGGAATCGAAGCCTCAACCTTCGGATTGACAGGCTGCAACACTACCTATAGTGCTATAGCTTTGACCAGGCTGAGGTTGTCTGTTGAAGATAAAACTGAACCAGTGAAAGCAGCCGATCTACAAGCTCAGAAACACGTTGCTATCTGAAAAGTTTTGAGATTGTAGATCGGCTATTTTCAGAATGAAGTATGTCATACATTGCAAAAACATACCTTCTCAGATAAGCATTTAATGTTATCTTTATCAATTGCATATGTATTCATTAATACGGTCTTGTTGTTTGCAATGCACTTTAAATGAAGTCTCCACCAAGTGAGGCTTGAACCGGCAACCTTGATGTTATGAAACATTCACTTAAGCGGGAAGCCATTGGACCAACAGACCTGATCCCGTGAAAACGGAGGTCAGACAGATGATACCATTTCACGCAAATAACTGAAAAATCCTGGGTTTAAGTGTTTTTCAAACTGCTCAAAATTGCGGACAATCTAAGGGCGGAGAGAGAGACATGGAAACGGAATAGATTGAAGAGAGAGAGACATGGAAACAATAGATTGAAGAGAGAGAAAGATGGAAGCAGAATGGATTGATTGGACGTGTCAACCTATTGCCATTAACAGGAATCGAACCCTCAACCTTAGGATTGACAGGCTGCAACACTACCTATAGTGCTATAGCTTTGACCAGGCTGAGGTTGTCTGTTGAAGATAAAACTGAACCAGTGAAAGCAGCCGATCTACAAGCTCAGAAACACGTTGCTATCTGAAAAGTTTTGAGATTGTAGATCTGCTATTTTCAGAATGAAGTATGTCATACATTGCAAAAACAGACCTTCTCAGATAAGCATTTCATGTTATCTTTATCAATTGCATATGTATTCATTAATACAGTCTTGTAGTTTGCAATGCACTTTAAATGAAGTCTCCACCAAGTGAGGCTTGAACCGGCAACCTTGATGTTGTGAAACATTCACTTAAGCGGGAAGCCATTGGACCAACAGACCTGATACAGTGAAAACGGAGGTCAAACAGATTATACCATTTCACGCAAATAACTGAAAAATCCTGGGTTTAAGTGTTTTTCAAACTGCTCAAAATTGCGAACAATCTAAGGGCGGAGAGAGAGACATGGAAACGGAATATATTGAAGAGAGAGAGACATGGAAACAATAGATTGAAGAGAGAGAAGGATGGAAGCAGAATGGATTGATTGGACGTGTCAACCTATTGCCATTAACAGGAATCGAACCCTCAACCTTCGGATTGACGGGCTTTAACATTACCTATAGTGCTATAGCTTTGACCAGGCTGAGGTTGTCTGTTGAAGATAAAAGTGAACCAGTGAAAGCAGCCGATCTACAAACTCAGAAACACGTTGCTATCTGAAAAGTTTTGAGATTGTAGATCGGCTATTTTCAGAATGAAGTATGTCATACATTGCAAAAACATACCCTCTCAAATAAGTATTTCAGGTTGTGTTTAACAATTGCACATGAATTAATTGACACAATCATGTTGTGTGCAATGCAACTTTAATGAAGTCCGCATCAAGTGAGGCTTGAACTGGCGTTTAAGGGAGAAGCCATTGGACCAACAGACAAGAACCTGTGAAAAAGGAGATCACACAGATGATACAGTTTCACGCAAATAGCTGAAAAATCCTGGGTTTAAGTGTTTTTCAAACTGCTCAAAATTGCGGACAATCTAAGGGGGGAGCTTACTGGTCAACGTGATACATGTGTTCCTCATGAGTCAAGGCACATGTGTAAGCAGGTTTAATGGCTGTCGGCCAAACGAGGCATGACTTTTGCCTGTTTAAAGTTTGCACTTTCAAAAAATCGCTATAGCGCCCCCCTTTGACCAATTGGAGTAAGATTGGTTTCAGTAATATTTGGAATGACCCTCAACATTAACGCAAAGTTTCAAAGAAATGTGAGTCTGCATGTATGTGTTAGGGGCAGATGAATAATTGTCATAAAACTGCAATATTCATTGGCTCATTAAAGCTTCATTTTTTCACTTATGGAAAATCTTTGCTGCTTGTTTGTCGGCATAGGTCCAAAGTTCATGTGTAAAACGTTTCGTGCAGATTACTCAAAAATCCCAGGAGGAGAACTGTTTTTCATATAATTCAAAATGGTGGGAGATCTAAAGGTCAGAGGTCAAAAGTCAGAGGGTTAAAGTTGTTCATCATGAGTAGACGTGTGTGTGTATTGAAGTTTTATGGCTGTAGGTCAAACAGGGCATGAGTTGTACCTGTTCAAAGTTGGCATTTTCAATTGAGTGCTATAGCGCCACCTTTTGACGAAAGATTGTGAGATTTATTTCTTGATAGTTTTTCATGACCATCTACCATATGGCCGAGTTTCGTAAAAAGCGACAGCACGGTTCAGCCAGAACTGCGAAAAGTGGCAGAAACAGAAGAATACGTACAATAATAAGACAGGTCCAGAGCTGAGCTCTGGCCCCGTAAAAAGACTGTTAGGATTTAGAAAAATGTGTAGAATCCCCCAGAAGCAAAGATTTGAGTGAAAAAGTTTTGCACAAAAAAATAGCAGATCTACAAGCTCATAGCGCGGCACTCGGTGCTGAGCTATGAGCTAGTAGATCTGCTATTTTAGAATAGCCAAATAAATCTAAAAACACCGATTCTTTCCCGGTCTAAATGGGTTAAGTGAAGCACAGTCGAAAAATAAAGGTAGACAAAAGGGGGTTCGAAATGGTGAAATACTAACTTGCTTACATGCGCCGCCAAGGAAATAGCTTTTATAGCTCACACAACTAGCCTTCCTCAGAGTAACGACGCTGTGTGCTTTTGGACAATGGCACATTCAAAATGTGATACAATTGCTTAATTTGTTTGCTTTAATCCAGAAAATTATACGTGTGATTTATCGTCCTGGGTCTGGCCCTCTACCAGCAGCCATAATACAGCACTAATAGAGCACTGTAGGAGACTGCACACAGGCCTGGGTAAGCTGCTCGATCAGGGGTTCCCAAACTTTTTAGCTGGAGACCCAAATGATAAAGTATTTGAGAGTAGTGAAAATAGCAGATCTACATGCTCACAATGTGCCACGATGTGACACGTTGTGAGCTTGTAGATCTGCAATTTTCAAAAGATTTCTTATTTTTTAACCCTTCCCTGATCTTCCCTGATCTATTTCCATATTTTTTTTAACAGCCTATGCTTCCCACTGAAGTGCCAATGGCAGGCCCTTTGAAATTGTTAGAAGTTGCATCTGTATAAAGAACTGCTTCAGGTTATTAACGTGAGGAGCCGTTTGAAGAATGCTACAAAATCCTGGCATCTGTGAACGGTCTATCCAACACAATCATTCCACTATTACAGAAACATTGATGAAGCCAAAGAGACTGACATGAAAAAACAAAAATCTAAAACTTCAGTGACATACTTGTTATTTCTGTGTACCTGCACCTGTCAGGTGCGCGCGTGTGCGCACAAGCACACACGCACACACACACGCACACACACAGTAGGTACAAAAAAAGATTCAGGTTGGGGTTAGGATAAGGATTGTACGTTTGGAGGTTAGGTTTAGGGTTCAGGGGTTGGGAGCTATGCCTAATACTTAAAGGTTCAAGGTTACACCAACAGCATCTGTTTCCCAGTAGCTGCAAACCTAACGTTGTATAAACAACTTCACAGTATATTCTATATGCAGCAGATTAGGTAGTTGCAGTACCTAAAATGTTAATGTCCTCACATGTATGGTTATACGTGCGTGCGTGCGTGCGTGCGTGCGTGCGTGCGTGCGTGCGTGCGTGCGTGCGTGCGTGCGTGCGTGCGTACGTGCGTGCGTACGCGCATGCTTGTGTGAGTGTGTGTGTGTGTGTGTGTGTGTGTGTGTGTGTGTGTGTGTGTGTGTGCAAGCACATGTTCGCGTGCGTGCAGTGGTACATGTACTCAAGTACTGTACTTAAGTACATTGGGCCTCATTCAGCAACGGTACTTAAGAGGAAATTTATTCTTGAACCCACTTAAGAAGTTTTTAAGAAGATTTAGGTATTCTCCAATGTTTTCTTAGCTGTGATCTGTTCTTAGGTAAGAACAGAATCTACGCACACTTTCTTAAGAGGATTTTTTTTCTTAGACCCATTTAAGAGGTTTTTAAGAAGATTTTGGTATACTCCAATGTTTTCTTAGCTGTGATCTGTTCTCAGGTAAGAACAGAATCTACACACACTGATGAGCACTCTTAGGCTGGCCTTTGAGTTCTTAAGTGTGACATATTTGTGCAAAAATAATTAATTCTCGAAGTTTCTTCAATTCTACAGTTGTATAATATAGGATTTAAATTACAATAATATTTTTATCATATCTTTAGAGCAGTGTTTCTCAAAGTGTGGTCTGGGGACCCCCAGGGGTCCTTCAGGGAGTTTCAGGGGGTCCACAGCAAACGAAGAACAGTTTAATCACTTTAACCCTATTTTATACTTTGTTTGAAAATAGCCGATCTATACAAGCTCACAACACGTCCCATTACTGGCCATTTTGAGCTTGTAGATCGGCTATTTTCGAGATATTTTGATAAATCTTGAAACATTTTCCCTGGCAGAAAATATTTTCAGGTGGGGGTCTGCAGCCAAATGCATGTCAATTTGGGGGTCCTTGACATGAAAATGTTTGAGACGGGTCTGAAATTACAATCTAACCCAAACGGACCCGGTTGAGTTGAAGCCCAAGCCCCATACCTACCCCATAACCCCCCACCTACCCCACCTCATCACCCCCCATACCCCCACCCCCATATCCCCGACATTCGCCACACCCCCATTTTCCAGTCCCCTTCCTACCTGAAAGCCCCCCTATACCCACCCGTCATACCCATCCCCCCCACATAGCCCCCTACACCCCTCCTTGCACCACCATATCACCCACCACACCCCTATTTCCACCCCATTACATACCAAGCAGCTGCTACCTTAAAGACCCTCCATTTCCACCCACCAGCTTTCAGTAATAAAATGTTTTATATCCACTACTAACGCTACTCCTGAACATGAAATATGGATAACATTTTTAACAGCTAATTTCAGCAAATGTACATTGATGTCTAGTGGTGATATGTTGATTAATGTGAGAGAAATAATAAAATACATTAATTAATTAAATAAAATAATTTGCTGTTCACTTCAGAAGTACCTCCACATAACTATTAATTAATTTATTTTTATGTTTGGAGTCTGGTGTTCCACCATAGTTTAGGTATTCTTTACTTCATTCTCTCAATTTTATTTCTGTGTGTGATTTCCTGTGATTTCTGTGTGCAGCAATCACACACAGGTGTGACTGCAGGCAGAGCCATGCAGTCATGCCTTATATGGGGATTGGTGGGGCGGCTCCCTATGGTAATTAGGATGAACTGGCACACCCCTTCAAGTTACGAGGATTGGGATTCATCATCATCAAGAACATAGTTACGAACAATTCTGCCTTTTAAGAACGTTTCATGAATCTGACTCAACTTCTCTTAGGAATTCACCTAGGAAGAAATGTAAGAGGAAACATTAGGAACTTATTGCTGCATGAGGCCCATTGTTTGGGTACTCCTACTTTACTGGAGTATTTCCGATTTTCAATACTTTTACTTCTGCTCCACTACATCTCAGAGGCAAATATTGAAATGTTTTACTCCACTACAATTATTTGAGAACTTTAGTGACTAGTTACCACTTCAGCCCTATATTAGAATTCGGCTATTTGAAAATAGCAGATCTACAAGCTCACAACGCGTCGCGATGAAACGCGTTGTGAGCTTGTAGATCTGCTATTTTCAAAAGATTGTTATACATTTTATACATAATGATACGTAATGTGTACTTTTACTTTTGATACTTTAAGTGCATTTTGATGCCAATATTTTGGTACTTTTACTCAAGTAAATGTTGATTACCGGACTTTCACTTGTAACAAAGTGTTTCTACATTGCAGTATTGATACTTTTGCTTAAGTAAAGAAATGTATAGTTAGGGAATTTTAGCAATATGTGTGGACCATCTGTGAAAAAATTTACTACCAATAGCTTTCTTCACCAATGTGTTCTTATAGGTGTCTAGAATCACCTCTCAATTTATATAAACCCAATTCCTCGTGGAAAATCCTGGAGAGCCAATCAAAGTCAAGGAGCCCAGAGGGCTTGGGTGAAAAATATGAAAAAAAGTAAAAGTCTAAAATCAACTTGTGAGGTGTCTAACTAGGGGTTTTGAGGGGTGCTGAATCCATTCCAACCATTATTTTTGAGTAAAAATGTCTCCCTGGCCATATAATATTGGTATATTAGTTATTGTTAGTGTATAATCAGTGTATAATCAACGGTAGGGGATTGGAGTGTTGTTGAATTGATTCTATTCTGAAAAATAAAATAAGAAAATATTGCTAAACACTTGATAAGAGTGTACACCTACTGTGCACATGCTCAGTGGGATACACTGTCTGCATGTGGGGACTTAAGGAGCCCCAAGGGCTTCGGTGAAAAAAACGAAAAGTCTAAAATTAACTCTAACTAGGGGTTTTCAGAGGTGCTGAATCTAATCCAACCATTAGTTTTGAGTAAAAAAACCAACTCATTTTCCATAACAACATATTTTATTACATATTACAAGAAAAATGTAAAGTAAGAAATGTGCATTATTGATGAAACCTGGTGTCAGTCTTACTCAGCCAACACCTCATCTTCCTCACTCCTTTTCTCGTCTGCCTGGTTGATGTTCTTGCATTCTCCATTACACTTGCCACAAGCAGATATACACTTGACCCCCTGCTTTTTACAGCAGCACCTGCGTGTACTACAGTCTCCCGCACAGTTGCAGCTGATGAATTTCAGTAGATAGTCTGGGGCAATGGGGTCTGTGGTAGGGACTGGTGCATAGCCTTCTCCTCCCAGTTTCCACCCGTAGTCGAGGACATCCAGTGATGGACTTTGTAGCAGTAGCCAGTCTCTGGTTTGGAGATATGCCCGGAGAGAATGCTGTGCTGCAGCTGCTGTAGTCGGGGGCAGTTTCTCTGGTCTGACATTCCCAGCAGCAGCATGCTTGCTGAACATCTCAAATCTCAAGTCCCCCAAGTCTTTTGGTGGTTTCCCGTGGTACATGAGTTTGAACAGTTCACAGCCGGCTGTGATGATGGCTTCTTTCTGGGCTTGGATGTCAAGAAAAACGTCCATGGCTGCCTCGGCTTGGTCTGTCTTGCAGAGTTTACTTAGTATAGTTGGTTTGCCAAAACCAAAAATTGCAGACACAGTATCACAGCCCGAGAAGCTGTGTAGGAAGAGCAGATACTTCCTGTATTTCTCTGGGAGGGCTTCTTGGATCTTTGCAACATCATAAGATACATTTTTTGCTGCTGTGATGAAGATGGAGTGGTCTGCTTTATGATGAATGAGCATAACCAGGATGTCCGTATCCTCAGCTCTCACCTCAACAGCAGACTCTCTTGCTTCATCTAGAGCTGCCTGGACGATAGAAGTGTCTGCATCATCGGAGCATTGCTGTACACGGATTCCACTACTACTGAATGTCTCAGCAAGTAGCAGGATGAGCTGGGCCTTGTTACTCTTGTTGTCAAGGAACTTTTCTCTAGGAATGATGTTTTGGATGTCTGGACGAATCTGGATGTCACAGCATGCATGCTTTGTACGTCTGACATGATCATGGTCCTTGGTCGAGTTAACATATCCGTCAAAGACCACAGTGATCCGGAGGTGCTGGCTCCCCATGGCCTTCACAAACCGGAGGTAGTTCTCAGCGATGTCCTTCCAGGTGAGGTTAGCCTCCCACTTGACATTGTGCAGAAGCCAACCACCATCGATCACAAGGCTCGGGCATGGGGGTTGCTCGACAGGTTCCACAAATGCCTTCAGGAACTTTGCTAGGGCAGCCTTGTCTGGCTTTCGCATCTTCTGGTTTCTGTCAAAAAGAGACATCGGTGTTGGCGTCAACTCAAATTGCAGAGCTTCTTTGGTCTTGACTTCACGCTCACAGATGATGATTAGGCGGTTGAAGAGCCTGAGTGAGTCAATAACTAGCTTCTCCCCACTGACTTTCGGTCCAGATCTGAGGGTTGCTAATGACTTCACCTTGTACTTGGTTTGCATTGTATCAAGAACAGTTTTCCCATCCATCTTGGCCTGCATGGTTCTGCCAATCTCCTCTGCCTGATCCGCGTTTACTGGATCTCCAGGAGAGCTACTAAACCCTGTAGAGAAAGACACCAGGGTCTTCCTGTCCCGTGTGTTATCGAAGGGGTTTACTTCTTCCAACCATCCAACCATGGCATTGACAGCATTGTTGTCTTTTTGCATTTGGGCTCTTGTGACATCTGTATGGACAGGTACCCCACATTTGTTCTGGCCTTCCAGCTCCTGGTGAATGAATGAGAAATGGTTCAGAGTCTGAACCCAAGACTTATGAGCAGATTCATTCCGGAAGCGCCCTCTGTTTAGGCCGCCAGAGGATTTGGCCTCACACATGAGTGTGGTCTCTATGGTGATGTCAGTCCATGTACCTGACCACTCATGCTCTGAGAACCTAACTGCATGGTTTCCAAACACTGTGAACTTGGTAAGAGTTTCCTGGAACACTGGACTGTCTTGTCGCTGCTGCATCAGCTGTACATACAGCCTAGCTCCCTTTGCATACTGATGGTGGCCCGCTGCTGCGAAGGTGTTGAGCATTCCAATGATGCAGCTGAGGTGGCCAGTGTGGTCTGGAATACGCTCACTTCTGATGAACCCCTTGATCAGGTCGATTCTACTATAGTACCAGACCCATAGTGCTGGTGTTCTTCCTCCCTCTGCCAAGGTCTTCAACCTCTCAGCCATCCTTTCCTCAAAGACAGTGACTATCTTTGGCGTGTCCATAGAATCTGTTAAAGAAAGTTTGAAATGTATGTAAATACAAAATATATTAAATAATTACACATGGCAATTTGCATATTCAGAGATAGTGTGAGATTTACATATGAAGCAGATTTCAAATTACCTATTTTCACTTCCTTTGCAGTCTTGATGAACTTCTCCATGTCTTCATACTCCTGCTCGGTGAATTCAACATCTCTCAGCAGAAACTTTGTAATTGCTGCTGAAGCAAGTAGATGAAAGCGGATGGCCTTGGCATAAGCACCACCTGAGAGGATGTGTTCTACTGTGCTGCTCCCTGGATAAACCAGCTGTATCAGCTCTTGCAGCCCAGAGTCTGCCATGATTACCCCGATGGACCCCAGGAAGCTTTTCAGGAGGTGAAACCCACCTAGTCTGGTGATAACTGGCAAGTCAGACTGGAGGACTACCTGAGTAGCTTTTAACCATATTGGCAGGTCGAATGTGATGATGGCAGGACACTGGCTGTGGCGTAGGCAATACATCAGTGTAGTGTATATTGTGCTATACTCATTTGGGTCACCCTCGATGATTGGCAGAAAGTCGATGAGGGACTTCTCCTTGCATTGTGGTCGGTGTATTGACTTCATGAAGCCATTCCAGTTCTGATGTTCGAACATTGGGTTGTTATTCTTGATTGCCCATCCTGCCATCCAAGCGATGTCTCCTGGCTGTATTTTTGGAGGCCCTTGGTGGAGATCTGCTACTGGAACAAACTGAATGTCTGCCAATCCTACTTTCTTTTTCGAAAGATATGGTAGAATCCTCACCTCTGCTGCTTTGAGAGTTGCTGCTTTTTCCCTGAGGGCCATTTTTCTTCTTGGGATAGAAGCAAGAAGATCATCTTGTGTTGTCGCTGGAGCCGGGGAAGTTACCCTGATGACACCCATAGCATGGAAGGCTGTGTTTCCATTAACTGACACAATGTTGAGATCTATGTTATCACCAACAAATTGTTGAACTGTGCTGTCCTCTGGAATAAAGAGGGCAGAGGTTTGAAGATCATCACCCTCTCTCTCATCATCACTATTCTCCTCTTGCTCTTCTGCCTGTTCTGGAGATAGGATGGCATCAATTTTTTCTTCTTCAGTCTCGACGGTTCCAACTTCATTTTTGTCTGTATCCTGATCTGTGGTTTGAAGTCCATTTTTAACACTCAAGTAGCAATACTTGTAGCTATGGAGCTCAGCATATGACTCTGAGTATCCTAACTGGTGACAGCGGTCAATCAACCACTTGGATCCAAACTTGTGGTCAAGCTGAATTGTGAGTCCGAGTTGAGAGGGCATGACTCCTGATCGAGGTCGGTAAGCTTTCAGTAGATTCTGGCCCCAGACTGCCACCTTTTCATCTGTTTTGACGATTGGCTTCAAGAACTGCTTAACGCTATCAGGAATCAGAGCTAGCTGGCTCTGTGTATTAGTCATACTATCCACTGAAGGGTATTGTTTCATGTCAAGTGGAACTCTTGCCAGGTCTCCACAGATAAGGCTTATGGCTGTGGAAATTATGAGCTCTTTAAGCTCATCATCGTCAAGGGTGTGCAAGGGGTTGACAATCTGTTGACGGTAGTCTCTGAGGATTGCGTTTGTTGTGTCTTTCAGGCACACAATATCTTCTCTTCTCTCATCTGATGTGAAATAGAGAGACTCCTTATAATGTTCCTGAAGCTTTTTTTTTAGGTACCTTCGTCCATATGCCAGACTTTTGTCCTCTGTGGGGTCAAGCTCTAACATCTTCTTGTGGATCTCTGCAAGAGTTGTTACACCGTGTTCCAGTTCTTCATCCATCCATTTGCAGAGCTTCTCAACAAGCAACAGTCTCTCTTCATCAATAGGCCGTCCGACCTGAGGGAAGAAATATCATTTTTAATAGTGAAACTTTTGACTTCAAAATAATTTATTCTGAGATTGATATGGGTCCAGGAATGAGGGGGACTAATAAAGGATAAGAAATGTGAGTTGTATTGTACAGCTGTATTGTGTATCCATATTATGTTACCTCAGACTTTGTAACAGGGTTCTCAAAGTCTCTTCTGCATCGAATATGATATACTGCCTCTTCTGCCACCAAATCTATAATACCAGACAGGCGACCAGCGACATCAAGTCCCCAGTCATCACCTCGTCGCTTTGCTGTCTGCATCAAACTCCTTTTCAGTCGGTCCTGGTAGAAATTATCAGGTGCACGATACAACTGCCGAGCTCTGTCTGGATGAAAGGTAGCCACATACAGTATGTGCATAATTAAATTATTTGACTTTGAGTGGAAGCCTACAATGAGGAGCAAGAAAAACAATTATCAAAAATCATTTGAATCTTACATACAAAAGACTTACCAGGGTTTCTTTTCAATGTGCCAACATTGATACCTTCATTGCAAAGGATGCAAATATTATGGTAGATCAAGTGTGCCGTTGTTTTGGATGTGGAGCTGCTAGCACTTGAACTACTTGACCCAGACAATGTCCTGCGTCTATTCTTCCTGTCTGGCCGTTGGTCTTGCTCATCTTGCTCTAAAGAATAGATTATGTTTAAAGTTTTTATTAAATTATGATGTCACTCACTCACAACACAGAATAGGATTGAAATCTGCAAGTGGCAACTTTCATCACAATAAAAAAAAACGTACGATTTCCAGTGGATATACTTTGTACACGACCGTATAGCTCGGTTCTGCATTCCAAATGGTATCTTAGTTTGGGGTCATCTCCGTTTTTCCAGTCCTCATGTAGTCTTCTGATTAATGCTGCATCATCCACACTCTCAGAAAAAGACAAAAGCTGTGCATAGCCTTTTTGGGTGACTTTTGAGAGCTTTTGAGTCTCAGGACCACCACAGATGAAGCACCTTAAGGCACAAGCTACATAATCCTCTTCCATATTGTTGCCTACTAAAAGACAAGTGTCATGATTGTTTTAATAATGGTTGTTCAATGTAAGCAAGAGGCTAGAGAAAATGTATATTCAAAATTCACAGTAATCAAAAGTTTTGCCAGCAGAGGAAAAGAAATTCCAAAAAGTAGATAAACTACCATACCTTAACAGTGCCAGACTTGTTTCTGGCTTGTGGTCTCCAGTATGACTGATCCCCTGATGGTTGCTAATCACTGAAGGTTTTCAGGTGTGGTTTCACAAATGTCAACGAGGTCATCGCGACCTCGTTGACATTTGTTGTTTGATGTTTGAAAATAGCATGTTTCACTCAAAAATATATAGTAAAACACAGGAAAACAGGGATATTTTTTCTCTGTTATTATTTTAACAGGGAAGTGAATGGAGCAGTAAAAAAAAAAGACATTGGTGGTGTGGGCTTACTAAAAACAGCCGTCAAAAGACGTCATTGGCAATATTTTCTTATTTTATTTTTAAGAATAGAATCAATTCAACAACACTCCAATCCCCTACCGTTGATTATACACTGATTATACACTAACAATAACCAATATACCAATATTATATGGCCAGGGAGACATTTTTACTCAAAAATAATGGTTGGAATGGATTCAGCACCCCTCAAAACCCCTAGTTAGACACCTCACAAGTTGATTTTAGACTTTTACTTTTTTTCATATTTTTCACCCAAGCCCTCTGGGCTCCTTGACTTTGATTGGCTCTCCAGGATTTTCCACGAGGAATTGGGTTTATATAAATTGAGAGGTGATTCTAGACACCTATAAGAACACATTGGTGAAGAAAGCTATTGGTAGTAAATTTTTTCACAGATGGTCCACACATATTGCTAAAATTCCCTAACTAGTAGTACTTTTTTCCCAGCACTGCCTGTGTGTGTGTGCGTGCGTGCCTGTGTGTGTGCGTGTATGTGTGTGTGTGTGTGTGTTTGTGTGTGTGTGTGCGTGACTGACTGTTTGTCCAAGGGATCCTTTGCCACAGTTGGTTTGTGCTGCTGCTTATCACATGGGAGAGGCTGTGCCAGTTCGCTGTCCAGTCTGGGCTCTGAGCCGGAACCTCTGTCTCTCTCAATCTGTCTCACACACACACACGCACACGCACACACACACACACACACACACACACACACACACCCACACACACACACACACACACACACACACACACACACACACACACACACACACACACACACACACACACACACACACACACACACACACACATAGGTGGGAAAGTACTCCAATGTTTTACTTAAGTAAAAGTATCAATACTGCAATGAAGAAGTACTCTGTTATAAGTAAGAGTCTGGAATTCAAAATGTACTTGAGTAAAAGTACAAAAGTATTGGTGTCAAAATGTACTTAAAGTATCAAAAGTAAAAGTACAAAAATTTAGCAGATCTACCAGCTCACAACGCGTCACGATGCGACGCGTTGTGAGCTTGTAGATCGGCTATGTTCAAATGGCCTAGGTATAAAATAGGGCTAAAGTGGTTATTGTAGAAGTAAAAGTACTGAAAATAGGAAATACTCCAGTAAAGAAAAAATACCTCAAAATTGTACTTAAGTACAGTACTTGAGTAAATGTACTTAGTTACTTTACACTGATACACACACACGCAGGCACATGCACATGCACACGCACACGCACACGCACACGCACACGCGTAGTAGTATCTAACTATACGATGCCAAATACATATGTGGCCACTAGGGGGAATAGTGGCGCATTTCTAAAATTAGATTTAAATGCTTAATATAGATTATCTATATTTAGATATATATAAATAGATACATTGGCTATAAATAAATAGGCTATAAATACATAGGCTATTTAATGTAATAATTAATTAAACCCTCTCATGATGTGTCATGGTACACCATCTGGTGTTATTTTTTATTTCTTTGGTAATGGTCATTAATTCATTCATTCTTAATCCAATTATTTAATTTGTGCATTATTTAATTCACTCTTAATCTAATTATTTAATTTGTTCATTAATTAATTGTCTATTTATCCATCACCTCTCATTCCCCCATGCACCCCCCTCTCACTCGCTCTCTCGGTCATTTGTTGCAGTCACTGTATCTGCATATTAATTAGGGGGGTCTGGGGGCCAATGACCCTTGATCTGACATCTGACAGCTGTCGCCTTGCCAGCTGACACCTGTCAATTGTTAGCTGATAGCTGACACCTGTCTATTTATCAGTCACTGTACCTGCATATTAAATCAGGGGGGTCCGAGGGCCTATGGCCCATGAGAGGACCATTGTAGGGATTATAGTGGTTACAATGATTTTTTTTTTAGATTAATTCTTTAATCTAGCCAATCATTAATTCAGTATTAATTTCATTATAATTGCATCTCTCTCTGTGTGTCCGAGTGCTTGTGACTCTGTGTGCATGTGTGTGTTTGGGGCTGCAGCTGCCTTTCACATCTAGATGTGATTTGTTGGTTTCCAGGGGGATCTGGGTCAGGCATCATAGTGTGGGGGATGTGTGTGTGTGTGTGTGTGTGTGTGTGTGTGTGTGTGTGTGTGTGTGTGTGTGTGTGTGTGTGTGTGTGTGTGTGTGTGTGTGTGCATGATGGGGTGAGAGTGGGAAAATGTATAATATTTCACTGACCAGTGGGTGTGATGGTGTTGAGAGAGAGTTTTGATGATTACCTCTATGGTCTATACATTTGGCTATAGTGACTGACATAGACAGCAGGCTGTCTGTTTTCTTATCAAGATTCACAGCGATAGTGGGGGTTGTAATTTATAGTCCATGAGCCAGACAAGATTTCATTATCGAAAGAGTGGGCAAAACCATACCTATATTAAATTGTTCATAGGGTCAATACGAGTAAATAAATATATGATAACCTCTCCACAGGAGCAGCTTTTTCATGGTTATCACACATTTTGTTATTTTCCCCATACGTACATGACAGGTGAAAAAATGACACAATTTAAAAAAGAGTTATCATAATGAAACTTCCTGAGTTGATTACTTACATGAAGACAATGATTTATCGTATTACAAGTTTTCTGAAATTGTATATTTAAATATGCAAATTAGGCATTAGGAAAATATGCCTGAATTTGCATAACTTTCCAGAATCAACTTTGGAACATTGGACAAAGCCAGAGTCAACATTCTTATTTCATTTTGTTAAGATGTTGGAGTCAAAGGTTTTTAACTATATGTCCAAAAAAGAAGGTTCGTTCAAATTTTCGGGGGATTAGGAAAACTATACATTTTTGGAAACTTCAGAGTATAACAAATCAGAAAATCCATGATTCCATTTGCGCAGAAGCCAATATGGTGGCCATCTTGGATTTTGCAAAATGGCGACCTCTAGATTACGTAGGATCTGGATTATAGTGGCTAAATCTACATTTTTAGGGTCAGGAAATCCAATGGTGCTAATTAAAAATATTTACAAATGATCAATGGCACAGATTTGGGTCATAATCCTTGATTTTGGGGGGAAAAAAATAAAATGTAATATTCGTTTTTCCACTATTTTGACTTCTAGATTACATAGGATCATGATTCCAGTGGCTAAATCTACATTTTGGGGGTTATACTGTGTGCATCAATTACCTCAATGCACAACAGGTGTGTGATCACACCTAATCCTGAGTACAATTAGTTTGACTCGGGCCAGGTGCCATCACCCATCCCACAGCCTTGGCCTCTCAGCTATAAAAGGTTGATTTGAGTGAAGGCAAAAAAGCTAAAGTGATGATCCATACTGCACGTGATCAGTTAGACCCTCTCTCCACCTGGAAGATGGACAGCACATTTAAAATGTGCTGCTGCATTTATTTGAGAAAACTGTGTTTTGTAGGTATGTACGTTTTTGTCTTCTCATTTTTGTCAAAGCTACCTTGATCTTCTCT
Organism: Gymnoscopelus braueri; assembly: GCF_963280865.1. Taxonomy (NCBI): domain Eukaryota; kingdom Metazoa; phylum Chordata; class Actinopteri; order Myctophiformes; family Myctophidae; genus Gymnoscopelus; species Gymnoscopelus braueri. The sequence goes on from NW_027660990.1 coordinate 957,258, forward strand.
ATGAATTAATCTGTTGACATCTAAGTAACACGGTTAGCATGTCAATGTAAGTTCCTTCCAGGTCTCAGGATGATTGGTTCTGAGGTCATGCATATCAGCAATATATCTGGGCCAGGCTACCACTCACTGCTGTCCCCAAGTCTGCCTCCTCTTACTCTGCCACTGCTTCCAGAGGTGGCACATGAATGGTCAACCCTCCTCACCGTGATTAAGCAGACAAGTGAGCTGAGGCGTTTGGCAGTTGGTGAAGAACATCCTACTGTCATCTCATTTGACATGGCCCTCTATGAGAAGGTTGTGCAGTTGTTGGATGCCAGGCCTGACTTGAAGCGCACAGTTGTCCCCAGACTTGGTGAACTGCATGCCGTCATGGCTGCTCTGAGAGCTCTTGGATCCTCCATAGAGAATTCAGGCATAGATGATATCTGGATAGAAGCTGACGTCTATGGTGCAGCAACAACGAGGCAGATCCTCAAATGCACACACTATAAGCGTTCTCTTCGGGCCACATCTACTCATATGTAGCACTGTATGAACTGGTACTGGAGGAGTTCTTCAGGGAGAACCCTGAGCTGAAAGACGTTTGCTGGCTTTCAAAGAGTGGGAAGCACAGAAAGCACAAAATGCCATGTTCAGGTCCATCATGAACTACCTGAAGAGAGTGGAGACAGTCCTGTTCTTTGTGGCTACATCTCGCAATGCTGATCTGGCACTCCATCTGCAAGCTGCAGAAGCACTCAGCAAGATGTTCTTTGCTTTTGACCGGATCAAATACAAGCGACTTTGGCCCAGATATATTGCTCATATGCATGACCTCAGAACCAATCATCCTGAGACCTGGAAGGAACTTGCAGGAAGTAATCTGTCAGTCACCAAAAATGACATTCCATTCGTGTCAATAGGTGCAGACCATGCATGTGAACATCTCTGCCAACGCTAGACAGAGATTCTTCATGGCTACACCTGAACTGTCACATCTACCATTCTAGATTGTTATGTAAATATGTGCTATTGATCACTGATTTTAATTGGCACCATTGGATTTCCTGAAAAATGTAGATTTAACCACTTGAATCATGATCCTATGTAATCTAGAAGTCGAGAAAAACAAATATTACGTTTTTCATTTCCCCCCCTAAAATCAAGGATTATGACCCAAATCTGTGCCATTGATCATTTGTAAATATTTTTAATTACCACCATTGGATTTCCTGACCCTAAAAATGTAGATTTAGCCACTAGAATCGAGATCCTACGTAATCTAGAAGTTGAGATATTGAAAAACGAATATTCAAAGGTCGCCATTTTGTAAAATCCAAGATGGCCACCATATTGGCTTCTGCGCAAATGGAATCATGGATTTTCTGATTTGTTATACTCTGAAGTTTCCAAAAATGTATAGTTTTCCTAATCCCCCGAAAATTTTAACGAAATTACATATAGAACTGGACTAAAGGGAATATTCAATATCTGGCTCAATTTTGGGGCTCTGGTTCATGGACTAAATGCCTAATTTGCATATCTAAATATACAATTTCAGAAAACTTGTAATACGATAAATCATTGTCTTCTTGTAAGTAATCAACTGGGGAAGTTTCATTATGATAACTCTTTTTTAAATTTTGTCATTTTTTTTCACCTGTCATGTACGTATGGGGAAAATAACAAAATGTGTGATAACTATGAAAAAGCTGCTCCTGTGGAAAGGTTATCATATATTTATTTACTCGTATTGACCCTATGAACAATTTAATATAGGTTTGGTTTTGCCCACTCTTTCGATAATCATTGCTCATTTTTGGGGCTCTGGCTCATGGACTATTAGGACATGAAGCATCTTACAGGTGGGTCTTCACATCTATTTGCTAGAAGTTGGGTCTCGGAGGGTGCCAGCCGCACCTGGTACCCAAAAATAGTCTCTATAAGTAACCCAGGATAGATCTTAATCATTGTATGCTCTCAAGAGTTAAATTATTGTCAAACATCGGCATTACTTAATTAAAAGATTGTTATTTTGATCAATGTATTCCCCTGGAACCCATCATGGACCACTGGTGGTCCCTGGACCGGTGGTTGAGAATCACTGATTTACATGTGTTTCATGTATTTGACATGCCTGTACATGTTTTTATAAAAGCTGTATGCATAGTTTAAAATTAAAGTGTACCATGGTCCTACTAGGTCCACATTCATAAAATATCCGATCTATATCCTCAATGCTTTGCGACGCATTGCATTGTAAGCCTTGTAAATCTAGTATTTTCAATGGATGTTTATACATTTCTCATGAGAAAATATAACTCCATGATTCAATATTTGAGTGATATGCGAAATAAAAGTCCTGTTATTACATGAAAGTTGAAGACCTCTGTTTTTTTTCAAAAGTGCAACACATTCTCTTATCCAGATCTTGGCCATTGGTACATAATATAGCTTCCAGTTTTTTTCTTTTGCTACAATCATAATCAGATAAAATAGGTTGAGAATATGCTGCATATCTTTGGCATAAGACAAACAATGTATTGTTTTTAAATTATATCAAGAATTATGTCTGTTATTTTTTTAAACACTAAGGCTAGCTTGCAAAGGTATTTCATCCAGACCCAATTCTCCCAGTTATATTGTAAGGTTTCTATGTCAATTTGAACATGTATTTGTTCTTAAGGGTTCTAATGAAATGTGGTATACAGACACACTTTTTGCGATAATTATCCGAAAATCAGCAGATCTACAAGCTCTGATGAGACAAGGGTTTTGTAATAACAACTAGGAGAGTGGACTTTGCAGCTGCCTTTCACACCTATCTGCTAAGAGTTGGTGCTCAGAGGCTATCCCCACCTGTGTCTATCTGTCTATCTATCTGTCTGTCTATTTGGATCTAGTTGAAGAGAATCTGTGAAGAGTACATTTTTGTATCCCAAATCCCCATAACAAGTTTAAACATGCATAAGTAGATGAAACTTTACATTATGTGAACCCCCCCGGTATATTATGAGTACATAGACACATTAAAATTATATTGAACACTAAGGCCCCACATGCAAAGGTATTCTCCCCACACCCCATTCACTCAACTATATTGTAAGACTTCTATGTCAATTTGAACATGTATTTTATTCATTACGGGGCATCTAAGATAATGGCGCGTCTTACATGACTCCCATTACTGAACTCTGACATGTTCTATCTAACTACTTTTGTGTACCTACCTAGACATTATCAGGGAGTAACGATACGCTCAATGAAAAACTATTCAAAAAACACAATCTAGAATGCTCTGTTTTCTCATACAGTATCATTATCTTCTCTCTGGACACTAAATGTACCATAATGCATATACAAAAGGGGCCAAGTTATCTATACAATGGTTTAAAATCCCACACTATGGATAATATCCACGCTTTGCCTGTTTTTTTCAAAGTTGCCTGTTTTTAGAAGAGAATGTACTTAAGCCTTCTGGTGATTAGTAGTTTTGTTCCCTACCTATGTTCAATGCACTTATTGTAAGTCATTATAATGTAATGTACAAGAAGGATTTCCCCTGGTATGGCTAACCTCAGGTTACAGCTTATTTCTGAGGTGTTGTGTGCCTAATAAATTAGAAAAGGTTTACACAATGAATGGTTATATCCTAATTGTATGGCCATGGTAGCTAATGATCCAATCTGCTTAGGTAGACAGTAATGAGCCAAGTTACCTTGCTATACTTATTAGGAAAGCTACCATCCTTGTAAAGAACTTTGTGATTACTCACTCAGACAGTAGTTATTTCACTTTGTAGAAGCGTTTAAAAAGAACAGTCTGCTATATTTTTAAATAAGGGCTCCATTAGGACCATTGAATCAAGACCATGATTCATCAAAAACTTAACATGTTGACAGTTTATGGTAAAGAGACTTTGAATTTTGTCTAATAGGGGATAGGGTTAGGGTTAGTTTTAGTGATTTTACAGGGGTTTACCCCTCTATATGCATTTTACCAGACACACATACTGTAAAATACACATTAACCTGTTTATCAACACAACTATGTAACATCCAAAGAAGTAAAAAAAAAAAAACACAATACCATACCTACACAACTATGCATTGTTTCAACACATGTATGCAGATACGCCAACAAACACATTACTGATGCAACACGAAACATAATTACATAAAACAAAAACACAAAGACATAAAAACATGAGACATCTACACAACTTGACGAGATAAAACACACCATACCAAAGATCACTATATGAAAACCTGAAAACTGAAAACAAAAACACACAATACATAATAGTCTACACATATTCTGCACAAAATGTATACAAACAAATGATAAAAACATACCTAACCAAACATCCTCTCTTCTCTCACATCCTTTCTCTTTCTTTCTTCTCTCTCAATATTTCTCTTTTATCTCTTCTCTCTCTTCTCTCGCCTATCTCAATATTTCTCTTTTCTCTCTTTTTTCTTCTTCTCTCAAAGCCAATAAATAGCCAAAAAGCTAATATTACAATGGTCAGTAGTACGCCATATGATTCTATAAACATCTATATCTATCAATATCTAGATATCTAGAGGTTCTGGGTTGATAGTGGTCTTGTATCATTGATAATGATTAATTAGTGTACATATGATGGATATTATATATTATATTCTCTGTTATTCACTATAATATAGTGAATTGTTATCATATTATGATACAATGTGTTGCCCCCCCCCCCCCCCCCCCCCCCCCCCCACACGATACATACACTAATCCATTATGTAAAAACACATCATACATCTTCAAACCATCTCTCATCTTCTCTTGTATCAATAATTACCGCTACTCTATGTCTAAACTCGAGTAATATGTTTATGCTCTAACATGTTTCTAGGTGTTAGGTCTGTTTTTAGTTCACTATTGAAGTTTCAACATTGATTTTTTTTAATCCATTAGATGAAAACTGATAATAAAGATAAACCTTATTCTAAAAACAAACTATTTTGTTGTCTATAGTGTTTTATATCCATGTGTATATGCAAATAACTGTAAAAACTGTAACAACCCATCTAACAACCCCACGTCACAGCGGGGGTGGACCTAGAAAAAGTATATAATGTGATCTTGTAAGAGGTGGTAGGAAATATAGTATAGCCTTACTAACCCATCAGACAAACAAGCTTACATGATATAAGAGATTCTTTACTTTTATTTTTTTAAATCAAACAACTTTTACTTTTTTTCAAATGGATAACGTACGAGTAGGACTACTAGAACAGGATTCTGTTAAACAAACAGCCAATCCATTTTCCATCCGAACAGCCAATCCATTTTCCATCTCCACTAAAGATGCCAAATCCTTCAAATCCTTTCCCTATACCGAGGATGGTGGCGAGCCCACAATCTTTGACAGAATAATTTAAAAAAATGGACAATACGTGGCCTGTGGCCTAGAGATCCCTATTTTGATAGACTTATGGAAGGTCTGGTTAAATGGATGAATGATACAGACGGAGGCAAATATATTCCATCCGATGACCATTCATTTTATGCCCGTGAAGCCGCATTGTGTGGGCTACCTTTACAACGCAATGAGCCCAGTAGCAAATCAAACACTGATACTGGCTTTAAATCAAAATCGTCACATTTTGCATGGTTAGGTGACCCATGTAACATGGAACACACTGGGGTTGATGATAATCACAGGTGTGCAACTTGCAAACTTGTCCTTACAAAGTTTCTGCCGGGTGATACGCTTTTAAATCAACATGCTTACTTCACCAGAGGAGAATGTCCGTATCTCAAAGCTAACTATACACAAGAGCGGATAGAAATTGAAATTGGACAGGAAAGGTTTCGCAGAGGGTTTATTGTAGCCTGGTATCCAGCCTGCTTTTCTACGTTCGGCGGACTTTTTTTTCTCTCTTCGCTTCTCAGTCTGGAAAGCCTCCTATTTCCAAGGGAGGCGGGACATGGCATACGGTAGGAATCGAACCGTGGCTTCTGATTGGTCTGTGGTGCGGGGCGGGACAAAAAAAACAGTGTGATCGTTGTGATTCGTCATTCGTTTGAACAACATCCAATCAGCAACGACGTTGCCCAACGTAACATATGTAGTTCCAGTGTAGTTCTGCAAAACGAGTCAATAGGGTGCTCTCCAGACTGAGAAGCAAAGAGAGAAAAAAAAGTCCGCCGAACGTAGCGAAGCAGGCTGGATCCCAGGCTAGGTTTATTGCACATCCAAACGCAATCACTGCCCCGGATGCGTGGAAACTTTCATCTGAAGTGAAATTAACAAACAGGATATATGTTACGCTGGCTAGCCATGAATGGTGTTACTTATGTGGCCGTTCACCCGGGGGTCATGTGCAGGGCTATTACCAAAAAATGACAGAGCTGATACACAGACTTAACAATGGTCTTCTCGAATTAAAGTTATAGTCATATCAGATCTAACAACTGTGTGTGCGTGTGTGTGTGTGTGTGTGTGTGTGTGTGTGTGTGTGTGTGTGTGTGTGTGTGTGTGTGTGTGTGTGTGTGTGTGTGTGTGTGTGTGTGTAGAATTGAGAGTTTATTGAAGGGGGTGTGGGGTGTCATAGAAAAAAAGGGAGAGAGAGAGAGATCCTGTCTTAACCATTTGTCCATTGGACAATTTAGGGGCGTGGTAATTTAGGGGGCGGCCTTGGGTGAATACCAACGTGTAACATAATTTTGTACTACATGTATTCTTCTGAACACTTTTGTGAAATAAATGTCCAATAATTGTCAATTCAAAATGATTTTCTAGTTAGAAGACAGATAGTTAGAAGATATACCATGATGATAGTATCAATATGGATTTGTTTAGATCCATCCATATGGCATTGGTCTGATTCTGTCTGATTCTGAGTCAATGTTTTAACATTATACTAGTATCATGTGTGACATTTAGAATCTAACCTATTTTTACCAAAATCTGTAACTATATTTCACTTTATAATCCAAACAGGATTATATAACTTGCTATACATCTGTATATCTGAAAATGTATTACTTAAGAATTTAGATTGAAAACCTTGAAAAAACAGTTTGTACCTTTTTAACTAAAGTTAACTCTAACAAAACCCTCTAACTAACCCCACGTCACTGTGGGTGTGGTCCTAGAAGAGTATATAATGTGGTCTCAAAGACCTGACAGGAAATATAGTATTGCCTGACTTAGAGAACCTGACTTTACTAGAACTGAACGCTAACCCCTAACCCTGGATTTACACTTTGGATCCATCGTAATCTGCTTAGTAGTATTCATTTTTCTTCATCTCATACATATTCGCTATGACCGATGTACCATGTAAGTATTTTATTTTCTCATTTCGACATCAGGGCATCTCTCTCTCTCTCTCTCTCTCTCTCTCTCTCTCGCTCTCTCACACACACACACACACACACACTCAGACAAACACACCGCATGCAGTAACATTTTCATAGACCTGGCTGCTTATTTCTCTCGCAAACAAATTTGGCAACACTGCCTGCACGTAACTTTCAGCTACGTAATGCTGCGCCAACAGATCTGATCTACAAGCATAGGGTGCGTCAGGCAGCGACTGTTTTATGCTTGTAGATCAGATATTTAGCGCAGGAGTAGAGCAGGAATGAGCACATTTGTGGAACATACCGATGACGCTTACATTAAACTCAAGAGTTTAATGTAATAAGCAACAGATCGCGCAGTTTTATACACTTTTTTTTTTTACATACATGATCTGCAGTTACTATTACAAGTTAGTGAAGTTACACATGCACGTTCCCAGTTAGCCTATATTATAATGTTCTGCCTGCATGTAGTCTAATGTGAGCTGGTATGTTAATAGGTATTTAAAAGACAATAGAATCCCCAATGGAATAGCAGGAAACGAACGGTCATATCGACTTTAACCCAGGCTGCGTATGGGATGGGCTGACCGCCGTCACGCGAGTGTTAAAGGTTCTCTGACATTCATTTTCAAAAAAAAAATGTTTTTATGTTTTTTGGGGGGTTTTATGACCTCAATTACACTCATTGGATTTTCTGTGGTCTGGGGTTTTCTGAATAATTAGGCTGAAAAGTAATCTGAGCTTGGCCCTTCGGCAGTGATGTCACAGCCGATTAATCCCGCCCACTCTCCTCCTAGCCCCTCCCCTCCCCTATCCTTTCCTTTGGGGGGGGCGGAGCAGAGGCGATGATTGACAGGCAAAATCCCTCACCAGCGACACCCGCAGGCAAAGATTTATTTTTTCATTGCAGTTGAAAAGGCTTTAGAAATGTGAGAGAAAAACA
>NW_027660990.1:970529-1013029 GCF_963280865.1 Gymnoscopelus braueri
ATAGCAACAGCTCCCTGACACCTCTTTTTGACTGTCTAAACGACATTAAGGCTTGGATGGCTCTTAACTTTCTCAGTGTAAATGAGAGTAAAACAGAGGTCATAGTATTTGGGCCTAGTGGTCCTGGTGTTGTTCCCTCTGACCTTGGTTCCCTGCAGCCTTATGTTAAATCCGTTGTCTCAAATCTTGGTGTCAAATTTGACAATGTGCTCAAACTTGATAAACAGATAAATGCTGTGGTAAGGTCCAGCTTTTATCATCTAAGGCTGCTCGCCCAAATCAAGTCTGTACTTTCTTTTAATGATTTTGAGCGTGCCATTCATGCTTTTATCACCACACGCTTGGACTACTGTAATGCACTTTATGTTGGCTTAAACAAAGCCTCCATTGCACGTTTACAGCTAGTCCAAAACGCTGCGGCACGTCTCCTAACGGGAACCCGCAAGCATGACCACATTACACCGATTCTGGCTTCACTTCACTGGCTCCCAGTTCGCTTCAGAATTGATTTTAAGATTTTATTGTTTGTTTTTAAATCACTGAATGGCCTGGCACCTCAGTATTTATCTGAACTCCTAGAGGTGTATAACCCCCCTAGGTCACTACGGTCTGCGGGCCAGTTGAAACTTGAGGTCCCAATTTCAAATTTGAAAACCAGAGGTGACCGAGCCTTCTCGGTAGCAGCCCCCATTCTATGGAATGCGCTCCCCTCCCATATTAAACTGGCCCCCACCATCGATACCTTTAAATCTCGCCTTAAAGGTAGGGTAAGTGATTTTCTTTGGTTAAAATAAGTGTTAAATAGCTCTATATTCTGATAGTACTCATTGCTATAGAGTGTTTGTTCAGTAAAAGGAGTCTCCATGTCTCTCCAGCTCTTTATAAAACAGAAAATGCATTTTTGTTTCAGTTTGTTTCATTTCCAATTTTATCCAATCAGGATAGAGAACTGAATCAGGATATAGATTAAACAAGTGAAATTGGAAGTGATGACACTAAGAAATGAGCAGGCAAAATTGGAACTGGAACACTATAAAAATTAAGCTTAAAAATGGGTACTTTCTCCTGATTGGCTGAGATTTTGACACCTACCGGAAAATGTATTTTCTGTTTATTAAAGAGCTGGAGAGAAGGGGAGACTCCTGTTACTGAACAAACACTCTATAGCAATGATTACTATCCGAATATAGTGCTTTAACCTTTTAACAAAATACTTTTTGTTTTAACCAAAAAATATCATTTACCCTACCTTTAAGTCCCACCTCTATAGACCGCCGAAGTCTGACGTCATTTACACATCCTTTGTTTGTCTACCTGGTTCGCAGTTTTCCACCCCCGTTCTGAATCCCATAGACGTATTTAATATCGCGTCAAATAAGAACTGTGTTCCAAAAATAAACAAATGACCACGGCGGGTTGACTCTTATGGATATGAAGCATCAACTGACGGTGAGAAAACGCTAATGTTACTTCCGCCAAATTAGTTACATTTTCGCCAGAAACAGACTGTATCAAATATAAGTGACTGACTATCATAAACGATACAGAACCTCCTCCCTGACAATAACGCCGACACGCGGTGTTTATTTTTGGACCACAATTCTTATATGAGACGATTCTAAGATGACCCAATGTTATTCTCCATAGAGAAATTACTTCCGCAAACCTGGGGATGAACGAGTGACGTCAGGACTTCGGTGCTCTATGCTTTGGCGTTTGACCCTGTTTGAGTTTTCTGTGGTCTATGTTTTGTCTTACTGTCTGCTTGTGTCGTATTTTCAGTGATGTGTCTCTTTCTGTTGTTTATTTTGCTTCTTTTGTTGTATGTTTTGCTTCTGTGTTTTGCTTTGTCTCTGTGTTTTTAACTTTCCCAGTGTATTTGTTTTTTTTCTGTACAGCACTTTGTTAACCCTGAACAAGTTTTAAAATGTGCTATATAAATAGTGCGTATGTGTATGTGTATGTGTATGTGTATGTGTATGTGTGCGTGTGCGTGTGCGTGTGTGTGTGTGTGTGTGTGTGTGTGTGTGTGCTCAACCTGGACAAAACCGAGCTGATGTTCCTCCCGGGGAAGGGCTGTCCGCACCGAGACATGGCCATCACCATTGATAATGCTGTGGTGACCTCAACTCGGACTGCGAAGAATCTGGGTGTGACCCTGGACGATCAACTGTCGTTCTCGGTAAACATCGCATCAGTGACAAGGACCTGCAGATTCCTCCTCTACAACATCAGGAGGATTCGCCCCTTCCTCACGGAGAAGGCAGCCCAGGTGCTCATCCAGGCTCTTGTCATCTCCCGCCTGGACTACTGCAACTCCCTCCTTGCTGGTGCTCCGGCATCTGCCATCAGACCTCTGGAGCTTGTTCAGAAAGCTGCGGCTCGTCTGGTGTTAACCGTCCCAAGTTCTCCCACACAACTATCCTTCTCCGTTCTCTACACTGGCTTCCCGTAGCGGCTCGCATCCAGTTTAAAACCCTGGTGCTAGCCTATAGGGCAGTGAAAGGAACAGCTCCTTCTTACCTCCGGGCTATGGTCGATGCCTACACCCCTGCCCGACCACTTCAGTCTGCCACCTCGGGCGACTGATTGCCTCGTCACTCAAGGGTCCTTCTGGCCAATCCACACGGTCACGACTTTTTTCTGTTCTGGCCCCACAGTGGTGGAATGAACTTCCCACTGATGTCAGGACAGCAGAGTCACTGCCCATCTTCCGCCGCAGGCTGAAAATCCACCTCTTCAGGAAACACTACCCATCCTCTCTGCCTGGCCTACTTGTTGTTAATTAGTTGTACGAACGCTTGTTTTATTGTTGTATTGTTTTATTGGATCTTGTTTAGTCGATACACTTATTTGTTTTAGCTCCTGCTCATTTGATTTTGCTATTTTTGTCTCATCTGTTTAAGGAAATAGGTAGCTGATATAATGCACTTTTACCTTAGCGCTAGGTATACTCTTGGTTGCTTGTTTTTGCAGAAAATGCACTTAAGACTTCTGGTGATTAGTAGTTTTCGTTCCCTACTGTCGTATATGATGAGGCATAAACTGCGTGTTATCAGGCCCGTTGGCGGTAATAATGAAGTGGAGGAGAAGAGACAGACGTCAGGGTTTCCAGGTTCCATTCAGTGGTTTATTCAGCAACAAACAAACAGCATAACAGAGAGCCAGGGAGCCAGGAGCAGAGCCCTGACTCCACACAGCCTCACGTCGTGTGGGACAGTTCTAGTCTAATCATTTTAGAGACACTGTTTTATACACATTAGAATGCATGTGGGGTGGGGGTCAATGAGAGCCCCCAACAGCGAAGATCAAGGAACGGCTGTTGATTTCATTTGCAAGTGCCTGGAGGAAGGGAGTGAAGTCTCTCAGTTTAACTTTGAATAGGCCAAAATGCAGACAGTCTGTCTACAACACAGTATTATTACTAGGTTACTTTAGCTTTAGTATATTTGTTCTACTAATAATCTGTTTTTACTTGCATACTGTCATATACTGTTAAAATAGCAAATAATACGACACTACCTATGTTGAATGCACTTATTGTAAGTCGCTTTAGATAAAAGCGTCTGCTAAATGACTGTAATGTTATGTTTGTGTGTGTGTGTGCGTGCGCGCGCCTGTGTATTTGTGTGCGCCTTTGTGCGCATGCATGTGTGTGTGTGCGTGTGTGTGTGTGCATGTGCGTGTGTGCATGCGTGTGTGTGTGTGTGTGTGTGTGTGTTAGGTAAGCATGCTGGCCTGGTGCATGTGGAGATTGTTCAGTTCTTTTGAAGGTTGTTTGGGAGACAGGGGTTGTTCAGGTCCACTGAGTGGGCAACGGAGGACGCTTTGTGCAACCAGCGCGTTTTGAAGCTCTGTGCTTGGGCTTTGCTGGAATGAAACATGACGTTTAGGTTCAAAGGGAACTCAACCCATTAACCCATTAACCCTTTAACACTTGCATGACTAAGCTATCAATATGACCGATTTTGAGAATTTAAAGTGGATTATCTTCTCTCATGAAGCTCTGAGAAAGTTCCCCTTTCATGACTTTTCCTAAATATTTGTTTCAAATCATCTCCGTTTTTTTTTTCTTCTGAAACGTATTATAAATATGAAATATATACCATATATACCATCCCAACCGTTATATTTTGGCTAAATTGACCGCTCTCCCCCTCTCTCCCCCAGGCAAGAGCAGTTGACACCTCTAGACCCCCCGCAGAGCGGCCCGTAGACGAGCAGACTCAGAGTCTATGTTGCCATGTCTGCTTATTATAAGCGACTTTGGGCTTGTTTTTCACGTCTTTCTATTATTATTATTATTATTATTATTATTATTATTATTATTATTATTATTATTATATATAATTACATTATAATGGTAATAATAATATAGCTGCCCACGTGTTTTGTGCACAGTTTGCACACTGGGTTGTTTACAAGTTAGTTCGCTTGCTGCTTTTATTAGGTCTTAGGTATTAGGTGCAAATTAGCCTCGGCTATAAACCCCATAATACAATGCAATGTTTTCCTTCATTTTGTGTTGTTTGTTTAATTCTGGACTTTGACTGACCTGTAACGAAGTAGCTACTAAATTGCACCCATTTACATTATTCAAGGTTGGATTTCAGTGCATTCCTCTGTAATGGCCGAAAGATTGGAACCTTTGTAGTAGTGTTATTTATGGAAGATGTCCTAACAGGTGCTAACGGTCCTCATGATGACATATAGGAGACACACAGAAAGGCACAATGTATGCAGTAACATTTTCATAGACCTGCCTGCTTATTTCTCTCTCAAAATTTGGCGACCCATTTTCCACTTTCCCTTTCACTGCAAAGCGGTGGAAAAAGATTGGATCTACAAGCATACAGCTTGTCACGCAGCAACTGTTTTATGCTTGAAGATCAGATATTTTGCGCAGGATTGAGCACATTTGTGGAACATAGCATTGTGTTCACTTGTTGCACTGAGGGAGGAGGAGAGGAGACGCGTTTGTCAGCGACGTGGACAGCTGATAGAATGAGAGCTTTACGCTCAGACAATAATGTGAATATTATTATTATGAATAATAATAATATAGGTTTGTCACTGGGTTGTTTACAAGTTACTATAGTTCGCTTGCTGCTACTAAATGTAAAGCAGCATTACATGACGGTCATATTATGACAGTCATGACGAAACTTCAACCTGTTTTTTGCACTTTCTCCATTTACCCGTACATCTACATAAACGTTCGGATTTCAAATATAACGTTTTTATTCCGTGGCCACGGATGTTACAATTTACTTCGGGTGGGTATAAGTACCCGTAACTTCTGTATTGTTCAATAAAAAGCATTTTAATCCGATTGGCGGTCATTTTCTCATAGAGTTATAGTGTATCAGAGTGCAATTACACCTCCCAACCGATAGGGTCACGTAGTTGAAAGCGTGGAGAAAATACGGAGAAAATGGCCACCGATCGGATTAAAATGTTTTTTTATTGGACAATACGGAAAATATGGGTACTTATGGGTTACCCGAATATAATTGTAACATCCCTGGCCATGAGGTAAGCACTTTATATTTGAAATCTGAACGTTTGTGTAGATGTATGGGGTGTAAATGGAGAAAGTGCAAACCTTTTGTTAACTTATAACTCGATCTCTTTGTGGTGAACGCTTGTGTCTCTTCAAGTTGTTGTGTTTTTCCCACATTGCTTGCCTTCGGATAAAATCAAGCATTGTGTTTTGTTCTCCACATCGATGTAGCGAAAATGTGTCCATATCACCTCTTCTCTTTCTCCCGAGCCCCGTGCAAAGCATTTTACCGTTTTATTTTGTAAAGTTTCGCTCTGAAATCTGAATCCTCCTGCCATTCATTTGACGTGGTGTGACTCTGTGTGTGTGTGTGCGTGCGCGGCTGCAACTTTAAAAGGGGGTGTGTGTGAGTGAGAAACAGCATGCCCTGCGCTGTGCATCAAAGGAGACAGGGAGTGACAAAATCATATAATAAATATATGATATAATATTTCTAATATATATATAATATATAATATATAATATATATAATATAATATATTTTCGTTAACGAAATCAACACTGCATGGAAGTAAAAATGAGATCCCCACATACACAAATCACAAATCATGATGACATATAGGAGACAGATAGAAATACACACTAGCCTACTGCCTACACTTTCATAGACCTGCCTGCTTATTTCTCTCTCAAAATTTGGCAACCCATTTTCAACTCTCAGCTTTTTAGAAGACAATGGAACCCCCCACTGTTTGGGGGAGAAAGTGTGAACTAGTCTGGAGAACAGAGGGAGACAGTGGCCAATAGGATAGCCTGATTTGGGGATCAAAATGATCTTTTTTCAGGCTTGGTGGAGGAGAATGAAACCTCAGTCATGCGAGTGTTAAGACCGGGAACGCATCTGTCTGTGTCATTTTAAGATTTCTTTGGCTATTAAAAAATAGCAGATATACAAGCGCGGCACTCAGTGTAGATCTGCTATGTTTTTTAAATATTTGAATATACGTTTTTTAAAGCGAACATTTTTAACTCAAATCTTCTCAAATGCTTCTGGGGGATTCTACAAATGTCCAATTGGCTATACTTTTACTTCTACTCCAATACATCTCAGATGCAAATATTGTACTTTTACTCCACTACAATTATTTGAAAACGTTAATCACTAGTTACTTTGCAGATATAAATCATTAAATTATAAAACACTAGACCATACCCGGTGAAGTGCGCAGGCAAAAGTAGTTGCAAACGTGGGGTTATTGCGCGTCCTGTCGCGCGTCCCCCCCGCGTGTCCCGTCGCGCCGGGGTGGGGGGGGGGGTATCGTTTCTGTCTCGGCAGTGTCGCTTTTGGATGTCAGGCTGTCAACGATCGACAGTCGCGCGATCAGGGCCACTGCTGGCCATTTGGGTGCCCTAAGTATAATATCTTTGTGCCCCCCCCCCCCATGACACTTTAATGTTAACGTTTAATGTCATTTAAATTTGATACATTTCTCTTAAGTGCAATATTTTACATTAATAAAAAATAAAACAAGTGCTACTCACTTGTAGTGCTGAAAATGGCCCATTAATTGGTAGGCCAATGAACCTTTTCAGGTGGTGCCTGTGACCCCCCAAAATAATCATATCTGAACTGGGGACCCCCCTCTCTGATACGCACTTGGAATGTAGGAGTTGAGGCATTACATTTAGTTTGACTCGGTTCCACAGATAAATATTGTGAAAATAGCAGATCTACAAGCTCACGATGCCTCGTGTTGTGAGCTTGTAGGTCGGCTATTTTCAAAATGTTTGCCTCTTTCTTATATTATTTGACAATGGCCAATGTTTGACCAGTTTTTATAATATAGAAGTTTGTTGATTACTTTTGATGCAGTAATGGGCTTTTTAATTTTACTTATTTCTTCCCCCCCCCTTTCTTTAGGTATTTAAAAGGTCTTGAAAGTCCTTAAATTGTCACTTTACTGTCATCTAGGGACCCCCCCCAGTTTCAGTTTTGAACTGAAAACACAATGGCCGGGTTTCCCAAAGAGATGCTGCGTAGGGAGTTATTGGCGGTCCTTACGAAGGGTCTTACGTGCGGTTTCCCAAACCTACACGTAAAACCCTCTCTCCACACAGGCTACGCAGTACCTTAGCAAGCACATAAGGTCGGACCTGTCCTATATCAATCCATGCCAGACTAACCGATTGTTCCACAGAGTTTGGCTGTAACAAGTGGGATTGTACTCGGCCCATCAATAAAATAATGCTGAAAATGAACACGCTTTAAGCGCTGGTGGTAACTGTGAGTGCACAATACCCTTGTTTTAATTTTAAACTCTATGACTTCCTCTTTCTATATCAATATAGGCTATGATATGAAGATAGACAGTGGTGTACTGTGGATGTTTAAACTAATGGAGCGCAACGCCAGGCGTGCGTGCACACGCTTGCGCATACACCTGCACGCGAGCGATCCTATTTAATATGTAGGCCTATTTATTAACCCACAATCGAATGTTATCTTGTTTAATTTTCCTTGCATAAATCTTTTGAAAATAGCAGATCTATCTGCTATTTTCAAAAGATTTGTATACGTATTAAACTTGTGAAATGGGACATTCTGTAGTTTAAGTATATTTAATTTACATGTTTATCTCAGCATCTATCCAGCTTTAGTTAACTTTGCATAGGCTTAATATTTTTATCAGATGATCGGATCATCCGTGAGAGTATCATTTGTAAATGTCGGGTTCATGCATAGAACATGAACCAGCGCAGCAGCTCGCCCTACCCAAAAAAACAGATATAGGCTGTCGACACGCCATGTCGCGTGTTTGTTGATAGGGAAACTACTGTTATGCACAGTGTCTAGTTCTTGTCAATATGGCTGCTGTACACAGATCCTCTAGCTGCACAATGTTGTAAATACAGACTAAAAATAAAAAAGTAAAATAATGATGGGCAGACCGATGGCCGCTTATTCCTTCTTGCATTTGCTTGGAGACCCGTGAGCCGTTCCCCGATTGGAGACACCCCAAAGACGGCAATCACCGGACAGGGATCCACCACTCCACCACCTATATAAGAGATTGCTTCAAAAATCCCCTCCCACAATCTGACTAATGAGTTGCACGACCAAAACATGTGGCCCAGCGTGGCTGGTCTGTGCTGACATCTCGGACACCCAGCCTCAAAGCCAGGATAAATCTTGGCTAATTTATCATTGGAATAATGAAGTCTATGTGTGACTTTAAATTGGATAAAGCTGTGTCTTATACATAAAGAGGTAGTGTGTATACGTTTCAGGCAATCAGACCAGGCTTCCTCTGAGAGTGTGACTCCCAGATCCGACTCCCACGCCAGTTTAGTGTTGTCAAAGGAGAGAGGATTTATGTCCTGTATTATATTATAGATCTTTGATACATTCTTTTTCCTTAAGGGATGGAGTTCGAGTATTGTATTTGTAGCATTTTTGGGTGGTGAAGAA
Source organism: Gymnoscopelus braueri (assembly GCF_963280865.1). Taxonomy (NCBI): domain Eukaryota; kingdom Metazoa; phylum Chordata; class Actinopteri; order Myctophiformes; family Myctophidae; genus Gymnoscopelus; species Gymnoscopelus braueri. Next base: position 979,502 of record NW_027660990.1, read on the forward strand.
GGGAACGGGAAGTGTTTTTGAGCAAAACTGCGCACCTGCAGATATCTAAAGAAGTGGGTTTTCGGGATGTCATTGTCCTGCTGTAGCATTGCAAATGAGGCAAATGAACCCTCGATGAAGAGGTCTTCGAAATAAACCAAGCCAGATCTATGCCAAATCTTAAAAGCCGCATCGCTCTGTGATGGGGGGAACAGGTGATTGCCAACCAATGGAAGGAGCGTGCCTGCCTTGTTGAGGCCAAAGTGTTTCCTGAATTGGAACCATATTTTAATAGTGTGTTTAACCACCGGGTTTACACCCTGTAGGGCGGAGCCAAAGGGCATTTTATCTAAGACTCTAAATAGGTAGTCCCACTCCACGCGGTCGAAGGCCTTCTCCGCATCTAAGGAGAGCACGACCTCTGGCTCACGACTAGAGTGGGTTGAGTAAATCACATCAAATAATCTACGCATGTTGTAAAATGATTGTCTTCCAGGAACGAAACCTGTTTGGTCCGGGTCAATGATTTTGGGTATCACATTCTCGAGACGACGCGACAGGATTTCGGTTAGAATCTTATAATCACAGCACAAAAGACTAATGGGACGATAGGATCCACAGTCCAGCGGGTCCCTATCTTTCTTGGGCAGGACTGTTATCGTTGCCTGAGTCATAGTGGGAGGTAGTGTTCCTTTTTGGACAATTTCTTCGAACAGCAAACACAGGAAAGGTGCCAATTTAGATGAAAATGACTTATAGAATTCTGTGGGGAATCCGTCAGGGCCGGGTGCCTTCCCGCTCTGCATAGAACTGATTGCCTCCAAGATTTCTTCTTTATTTATACGAGCATCCAGATTAGCCCTATCCCTTTCTTCAACCGCGGCCGGATCCAAGCCATCCAAAAATGAGTCTCTCCACGACATCAACAGAACTTTGCGAGGTGTACAATTTAGTATAGTATGCCTTAAATTTGTCGTTTATGATCTGCGGGTGCGTGGATGTTGTATCCGGGGTGAGACGGATCTCAGGAATCGCACTGTGGGCAGCAGATTGTTTGAGTTGATGGCACAGTAGTCTCCCGGCCCTCTCTCCATGCTCATAGTACGTTTGTTTTGTTTTAAATAATAATCTGTCTGTTTGTATTAGAGTAAGACATTCCCGGTGTACTGTTGATTTCCAAAAACAGGTCAATTTGATCAGAGATAAGCTTTTGAAATGAGCTGTTTGTTAATAAAAGTGTATCGAGCTGCCATGATCGTTGGTGTACTGGGCAATTTGGAAATGACATATCTAATTGAACGGGGCAGTGGTCAGAGACTACAATGCTATGGTACTGACTTTTACTGACAAAGGAAATGGCTCTATGGTCAATCAAGAAAAAATCGATCCTGGAATAGGAGAGATGTACTGGGGAGAAAAAAAGAGTACTTTTTAGAAGTGGGGTTGGCGTGTCTCCAAGGGTCGAACACTCCGTAATTGGACTCCATAAATGACAGGATTGTCGCCCCTGATTTAAAAATAGTTTGGTTGCTTTTTGGGTTAGATTTATCAATCGGGTGAAGAGTAACCCGACATATAGATTAACCAGCAAGACTAGGTTACCATATAGTTTCCCCGATACGATAATAACCTGCCATTTTTATCAGGTATTACTTTAAGTGGTGTAAATGGAACACCTTTCCTAATTAATATCGCTGCCCCCCTGGACCTGTCATCATATTTAGAGTGAAAAATGTGTTCAACCCAGCCTGTCTTCAATTTAGTATGTTCAGTGTCTCGTAGATGTGTCTCCTGTAGATACATTATGTCAGGACCCAATGACTTTAAGTATGTGAAAATCCTATTACGTTTAATAGGGTGTTGAATCCCCTTGATGTTCCAACAAATAAATCGAATTGAACCTAAGCCTGGAATAGAAGCCATTGTTCAATTGTGTGGTGTATAATTGTTTGCATAGACGGCTGGATATTTACAGCTAGGAAGTAAAACCTTGCAGTGAAAAACCTCAAACCCGACCCGAAGCATAACTGTTTGACATTAAACACAGATACAAACACATAAAACACAAAAAACGACCTTGATTCCCTAAGCTGACCTGCTCTAAACTGCCAGGTCGCTCCTGTCCCGTTGCTTACGGAACTAAATCCCCCAACAAACATAGTTGGGTCAAAACTCAGCTATCCACTATAGCTAGCTCTCAGAACATATGTGAGCAGGCCTGGTGTTTCGGGCATCAACTCGCGAGATGAGAAACGGTAGAAACTAAGCAAAATAACTTTTTTTTTTTTTTGGCTGATTTTCGTTTTTTTCCATATTAACACAGTTCGAATGTCGAGCAAGCTTTCAATCCCAACAGATATCCGTTTTAACGTCATTAAATGGTTAAATTTGTATAGTAAAGTAGGCTCCTATTCTGCTAGTCTGTGTGCTTGTTTCTTGTGGGTCCTGTGGGCGGAGAGTTTGGTAGAGAGTTGCTAACCCGAGAGGTTTCGATTGGTCATAGCTAGGCATTGTACTCCGGTTACAAGCCTAATCCCCGCCCATCAGTTTCGCTCCTCTCTGTGGTGGTGTAAAGTTACTAAGTACATTTACTCAAGTACTGTACTTAAGTACAATTTTGAGGTATTTTACTTTACTGGAGTAATATCCACCGGGTGAATATTCAACCTGAGGCTGAAACTAACTTCACCACGGTGGACCCTGGTCCAGAGCGTTAGTGAGTTCCCTCTAACGCCCTGGAAGACTCAAGAGTAGTGAAAATAAACAAAACCATTTCGCTACTCACTGAAACAAAGGCTGTTTTGTGTTGTTGAAAGTCTATTCTCGGAGGTGGGAAGCCTCTCAGCACCCCAGCTACTCTGTAAAATACACTTTTTGGGCAGAAAATGTCCGCAAGACGGAAATTATTTTTATTTACTCCACAGTGCCCTCTACAGATTTGGTTAATGTAAATGTAAATTGTCCAGATCTGTAGAGGGCGCAGTGGAGTAAATAAAAATAATCTAACTTTTTCGGGACAGAATCTAGTTGTATAAACAATATAAGATTGTAGCGAACACAGCAGCTAGGTGAGGTCAGCCCCAGCTAAACAACAGGCCGCTCGACGTTCGTATGGAAGTATTTCACTGAAGATGTGGCCAAAACAACAGTGGAGTAACGAGGCTAGGAGCTTTAGCATTGTTAGCTCGTCGCCAAGCGTCATGGCAGAACGTACACCTGGTGTTTGCATTTCTCCATTTACAACTCGTACATCTACATAAACGTTCAGATTTCAAATATAAAGTTCTTATCTTATCTCATGACCACGGGTGTTATAATTATGTACGGGCCCTCATAAGTACCCGTATCTTCCGTATTGTTAAATAAAAAGCATTTTGATCCGATTGATGGCCATCTCCGTTTTTTTTTTCAACTACGCGGCCGTATCGGTTGGGGGGGGTATTGCACTCCTGATACGTTATAACTCTATGAGAAAATGGCCGCCGATCGGATTAAAATGCTTTTTATTGAACAATATGGAAGATACGGGTACTTAGACCCACCCGAAGTGAATGGTAACATCCGTTGTCATGAGGTAAGGACTTTATATTTGAAATCTGAACGTTTCTGTAGATGTACGGGTTGTAAATGGAGAGTGCAAACACCAGGTTGTAAAAGTACAAAAGTATCAAAATATACTTAAAATACCTAAAGTAAAAGTACTCAAATGTTTGAAAATAGCTGATCTACAAGCTCACAACACGTTGCAATGCGCATTGTGAGCTTGTAGAGCGGCTATTTTCAAATAGCCTATGTATAAAATACCTAAAAAAATGTACTTAAGTACAGTACTTGAGTAAATGTACTTAGTTGCTTTCCACAGTAAAAATCCGAAAATGGGGGAGTGGTTAGAGGAGTGGCTAGGTTGAATAAATTACCCATTGTTCACGCCCATTACCTGGAGCTGAGAGGTGCTAGAAAGTGGAAATTCTTTACAAGGGATTATCTCAGTTTAGACTATTAAAGATGACAAGATTCAAATGATCACATCTTCTTCAAATGTGTTCCAATTTCAATGAATGATACATCATATGAAAGCTTATATTCTGTACTTCAACAATCTGTAATAAAATGAAAAATTAAAAATGCCCCCTTGCTGCCTAAAGCACTGTACCCGCTCACATATCGTAAAAAAATCAAACTAAGGCATATATATAAAAAAAAAAAAAGGTTGTAGGTGACAACCATTCCCAGGTGTCAATAAAGAAATAAAGTCAAAAATAAAACCAATATCGATCCACACATGTATCCATAAAAGAAATATACATATGCACATGTCAGGGCTGCCAACTGAATATTTGAATATTTTTTTCGAACATTGGGAAAACATGTATACTCGAATATATATATATTTTTTAAATAAAATAATGTATCTTTGTAGTAATAATAATAACATACGAATATATTTGAACAACTGCAAAAACAATTAGGACCAATGTTCGATTATTATTTCTGAGGTGGCAGCCCTAGTACCTGTACACATATGCTCACATATATATAAACAAATCCACACATATATACATTGCATGGCATGCGATTTTTAGACGTACATCGTATTGTGGTGCACGCAGCCGCAATGCACCACTCTCTACATAGCACATGCCAATATGTTAGGTGACCGGAGTCAGAGGCCTCTATGAGACTACAAAAGACCATACAAAATTAGAAAAATAATCTAGAGAAAGGTAACAGTAATGCAATTCCAGTGACATCGTACAGTTGGAACAGAAAACAAAAAACAGTGATAATAGCAATATTTTTAGGAAAAAAATTAAACATGTAACCACATACAGTCCTTCCTACAGATAAGCACACACACACACACACACACACACACACACACACACACACACACACACACACACACACACACACACACCTGAAATGCACAAAAAGGAAATAAAAGATGAGTGGCCGTGACAGCGGGTAGAACTAGTCACCGGCTGCCACCACCACTGCACATCTATCAAATGCACACCCAGTCATTCTCACAAATATTGTCTGGGTGACCTCCCTCTATGAACTTTCTGTGCCTTTCGCTGGCTGAAATCAAAATAACAACCAGTTCAAGGGAAAATAAGTCTACATATTGAATAATAGAGGGACCCCCCAGTTACTTATATATACATATATATTCCCTTTGTGTCCATTCACACACACACACACACACACACACACACACACACACACACACACACACACACAGTGGTCCATCCTTATTAATAGCCTGTCCAAACGGTAAGATCGAGGTAGACATACCACACACACGCACACAGACACACATTTCCACCCTTGTACCTACACGTAGGCACAACTCTCCCATACATTATATCTGAGTGCTTTTCAAAGGCCTTTCAGTGCCCTCTATTGGTTGGAACCAGGATGCCAGCCATCCCAAGGGAAAATGAGTTTATAATTTGTCCATATAGGAGATCCCATAATTACTCACATATACATTCACCCTTGTATCCACACACACGCACGAAAATTGTACACACAACACCATATATATTATCAAAAAGAGAAGGAAGGAGAAAAAACTAAATATGCAAAGTAGGATTAAGAGGTATAAATGCCACAACAAATAGATATTGTTATTATTAGTCATGATAGTAAAAATAGAAAATAATTAAAACCAGATAAAAAGACGTATAGAGGAGAAAAATAAGTTCTGTAGACAATTTAAAATGAAATTTTTAAAGATAGGAAAGCAAAAAGAGAGGAGAGAAAGAAAAGAGAAGAAAAACCAGACAACAAAAAAAAAAAAGGGGGAATACTGTCTAGCCACTGTTCATGAATACTCACATTTCGTATACAAGGGTCTGAAATAGTCCACAAAGTACCTTAAATACGACTCCACAGTCATTATGGGGCCGGATCATCTCCCTGTGTGGGGATATTAGCTGAGATATAGGCCTGTACCTCAGCGGGCATAGAGAAGAACCGCTCCTGGTTATTGTAGGTCAGTCTGAACCGAGATGGAAAAATAACACCATATCGCACCCCCTCCACGTCTCGCAGCTGCTGCTTCACACCGGAGTATGCTGCTCGATCCTTGGCCACCTGAGCTGAGAAATCCTGGAAGACCGAAATGGTCATTCCGTCCATCTTGATCCGGTGCTTCTCTCTGGCCAGGCGAAGGATGTCGACACATTCCTGGAAGTAGTGTAGACGGGCGATGATAACACGCGGCCGATCCCCCTGGGCCTGGCTATTTGCTGGACGTAGTATGCGATGTAATCTGTCGACAGTCGGTGCCTGTGTTAGGCCAAGGGCAGCCACCGCAGCCGGGGAGCTAGCATGAGATTCAGGGACCCCTACCACCCTGACGTTGCTTCTTCTCGACATATTTTCCAAATTTTCACATTTACTTTGCAAAGAAGCCACCGCGGTCTTGAGCTGTGCGACTTCCTGTTGTAGGTATAGGATATTTTACAAGCTACATGTTACATAGAACATAATGTGTGTTTCCCACTTCTACATGTGACTAGGCATGTGCAACAGCAATGAGATCATGCCATAGGTTATTAGGTCCCATGTATGCATACAATTGTATTATGCAGGTTATTAGATTAGATCTAAACAGTATGTCCCATGTATGCATACAATTGTATTATGCAGGTTATTAGATTAGATCTAAACAGTATATGAGCAGGCTACAACTGCTGGTCGCCAGACAGACAGCCGCGAGATTCTCCACGTTTCGATCCAACGGACAACATCTCAAGTTTTGACCTGACTGTCTCCTTCCTTGACTGTAACAATGATGGAAGCTAAATAAAACTACGCAACTGCTCATCAACTTTGATCCTCTGAGTCCGAGTTCATCTTTTTCTACAAGCTGTTGATAATAACCAATAAGCTGTTGAAAATAACCCATATCTTGGCGAACCAGCGATCGACACTTTTTGCGACGACGGGACAAACACACGTTGATGACATCTGGACGGAAGAGCAGACCGCAGCCAGACGTGCCGGCAGCAAGAGACGACAGGGATTGATCACCCTGCATCCCGCGCTGCGAGTACTGTCACCCCCGAGGCAAGGTCTGCTTAAATTTTTGTCGTTGCAATTTAAACGCACCTAGAACTGTGAACTTGGGTAACGGAGGGATAAATTGAACTGAGCAGTCTGACAAATTTAAGAATACATGTACATGATGATAAATGCATGAAGTAAGTGCACTATACTTCTTATGCTGTACTCTGGTACTGCTGTTTGGACAACTTAAAAATAAAAAGAAAGAGTGAAATAAGTACTGCTGTTTGGACAACTTCAACATAAAAAGACAGAGAAATAAATACTTCTGATAATTCAGCACTTGAAGTGAAGAGGAGCACTCGCATGTCAGCACAAAGGGGCTGTTGTTTGGGTTTTAATTAAATTAGGTCATGACATTTTAGCAGAAAATGCTGTAGTTTCGGTCCCAAATCACTAATAAGTAATTAGTGATTACTAGTGAATTAACATGCTGAGAATGCTGACAAGTCTTTGAGCCTGTATAGTGTTAATAGGGACGCCTGTTATTCTTGGTTCTAATGACTAAAGTACTGGTTGATATTAAATGATATCATAGTTTGGAAATGTGGAATAGAATTTCATGAGTGTACACTCCGTTACGCGCGCCGGCCGTGCTTTCTGTGAGTGATGTGTTTTGTGTGTTTCAAATTGAATATAAAAGTTTTAGTGATATTGTCAATGATGTACCCTGATAGCGGGTCTATTTATAATAATAATAACAATGATTGCAGTATGTTCCGACCTAAAACAAGGGCTGCAGTCACATACGTGCAGCACATAGAGTATAGATTACTTTTGTGAAGGGATTACTAGACCCTCTCCTCCGTGCTCCGTGTGTCCGTTATTGTAACCTCGTATCTCCGTCTCTCCCTATTGCTCCAAAAGAGGAGGGGAGAACGGGAGCGGAGAGACAATACACGCTTTGTGTAACTCGGGAATAGTGGATGTGCAGCCTCATTAACTTGTACATCTGCTATTTTTGAGGGATTTTGCAGACTTGTAGATCTGCTGTCTTGGGAATCTCGCAGATCTTTAATGACCGCATGATTTTCCCAACACAGAGAACAAACATGACTTTAGGGAAACATTTTATGCTTTGTGTATGATTCACTGACATTGTGGATGCTGAATTGGATATAACAGCTCTCATTCACCGACATTATGAATGCTGAATCGGATATAACGGCTTTCATTCACTGACATTATGAACGCTGAATTGGATATAACAGCTTTCATTCACTAACTTTATACCTGCTGGATTGAATATAACCGGCTTTAGTTCCTGTTAAAATGTATGAGCGGCTGTTACGTGTGGTCTGAAGCTGATTCAGCACATAGTGACACCCCCCCCACTCTCTTTCTCTCTCTACCTCTTAATGAAGTTTGTTGTCTTTGTTCCACTAATTATATGTTTCCGGCAGGGACCCCACCCTGCTCTCTCTCTCTTATTGAGTTACTTTAGAATGACGACATGCGAGGCTGATCTCATTGTAACCTCATTATTTTGCGCTGTGTCTGAGCTCTCATAGGTTCGGAAGCAGACCTGGTTCAGGGACAGCCCACTTGGAGGTCGCACCCCCCCTTGGCTGACGTCTAAATACAGCTGACTGACGTCTGGATACAGCTGACTGCCTGCTGTCTGCTGCACTTTCGTGTAAGATTATACACGCCCTCACACACACGTCATTAACTATCGGGCAGATTAACAGGTTCTCAGCAGTATCTCACTCATTTTATCCAGCGGGGAGGGGTGTTTAGGCTGCATTCATTTGACCTAATGTATTGACCAGTGAAACACTGTTTCATTGTCTTCCTGAGTGGCAGATTACTTCATTGTTTGTTTATTTGATCACATTGTTCATTGCTTGATTAATTACTCAGTACATCAATTAATAATTAATAATAATAATAATAATAAATACATAAATTATCTAAAAAAAAAAAAAAAAAAAAGAGGGGAAGAAGCAGCCTATAGTATGCTTTTGGAAACACTATATTTCTGCCATCTTCTAGTAACTTCATAAATGAAGCAACTTAATACATTTCTTATCTTTGCATTTTAGTTATCAATAAGTGAAGTAACTTAATAAATCTTTGTAACGTAATAGAGATCAGTACCTTTGTGTATTTAAAGAAAAATCTTTATCAGCTTACATTTATAATCGAGATCCTCTTTGACGCTGTGTGAGTGTGACCCTGTTTGATTGCATGACTAAAAGTTGCAGGACTTTGAAACTGACCGGGAGAGACAGTACGCTGTTTGTTATTTTTGCTCCAACAACCATGGCCAAGTGAGGTTTCCTGCGTGAAATTCCTCCGGGACACATATCCTTGCCAAGGGTCAATACCTGAGGTTCAATGGTATACCTTCAGTTTCTGTTACTGTGTTTGAGTTGAGTACAACAGCCCAGAACAGGAATTGTCGGGTGTTTAAAAAGCCAGTCGTGGGGAGTGAAGACTTAGGCAAGTTTAGGTAGTTTAGTTTCTGCTAGGCAGTGTATATAGGTCGGCATTTTCGGGTCCTGTGATAGGTCAGCAGTCTAATACTGAGTTTCTAGGGAACACACACACACATCTTAAGCGTGTCATTCAGAAGTGGATCTCCGCCAGATTCAATAATGAGTCAAACGACGCCGGTTGAGCAAGTCCAATCAAGATATGAACATATCTCAGATATTGGTAAATTTTCTGAGAAATGGAATAAACGTTGGCCCCAGTTACTTCAGCCATGGCCGATCGAGGGAACGTTCGACCTCGATGTCATTAAAACTTTACAAATTTTGATTGACACTTATAAAATGAACCAGACTGGCAAGAAACGTGTAAAAAAACGTACACAGGAGATTATCGCGATTAAAGCCTTTCAGAAAACTGCTGAGGCAAAATTGAAAACCCAGGACAGACCGCGTCCTGGCGAAAAGGAGCTGACTGAAACAGCCTTCTCACTGTTTCCTCCTCCGTATAATAAGAATACTGGCATTTATCCTGTTCTTACTGCAGAGGGTAATTATGAGACAAGAGATGATCATAATAAAGTCCTTGAGAAGGGCAGGGCCAAGACGGTTTTGGAAACATTACCAGACAGGCCTGGAACCGGTGGTACTCCTGAGAGGTACCGACAGGAGGATCATAGGGTCGGAGGCTATGATTCCCAGATCAAAGATATTTTAGCAAAAGCTGAACAGCGTGGAAAACTTACACGCTCTAAAGCTTCATCTAAACAGGTGAGTACTGTGCCAGACTGTTGCGACGATGAGGAGGCAGACTGGTCTCAGAAACCAGGCAAACCAGGTACTAAACCAGGCACTTCATCAGTCAACGCCACCCCGAGAAGCTATAAAGATATTCCAAGTGATTTGGAAAAATTAACTCGAGACTTACGTAACGTAAGCAGCATGAAACGCCAGATCATACAGGATTTAGACTCAGTAGAAGAACACGAGAAAAATGGGGACCTGGAAAAAACCCTGTTGAACGAGTTAAGCATGGTTGAGATACAGGAAAAGGAACTTCAAACAGACAAAGACCAGCTAGAAGGGGAAATGGGCCAACGTTATCCGTTGCGGTCTAAGCAGAATTCGGAATCTGCTCCTTCCGGGCACTATTCTGTACTTGGTCCTTCTCTTTCTCTTCCAGTGATTATACGCGGGAATGAATTAAACTACAAGCCAGTCGCCCAATCAGAGCTGGATTCGTGGACCTCCAAGTTGCCTTCTATTACAGAGGGTGCTCATGCTTGGCTTTCGAAATTGGATGAACTTTTTACTGGAATTAATCCAGCTATGGCAGACTTCAAACGCCTGCTTATGGCCCAAATCGGGCGATCTTCTTTGGCTCGTGTCTTTGACAGGGCCAGCCTCGGACATTATGTCAATACAGCTGTTTTCGATGCGGAATTCTTTTCGGCATACAGAGGGCGTTTGGGCCAGGTATTGCAGGAGATGTATCAAACTAACATGCATCCGAATAGTATCATAATCAATTCCTTGGGGGACAATGAGAACCCCCGCGCGTACGTGGCCAGATCATATCAACAATGGCGGGATATCGTTGGGAAGAATCCGGAGGACAATCAGATGGAAGAGGCCATATTAAGGGAGAAAATTCAGCAGGGACTACCTAGACAGGTCAGATGTAAATTGGATGAAATTGTTGGACTACAGTCCATGACTCGCAACGTGTACACTGACAACTTGGCACACCATATCGAGAGTGTTAGAGCGAAGGAAAAATCATTGCGTGAGCAAGATATTGAGGCAGTTCGAAAACTCACTCACTTGCAGCTTATGGATGGAAAGAAGACCAAGGAGAAGATGCAGGCAGTTGTCCTTTCGGAACCCCAGTCAGCTGGGGTGACAGAGGATTCCCCTCGCCCACAATTATGGGGAAGGAGTGCCTCTGGACGTGGGAATTTTGGACGAGGTGACAGGGCTGGATTCACTCCTGCCAGAAACAATAGTGTTACGTGTTTCTCGTGTGGTAAGATTGGCCACATGGCGCAAGATTGCTTTTCTAAACCCAGAGGGGGTAGAGGCAACTTCGGCAGGAGGGGCGGTCCCACGGGTAACTCCCAGAATATGATACAATGGCAACCCCAGCAGGGCCCGGTCAACCCTTATATGGGGCCGCGGCCTGCTGGACTATGAAGGGGCCCGGATGATCTGATCAGGGGGTGTGAGCTGTTGGTGTCGGGGTTGCAAAATGGACCAACTGTTCCAGTAACGATAAACGACCACACTGTAAGTTTACTTGTGGACACTGGTTCCCATTACACCGTTCTGCAGCCTCGAGATGCCAAACACCTCCGTTTGTCGTCACATTTTGTGCGGACAATAGGATTTGAGGGAGTTAAGCAGCTCTTACCGGTCACAGAACCGGTACGGTTATGCTATAACCAACGGAGCATTCGCGTACCTGTCCTTGTCTCGGAACGTTCGCCAATTGGACTTCTTGGTAGAGATTCTCTTTGCCAGCTAAACTGCATCATACGGTGCACACCGTACGGCTGCATACTAGACACACCAAGCGACGATTATACACAGTTGCTTGTGTCACCAGATACGAACGTCCCTTTGGTCTACTGGTTGGGGGATCTCAGCCAGGATCTGATGAGTCCGGCAAAGCAGTGGGAGAAATTTGTAGTTGCAAACTTGACCGATGCTAAGACACCAGATTACCCCGCTCACTGCACGTTGCAGTATTTCAAAGATGCAGCTACAGCAAACCCTGATGCGTGGTTGGCACAACAACCCGAACAGGTTCACCTTGAAGCCCGATATATTATCATTGGACCACAGGGGGCTGCCATGAGGATAGATATGAACAACTATCTCTCTGCTCACCATATGATTGAAAGTAGTATACCCCATGTGACCCTATTTGTTGCTGGGGGACATGAGCAACAGCACTTGGGCGAGATGGTGCTGGAAGCGGAAAGCCACATCTTCACCCAGGTAGCAGAGAATACGGCTATCTGCGTGAGTGATGATAAACATTTCATGAAGATTATGATCTCGTCCCAGGGTGCGGGAAAGCCGCAAGTCATTAGGCTGTCAAACGACCCAATCGCTTCACTCGCAGAAGACCTTAAGGAAGACATGTTTCAACGAGTGCCACAACACTTGTGGGCACGGAGCAGTACAGACATTGGCTTTATTAAGTCGGCCCAACCTGTCACAGTAAAACTTCGACCAGGAGCCAAGCCACCATGGAGACCCCAGTATCCTCTGAAGGAAGAGGCAATGCGAGGGATTGAACCTCAGATTAAGGGCCTATTGGAAGCAGGGGTCCTGCAGATAACGCAGAACCCCCAATCACTCACTCCACTGCTGCCAGTCAAAAAACCTGACAATTCGTACAGATTATGTCACGATCTGCGCCTGGTCAACCAGGTAGTTGAAGACCTCCCTGCAGAAGTTCCGGACCCACATGTACTTTTGGCTGGCATACCTCCGGAAGCTAAGGTGTTTACGGTCATCGACCTGCGTGGAGCCTTCTTTTCTTGCCCATTGAGTGAGGAGAGTCGGGGCTTCTTCTGTTTCCCGTTCAAAGGTCAGTTTTACCAATACACCAGACTTCCTCAGGGTTACCGCCATAGCCCTCATATATTTAACCAGATCCTTAAAGACGACCTGGCAGACATCGGAATGCACATTACTTCTTCTGTCACTCAATATGCTGATCGTCAAATTCTCTTGAACTTTGCCATGCTGACAGTACAAAATTACTTCAGATTTTGGCCTCCCGAGGGCACAAAGTGGCGAAGTCTAAGCTTCAGTATTGTCAGGAACGTGTCGTGTACTTGGGTCAGTCTATAACCCAAGGTCACAGATGTATCTCCGATGAACACTTAGAGGCCATCAGGAAAGCTCCAAAGCCAAACACCGTCAGGGACATGATGAAATTCCTTGGCGTCTGTGGCTATTCATCACCATGGCTTGAGGACTATACAAAGTTGACGGAGCCTTTGAGGGCCATGATCAAGGATGCTGGCACCGACAAGTTGACCAGCGCCCTTACGTGGACTCCCGCAGGACATCTGTCCTTTGAGACCCTTAAGCTCCGCTTACAGGAAGCTCCAGCCTTGACTTTGCCCAATTACGCGTTGCCGTTTCTGTTGTACGTTGCCTCCTCTATTGGAGGTAAACATGCCTGTGGGGTCCTCTCACAACAGACGGGTGGTGGACTGAACCCTCAGCCGATAGCATACTACTCCATCGCCTACTCCGATGTTGAATTGGGCCTTCCACCCTGCTACAGGTCATTGGCTGGAGTATATCTCCTATACCAGAAATGCTCTGCCCTAACTATGGGATATTCTTTAAATATCCTAACCCATCACAGTCTGCGAAACCTTCTGAACTACGGCAAATACACGCTAACTGCTTCACGCATCAGAGACTATCACAGACTGTTGGAACAGGAGGATATCACTTTGACCAGGTGTATCACGGTAAACCCGGCTGACACGTTGCCGACCGAGGAAGACGGGGGGGCACATGACTGCCTTCGTGATTCAGAGAGATATTCAAAGCTAAGATCTGATCTACAGTCCCTCCCGCTAGCAGATCCTGAGGTAGAATACTGGACGGACGGGTCGTGTTACCGGGTGGGGGAGAGTTTGTGTGCCGGCTATGCAATCGTACAAGCACAAGGCTCTACGTTTGTGATTGTGAAAGCTGAGGTTATTCCTCAACCGGCATCCGCCCAACTTGCCGAGTTGGTTGCTTTGACGGAGGCGTGCCTTATGGCATCGGGCCGACGAGCAACAATCTACACTGATTCTTCTTATGCCTATTCTGTGTGCCATATCTTTGGCTCAATTTGGAAAGCAAGGGACTTCAGGAAATCTGATGGATCGCCCATACAACATCATGCGCAGATCATGAAGTTGTTGCAGGCCATGATGGAACCATCCAAGATAGCGATTGCTAAGTGTGCTGCTCACAAATCTGATGCCTCACGCATCACCCGTGGCAACAACGCTGCAGATGAGGATGCGAAGGCCGTAGCAGGAGCCAACCGTCCTGGTGGTGTCCTCCTGGTCACGCATGAGGCTGAGATGGAAGAACGGATCAGCTTGGCTGATGTCATTCTCATGCAAGAGGAGGCCGACCAGGCAGATAAAGATTTATGGATTGACAGGGGCGCATCAAAAGACTCCACAGGCTTGTGGAGGAATCATGAAGGCCTGATAGTGGCCCCGCCCTCTCTTTTACGTTTGCTGATCCAGGAGGCACATGGGCAAGCTCATGTCTCCAGGCGGGAAGTACGCAGGAAGATTACAACAGAATATGGATTCTGGGCTCCATACTTCCTTGAGCGCATCGACCATGTCATTGGACGTTGTGTAATTTGCCTGAAGAGCAACATCAGGAAGGCTGTGCCAACACTACCAGGTCACATTCCTATACCGCATGGTCCAATGTCGCACCTGATCATCGATTATTGTGACATGATCCAACGCATTGAAGGGAAACGATATCTTCTGGTCTGTGTGGACCGCTTTAGTCGTTGGGTTGAAGCTTGTCCCACGAAAAGAATGGATGCTCAGTCATGTGCCAAATTTTTGTGTCGCGATGTCCTCACGCGCTTTGGCTTTCCGGACACAATAAGTTCGGACAATGGCGCTTCGTTCATTGATCGCGTCGTCCGAATAATCCTACAGAAATTAGGAATCAAGCAGCGTCTGGGCTGCGTTTATCACCCAACTTCTCAGTCTCCTGTTGAACGCTTCAACCAAACTCTGAAAGGCAAGATTTCGAAGATCTGCCAACACACTGGTATTAATTGGATTGAGGGGTTGCCTCTGGCGTTGCTCTCATGTCGGTCGAGCGAAATACGTGATATAGGGTTGACACCACACGAAATGCTCACAGGGAGAGTTATGCCTTCACCTTGCTTTCGCATGAGTGGAAAGGGCCCAAGCCTGGCTGTTCTGGAGGATGGGATGAAGGCGTATGTAAAGTATCTATCAACCCTTCATAAGAGCATATCTTCTTATGTCATCCAGAAACAGGCAAAGACGGATGGTGAGGACGCCATTGAGGACGCCAAGGGGACTGTGAATCCGGGCGACAAGGTGTTTGTTAAAGTTTTTAGACGCAAGTGGTACAATTGGCGGCGCGACGGACCGTGGACGGTAGTTCGCAGGTCAGGAACTGCAATCCAAGTGGAAGGTTCTCCAAAGTGGTACCATCTGAGCCATTGCGTGAAGGCCCCGGTTGATGGCACACCAGAGGAGGGTGTCGCAGGAGAGCCGGAAGCGCCTTCGCATGGTCAGGAAAATGAGAGCACGGGAACTGGCCCACAAGGGCAGCGGGGTGCCGGGAACGAGTCTCAGGGAGATGAGGATGACCATGATATTGTTGAGACTTGTGTTGATCATGCAGGTGTTCCAGATGATACCGGTGACCATGCCTCAGACAGCGAACCTTGCGGAAGATACAGTACCTTCGACTTACAACACGCACCAGCATCTGGGCAAGCCAGTGCAGGCTCGGATGAGGATGAAGCGTCAAGCTCAGCCAGAGAAGCGAGACCTGTTAGAACGAGAGTCAGACCTTCTCGACTCGCAGATTATGTTGCATAGGGGAGCAGGGGAGCCGTTGCATTACACTCCGCTTACGTCTATGCCCGGAAAAACAGGTGGCATACGGAGCAAACGTAGTGCACACAAGTCAATTTCACGAATAAAGGCTGTAGTAGGAGGATCTGTTGTATTACCTTGCAACTGCCCAGATAGAACTACATCTGGCTTTAATGTGTGGCTTAATTCGAAAGGCTCAACGCTGGCACAGACAGAAAGGGTCCAGAGCCCACATTCACGTTTCCAACTCAACGGGGATTGTTCCTTGACTATATCTGATATTGAAGCTACCGATGAAGGACAGTATGCGTGCGTTAGCGACCGGCCTACTTGTCCGTGGTTTACGCTGGTGTCTGTAGTCCGGGGCATGAATATGGGGGATGTGCCTAAGGGAGAGTGCGCACCTTTTTGGGTGACTCTTTTGCTTACTGGTGCCTCGGACGCTACTTCTATCGCAATGCCGACGACTCCGACATTGCCGACCACATCCGATCTTGTCTCGTTTAATTCCATCGGGTTCTCCTCCAGCTCGGTCAGCCCGGTTATTCCAACCTCAGATCCAGCATTTATGGTGGAGGTTGCGTTAACGGCTGCGCCGGGTCTCCCAACTTTGCTATACGTATCTGATTTGAGTCCAATACTGGACACTGTAACTTCTGGTTCCATTCCAGCCCCGCCCACGGTGAAGGTCCAGTTTGTGGCTCCCACCTTGGAGGCATCGGACTCCGTTCCCCGAACCCCTGATCCTACCCTTCCACAACCCTTGGATGTGGCTTCGTTTTCCATTTTTACAACCCTACATGCAGATTCTGTTCTTAGCTCATCTGTGACTGTCGTCACAGAAGGGGGGACGGAAGAGCTAAATGATATAACAACAGAACCTCTAAATGATATAACAACAGAACCTCTAAATGATATAACAACAGAACCTCTAACAATAGAACCTCTAACTGATATAACAATAGAACCTCTGCCTCTAACATTTAGAACAGTGATATCAGAGGAAGTAGAAGTAGCACTTGTAACTATGACTGAAGCCGAGTTGAGGCAGATCGACTTAATACCAACTGTGCCTTTAGAAGTGGGGACTAGTAGGCCTGGAACACCTCTACAATTAACTGAAAGAATTAGTACAGTAGTTACGGTTGAATCTACAGTAGTTACGGTTGAATCTACAGTAGTTACGGTTGAATCTGAACCAAATCAAATGACTACTGAAGTACGGTTCAGTGGAAGTGCTCAGTTGAATACAGACCCTGTGTTGTTAATAACTACTGGAGACACATCGTATATAGTCACAACAAATACCACACCCACAACGGTAACGACAACACCCTCACATGCATCAGTTACATCAACAACAAACACTTTAACTACTTCAAAACAACTGTCAACTACTAAAGTCACTGAGTGGAGCACTTATTTGGTCCACCTAGAATTAGTCATATTACTTAGTCTGATTATCGCAAGTGTAATATTCTGTTGTTGCATCCCACTCATTAAGACATTGTTTATGCGCAACTGGGACCAACAGATGCAAACAACCAAATATAGTGTACATGCTGGACATGATGGTCAAGACATTCAGTTCTGGACACTTACTGTATTAGAATAATGGTCTAGCAGCTACGTTTTAGTACATTTCTCCATGGACCTGACACCTTTAGGATTACAGTTAGATTTACTACTTAATTGATTGGGACTGTTCTCATGCCCTCAGGTGAAGGGAACAACAGAGGGAGGAGTCTAGTGTGGAGACAACATCAGCTGTGAAGAATACAGAAGATCATGAGACAGTATAAATTAGGCCAGATGAAGGGAGTTTGGAGTGTGATGTGGATTTTGATTTGTACACTTTTGGGTGATAGTATTTGTTCTGTTATTGGTGCACCGGCCAAAACTGCAGTACAAGCCTTTGTGTCTGCTAATAAGCAGGTCACAGCACGTGGTCAAAAGAATTTGTTTTATGAATGGATGCGATTCTCGGCTCAGCGTGTGACTACAGAAACTTGTATTACGTGTTATAATGCTAATAGAACACCCTGGGTTCAACCTTTACCTTTTGAACCGAATCAATGTGTTGAAGATTTGCACACAGCAGTAAAGGAGAAATGCTATATTCAATGCATTCTGTCACTCATGCGACAGACCGAAGCAAGTGTGGACCTGTACAAATCCAGTAGATGTAAGGACTTTGAGTTGCTCACTCTAAGTGGCAATGCATTTGTGCCGCCATTTGTAAACATTCCTGAGGGAATTGTGTTCCCACTATGTCTTGTATCTGGTCCAAATCAGAATGATTTGCAGTGCTCAGATTACACGGAAGGACGTGCCTGTAACAATAGGACGGATCTTCCCATGCGATGTACGGAAGTGATCGCACATAACGCTCATGTTCATGCACGCAAGGCTGACAATGGAACGGTTATACGTCATGGGTTCCCACTGCCAAGCTTGCAAGGGGGGACTCGTTCAGTAGCTGACATTTTTTGGTATTGTGGGGGTGAGCAAATTCACGATTATTTAGAGCGTAATTGGATTGGAGTATGTGCCCCTGTTATGCTCACAGGTCCATTGTCAATTTTGACACTGCATGGGAATTCGACAAGACTTAAAAGATCAACTGATGTTACGGGTGAGAAAGGTGCTGAGAGCGTCAAAGACCTGAAATTCGCTAGTCTTGATGGAAAGGTGGAAATGGGCCCGTTTGGTCCGATGAATATTCCATGGGAGCATAGAGCTATGCCAGAGGAGACGCTGCAATTTAATCCGTTCTTTTATCCTGAAACAAACGGTCGTTGGATAATTTTTTTGTGGTATAATCAGCAACGATTCATCAATTTTACCATCACTACATTTGAGTACTTTAGTGAACAACTGCATGCCACTTCCACAATGACGTTACAAAATAGATTCCTCCTAGATACACTTTTTGCGGAGGAACAAGGGGCCTGCGCAAAAATAGGGAGCGACTGCTGCACTGTAATTCCAATCCACACCGGAGAAGGGGGAACATCACGGGGGCTCTTGAACTGTTGAAAACACTTAGAGACGAACATGTCAGTCACACTAAGGGTGGTGAGGATACCAGTTGGTTGGGATGGCTTCTGTCATCTTCTTGGAGGGCGAGCTTGGTCAGGGTCGGATTTATCCTAGGCCTGGTGTTATTTTTGTTTTTATTATTGATATGCTGTGTGGTCCCACTGCTTCAGACCATGGTTAAACGTGTAATGGGGGCGGCAGTTGGGCAGCACATCGTCCTGTCTCCACCCGTGCGTCTTGGCGAGGTAGACAGTGAGGCCACACGCATTCTAGATTATGATGACGACAAGGTTGACATGGGTGATAGGGATTCTTTTGATATATATATGGATTAATCACATTTATTACACCACTTGTTTACGTTAAGTGTATATGCCTTGGCCACACTAATTACAACACCTATATGCCTTGTTGTGATATTGTGCCTCGTATTTCTACTATTGTGATTCTACTATTGTGATTTGTATGTGTTTGTGCAGCGCTTTCAAGTTGAAACACAATTGAGGTAATCATATTGGCTATTTACAGCCCGTAATGCTGTGTAACATGTAAAAAGATATGACTGTTTTCCACCTGGTGGAACGTCCTTCCTTGGCCCGTTTTTGCTTAAGTGGCCTTGGAGAAGCTTGTAGATCGGCCATTTCTTGATGGCTGTAGTGTGTTAAGGTGATTGCCGATTGTGTATTTTATTTGACAAGCACTGTACTACAGCCCAGTTGGTATAGTTAAACTGTATGGCTGTATTTGATGTGTTAACAACGAAGAGGGGCTACATGCATTGAATGTGAGCATTCACCCTGTATGCATTTGGCCTCTGTTGTGTGTGCCTAATCTTTCTGCTTGTCTTTCCTTCTTGAGGGGGACCTGACGGCGGTGTGGAGTCCGTTTACATAGGCTCTATATATGTCTATGTGATTGATGATTATCATATACTTGTCGCATGTGCAACAGCAATGAGATCATGCCATAGGTTATTAGGTCCCATGTATGCATACAATTGTATTATGCAGGTTATTAGATTAGATCTAAACAGTATGTCCCATGTATGCATACAATTGTATTATGCAGGTTATTAGATTAGATCTAAACAGTATATGAGCAGGCTACAACTGCTGGTCGCCAGACAGACAGCCGCGAGATTCTCCACGTTTCGATCCAACGGACAACATCTCAAGTTTTGACCTGACTGTCTCCTTCCTTGACTGTAACAATGATGGAAGCTAAATAAAACTACGCAACTGCTCATCAACTTTGATCCTCTGAGTCCGAGTTCATCTTTTTCTACAAGCTGTTGATAATAACCAATAAGCTGTTGAAAATAACCCATATAGGACTGTAATGTCGTCTGAACACGTAGAAAGGCTCCCCTCCACGCCGACTGTAGTAGTTTTCAGCGTGGCTAGCTCTATAGCAACCGAGCTAATGTGCGACTGTAAGCCCGTTTCCACGGCGGCAACACTTGTTTTAAGCCCCGCTATCTCTTTATCAATTGCATCTCTGATTTCAGACTTAACAATGTCACCAATGTCTCCACGTAGCGACGTAAGCAGCATCTCTCTGAAATCCACGGATGCCAGGGCCGCAACCGCATCATCCCCAGTAGAGCTAGCATGGGAGCTCGGGGATCCGCCCGGTGTACTAGGCCTCGGTGTGGCTTCACCACCATGGCGAGACCCACGTCGCCCCTTTGCAGTCATTATGTACACGCAATGGATCAGTTGGTCCTCTTTAGTGAATTGTGTCACCCACAACAATAGGTAGAAGTGAAATTTTAAACGGAATTGCCTTTTTAAAGCATATTTGGTTGAAAGGTTCTGGAGAGCTCAGCTAAAACACGTCTACTCCATAGCTTGCTCTCTGGCGCCCCCAGTAGGGCATTATTTTACAACAGAAAAAAATTGAATATGGAGTGTGAGGTTTATGCCTAACATCAACATAATAAGAAAGGAAGCCCGACACAAAATGCACTTTCAGTTGAGGGAAGCATTGGCTTGAACAAATCTACCTGCTGACTGAGAGAGTGTCCAACTTGTATGACCTTCAAAGTGCAACAAACCTGTTAACATTTCTAAATGCCCTAAAATTAGGCACTTCTGCTGTTTTCCTCATTTTTAACTTAGGTACGTTATTGTGTTTATTGTAGTGTTTTCTTTTTACAACTTGGCAGAGCTGTCAATAAACAGGTTGTCATTTCTCATATACTTTCTCCCTTTCTCCCTATTGGCTAAAGGCCAGCCAATGAGGGGTCACCAATGGCATCCCATACTCTGAACCAAGCCCCCAGAACCGTTGTAGAACAGTGAAGCTGCCGCCGCCTGGTGGTCAAATCTGGGAATGCAAGACTTCCGCATTAATTCTCGTCTGAAACCCTAGTGAGCCTACTCGGTGCACACGTATTCCGCATTTACACGCACACACGCACGCACGCACGCACGCACGCACGCACGTAGTAGTTTTCACTACTAATTTGTAGGTAAGGGTCTATAGAACATTTTTGGTTTGAGTGTCAAGCCCTCAGATAGAGAAAATGGCCTCTAGGGGGTGTCGGCAGTTCCCAACCCGCACACCAGCCGTAGCAAAATATGGGAACTGTTATAACTTTTGATTGGATTATAAAATATGAACATATGAGATGGATTCAGGATGAGGAGTAGCAACTGATATTTCACACATATTGGACAAAGAAGCGATATTTATTCTGTTATCCACAATAATAGTCTAACGTGTGCACTAAGCATTAATTAATTACCGTTTGTGTCTCCACTACCATATCTACTTTAATAACTAACATTACAGTTTCTTACCATGTCAAGTAGTTTACTTTATTTTTCCATTTTAAGATGGATCATTCCAGCACAGCATGTTCAGTTTTTCAATAGGCAAACATTGAGAAAAGGTGCTGAAGGCAAATCCTGATACATTATGGCATACATGTTTTCTAGGGGTATTAAGGGGTGTGCTGTATGCCCAGCTCAAAATGGCTGCTAATGCTTCAACATTGACCATTTAACACTCGCATGACTAAGCCATCAATCTGACCGATTTTGAGAATTTAAAGTGGATTATCTTCATGAAGCTCTGAGAAAGTTCCCCTTTCATGACTTTTCCTAACTAGCAGACAATTGGACTCGAGTCATAGTGACTCGACTCGAGTCTGACTCGAGTCGCATATTTGACGACTTGCGACTCGACTCGGACTTTGAAGGTAGACTTGCGACTTGACTCGGACTTGGAAGGTAAAAGACCAACGAGACTTGAGACTCGACTCGGACTTGCTAGCCAATGACTCCCGACTCGACTCGACTCGAGACAAGATGACTCTAATGACTCGTTTTGTTTTTTCCCCTATGAATGATCTGTGTGTGAAATGCGCTCTCTCTTTATACAAACCCATGCTCACTCTACCGCAAATGCCTCTCTCTCTTTATACAACCCCATGCTCACTCTACCGCAAATGTGCTCTCTCTCTTTATATAAACCCATGCTCACTCTACCGCAAATGCGCTATCTCTCTTTATACAAACCCATGCTCACTCTACCGCAAATGCGCTTTCTCTCTTTATACAAACCCGTGCTCACTCTACCGCAAACGCCACCGCCACCCCCAGCGGGGTCATTTTGATTCTACGACGGCTGCCGTCTAGTTATCATCAGTGCCAGTGTTGTGAGAAAAAACAAGCAACCAGGTCTAGGAAAACCAGCCCAAAAGAAGCGAGTCAAGCGACTATGGGCCACATGAGCACTCTAACATATACATCAGCTATTTGAAAATAGCAGATCTACAAGCTCACAACGCCTCGCGATGCAACTATAGTCGTTCGTGTTTTGTTTATGACCCCAGCCAGCCACCACCCCAACAACAACAGTAGCACCAGCCAGCGAGATATACGTACTTGTAAACATGAAAGTCACTCACCACTGTCGAATTTACTTTATCCATGGTAACAGCAATAAAGTCTGTACGTAATCCATCACTTTCTCACGTCGCCACTTTTCCATTCGTCCGCAGGTTTAATAACTTTAACTTCACCAAATCACTCCCACCAAACTTGAATTCCATCCTTATTTGCTTTCCACCATAAGTTTCTCTCTGCTATATATATATATATATAAGCTTAAAGGAGATGCCGCTTTGTGGGTGGGCTGGGGAACAATAGTAGTGAGGGACTTGACACAACCTTGTGACTCGACTTGACAACCTTGTGACTCGACTTGTGACTCGGCTTGACTTGCCCACAACAGAAAGACTTGGGACTCGACTTGGACTTGGGACCAAATGACTTGGGACTCGACTTGGACTCGGACCGGAGGGTTGGATTGACTTGGGACTCGACTTGGACTTGGGACCAAATGACTTGGGACTCGACTTGGGACTCGGACCTGAGGGTTGGATTGACTTGGGACTCGACTTGGACTTGGGACCAAATGACTTGGGACTCGACTTGGACTTGGGACCAAACGACTTGGGACTCGACTTGGACTTGGGACCAAATGACTTGGGACTCGACTTGGACTCGGACCGGAGCGACTTGAACAATTGTCTGCTAACTAGTTGTTTCAAATCATCTCAGTTTTTTTTTTTTCTGAAACGTATTATAAATATGAAATAAACCCCATATATACCATCCCAGCCGTTATATTTCGGCTAAATTGACCGCTCTCACCCTCTCTCCCCCAGGGAAAAGCACTTGACACCTCGAGACCCCCCGCAGAGCGAGTCTATGGCGCCATGCCTGCTTATTATAAGCGACTTTGGGCTGGTTTTTCACGTCTTTCTATTATTATTATTATTATTATTATAATTATATATATAATTACATTATAATGGTAATCATTTTCTACTCCACTACAGCTCAGAGGCAAATCTTGTACTTTTACTCCACTACAATTATTTGAAAACTTTAGTTACTAGTTACTTTGCAGATATAAATATCTTTTCATACTTGTTTAGATTAGAGCTTCATGCATGTCCTTTTGTAAAATATTTTTTATTAGGTAAATATTTATATAGAAAGGTCTAACCAGGGACTGGGGTTGCAAATTAGCCTCGGCTATAAACCCCATTCATGCCTCACTGTTTTCTCAGGGCACAACGACGCATGCAGTAACATTTTCATAGACCTGACTGCTCATTTCTCTCGCAAAATTTGGCAACCCACCTCACTGCAAAGCGGTGGAAAAAGATAGGATCTACAAGCATACAGCTTGTCACGCAGCAACTGTTTTATGCTTGAAGATCAGATATTTTGCGCAGGATTGAGCACATGTGTGAAGCATACCGATGTGTTAGCTACAGATCGCGCTGTTTTCTAATGCTGTGCCAACAGATCTGATCTACAAGCATAGGGCTCGTCAGGCAGCGACTGTTTTATGTTCGTAGATCAGATATTTAGCGCAGGAGTAGAGCAGGAATGAGCACATTTGTGGAACATAGCGATGTGTTCACTTGTTGCGCTGACAGGGAGGAAGAGAGGAGACGCGTTTGTCAGCAACGTGGACAGCTGATAGAATGAGAGCTTTACGCTCAGACAATAATGTGAATATTATTATTATGAATAATAATAATATTGGTTTGTCAAGAGATATCCATGTGTTTTGGACAAAGGAGATAGTCACGTAATTAGACAGTGGCTTCAGCGTTCATATAGGCTCCATGTTTCACTGAAGAGTTTAATGTGACGCTACAGATCGCGCTGCTTTATATGCTTTTTTTATATAAAGATTTTACATACAGAATCTGCAGTTACCATTACAAGTTAGCCTATTTTATAATGTTTCTGCCTGCCTACAACAACAACATATGTGAGCTCACTGACTGAGCAGAGTGCAATTGAAATGTTAATAGCTATTTAGAAGACAATGGAACCCCCACGGTGTGACATCTGGAGCACAGAGGGGAGACAGCAACCAATAGAATAGCCTGATTTGGGGATCAAAAAGACCGTTTTTGATCCCCAAATCAGGCATTGTGTGGGATAATGAAACCCCAGTCATGCTAGTGTTAAAGATTGCGGCCACCACTATAGGGAATATATATTATGAACATTTCTTTTTTTTTGACTAAACAAGGTAGAAACTTGATTGAATTTGGCTTTTTTAAGTTTTCATATGAGGAATCAAATGCCATATTTACTTTTGAAATTACACTCTGGGCCTAGGGGACAATGTGACAGCTGGAAGTCCAGGGAGTCCTGGGTTGTCCGCCCTCTCCCCTGCACAGATTTGATAAGCTCCAGATTTGGGGACTGAGCAGGGCCATTAGGTGTATAGAGAAGATGGGCTCCTCAGTGGGGATACAGTGAGGAGGCATGGCCCCTTATGGGCCTGGAGAGGGCGTGGAGATCAGCACAGAACCCTTAGAACCTAAAGTGTCTGATAGTAGAGCGGTTTGGCACTAAAACTTGTGCACTTTTTGTAAGAAGGCTGAAACTTTGAGCATAGTTACCATAACACAAATTTTCAGACGGGGAGGGAAGTCAGATTTGACCTCTGAGAGGTCATATCCAAGATGGCCGCCAGTCTATTGGGTCTAAATGACGAAATACTTAAAAAAACATTTAAGGCGTTCTTTCCAACTAAGTTGGGGTTAAAGAGGTGGTGCTATGGTTTTGCACTTTTTCTGTTTTTCATGTGTCTATGAGGTTGATAGAACTTCATTAAGCCCCCTGGTGGTGTTTTTATGGTGTTTTATTAAGCCCCCTGGTGGTGTTTTTATGGTGTTTTATGTCTTCTCTGACTATTTTGAGTTTCTACCTGGAGGCTCAAACCTTGAGGGTCAAACGTGCCAATAGAAAAACAGCGCTTTAGTGACATAGTAAAAATATACCCTCCCCCTCATTATCATAACACAACAGGTGTGGGCATGAGGAGGAGGAGGGACTAGGACAGGTGGGTGGTGCCTAGGTGGTGGAGGAGGTGCTAAGGTGAGAACCAGGTATACTTAATGAACTGGAGGCGTGTCCACATAAAAACATAATTTTTAACAATTTCTGTACACTTTTTTGAAAAAAATCTTCCTCCCAGTATAACCATAATACCTGATGATTATGTTTTAGGGGGGGAAAAAATCACGGCAACCCGTCTTTAATCATTTATTTGATGATACGTTGGAGATTGACAGAACCCAAGGACATACATTAAATCAAGGTCACGGTCAAATTACATAGTAATAAGTATATTTAAGCTTTGACACTGGGTACTGCAATATAGTGAAACTTAAACAGAAGAAGAGATTAAACCTATGGTGGTAAATTGGGAAGGCTGGGCAAAACACATTTTTGGAACAAAATGCCTCAAATCATTAATGCACGCACATTCCCACTAGGCCGAAGAAGAAATGCCACCCTTTCCACATTGGCCTATTATAGTGCCACCAGGAGGCCACAATAACCTACCTGACCTGTGCTCCGAGGAGCTGATATATATATATATATATATATATATATATATATATATATATATATATATATATATATATTTATATATATATATGATTCACTACGCATCGCGATGCAACGCCTTGTGAGCTATTTTCAAACAGCCTAGGTATGAAATAGGGCTAAAGTGGTTAATGTATGTTTTATAATGTAATCATTTATATCTGAAAAGTAACTAGTAACTAATGTTTTCATATAATTGTAGTGGAGTAAAAGTAAAAGTTTTGCCTCTGAGATGTAGTGGAGTAGAAGTAAAGTACTACAAATTGGAAATACTCCAGTTAAGTAAAAGTACCTCAAAATTCTACTTAAGTACAATACTTGAGTAAATGTACTTAGTTACTTTCCACCACTGTCTTTGGCACTGCTATGCCCTATAGTGAGTAGCAGGTTGTCCACTGCAGGACAAGAAGGGCTGAGCTGGAAGCTCTGCCAGTGGTTGCCTTGGCAACAGCAAACTACCATTGGATTGTCAGTGCAAAACATGAACCAAAAAGAAGAAAACTCTTTTAAGCTGAAGTAGAAAACTAACTACAAACATCAGCCTATAGGGTTTCATACCTCATTAAGTTCCTATTCATCAGTATCACACTGAATACCAATTGGACACGGTTTTAAAGAAAAACTAAATGCAATTACATTTATTTTTTACATATATATATTTGTTCTTTTATATTCATGTTATACTATCAATACAATCGCAGTGTTTTGCCAATTATTTGGAGGCCCACTTGCAATATCCTCACAGTCCACCAGTGGGCCCCCTGCCCACAGGTTTAGAATCCCTGCATTGTCTAGGACAGGGGTCTTCACCGTTTTTCTGGCGAAGGACCCCTTAGCTGAGAGAGTCATGAAGCAGGGACCCCCACTACATTGTTTACAATTGTGTTGCAAATTAAACTATAGATTTCATAGATGGCTTCATTGACAGTATTGTGTAAATTCATTTTTTTTTGTTCCTTTCAGACATTTAACCACTTAAACCTTCAATACTTAGTCCTTGATTTGTTCCTATTCCCCCCCTACATCAAACCTATTCGCTGAAAATAGCCGATCTACACTTGTGAGCTTGTAGATCGGCTATTTTCGGCAAATGTTCCCCTCTGAATAGGGATGTGTAAATGTAAAAAAAACAACAACATCCAATCGCACAAAGATTTGGCGGACCCCCTATAGTAGCTACCGGACCCCCTGTTGAAGACGCCTGGTCTAAGGCTGTCCAGAATTGTGAATCGGCCTCGAGTCAAACATCGGGCTCTAGTCCAGTTTATACTACCCAGTGGTTCTCAAACTTTTTCATGTCAAGGACCCCCAAATGGATTATGTATTTGGCCGAGGACCCCCATCTGTAGAGAAGATTTATGTTAAAAAAAGGCAAATTGTTCATATTTTATTTAAACACTTTTGATATTTTTTCTAATATTTTCAAAAATAACAGATGTGCACGCTCGCAGCACGACACAAAGTGCCATGCTGTGAGCTTGTAGCTCTGCTGTTTTTGAATAGCCAACATATACAGGTAAATGGATAAAGTAGTACTAATTATTGTGATGTTAACTTTAGCTGGGGACCCCCTGGTACACCCCACTTTGAGAACCTACGATATAACCCTTTAAGACCGGGAACGCATCTGTATGTCATTTTAAGATTTCTTTGGACTCAAAAATAGCAGATATACAAGCTCATAGCGCGGCACCAAAGTGCCGCGCTATGAGCTTGTAGATCTACATTTTTTTTGGAAACATTTTGAAAATGTTGTGCAAATCTTCGAATATATATATATATTTAAAGCGAACATTTGTAACTCAAATCTTTGCTTCTGGGGATTCTACAAAATGTCTTCTAAACCCTAACAGTTTTTTGAAAAAACGTATGTTGCTGTAATAACAGTGGCTCTCAAACGCTTTCATGTCAAGGACCCCCAAAATTATATGTATTTGGCCGTGGACCCCCATCGCAAAAATGTTTTGTTCCAGGGACCCCCTAGAAGTTGTAACATGAGTTAAAAATTTTCACTTAAAAAGATTTGCACACATTTTCAAGATTTTTCAAAAATAGCAGATCTACAAGCTCATAGCACGGCACTCGGTGCCGCGCTATGAGCTTGTAGATTTGTTATTTTTTAATAGCCCAAAGAAATCTAAAGATTACACACAGATGCATTCCCGGTCCGAATGGGTTAAACATTCGGGGTTAACCACGACAAAAACACTTTCTCTCGCAATCGATTAAAACTAACGACCTAAAAACAGCCTTTGAGACCTTTGAACCGAGCGTGTCCCTGGTGGTGTACACAACAGTAAACAGTGTTGTCGCTTTGTGCCAGTGGTGGAAGAAGTACTCACATGTTTACCGAAAGTATCAATACCACAATGTGGAAATATTCTGTTGCAAGCAAAAGTCTGGTACTGAGAAAAGGAGGTGGTGCCCCCAAAGGCATAAAACAAAGGAAACAAATAATAATGTGTGTTTCCCCTTTTTTTTTTACACCGAATGGGTTCCCAGATTGCTCGGGTGGATACTCCAAACTGTTACTTTTCAGGTATCAAATTCTAAAACAACGAAAGTAGCAGATCTACAAGTGGCTCAACTTGTGGAT
This sequence comes from Gymnoscopelus braueri, assembly GCF_963280865.1. Classification (NCBI taxonomy): domain Eukaryota; kingdom Metazoa; phylum Chordata; class Actinopteri; order Myctophiformes; family Myctophidae; genus Gymnoscopelus; species Gymnoscopelus braueri. Next base: position 1,008,705 of record NW_027660990.1, read on the forward strand.
CTGCTACTTTTGATACTCTTTTGATGTGTGACGCTGTAGTAGTATGATCAAGTAGGCTACGGCGTTCATTTCAGTGGTGTAAAGTAACTAAGTACATTTACTTTACTGGAGTATTTCCCTTTGTCTACACTTTTACTTCAACTCCACTACATCTCAGAGGCAAATATTGTACTTTTACTCCACTACAATTATTTGAAAAGTTTAGTTACTAGTTACTTTGCAGATATCAATTATTTCATTATAAAACATTAGCCCTATGTTATACCTACTGTAGAAAATCCCCTCCTGCTCAGCCCTAGGTGGGAGGAGCCAGACCGGGCACTTGCCTAAATTGGTAACACACCTGCACTTAATGATTTGTACACACCTGAACTGATTGCAAAAGGCCTTTAAAAGGCACTCATTTGGTGCAGTTGTTAGAGAGGCATGTAGTGAGTGTTTGGTTTCCTTCTGTTCCCCTGAGTTCTTTTGATGCATTATTTAAGTAAGTATTCCTTGGTTAGTTTGTCTTATTTTGTTATGTTCTCCTTGATAATATTTGGTTATGTGTACATTGTTTGATTGGTTTCCTTTTGTTTCTATTATAGTTTAAAATCATCATCACCATTTCAAGCACCACCTTCATCCTCAATCAATGCTTGTACTGTTGTAATTGCTGAAATAAATATCTGACTTTTATATATCCATCTGGTCAACTGGTTATACTTTAAAGGGTATCCTGATGCCTGAGTATTATTTCACCACATACCGAGTTAGTCAATTTTATATGGTCCTTCGAAACCGGGATATTTGGCCATCAGGCATAGACCAGAAATATTAAAACTGACCAGATGGAAACAGTATGGCAAAGTTTATGGCAACAGTACTGGAGCTCCTATTACCGAACCTTGTATGCACAGCCAGCACCTGGCTATCCTATAGCCCAGGCTACCACGGCTAATGGCTGCTCCCAGCCACAGAGTCATGGGGTCAGTGAATATGATGGCAGACTTGCTGCTACTGCACCAACCCCCCAGCAGTACCAGCTCCAACCTTCTACCCAGCAGTACCAGGTCCAACCTTCTGCCCAGCAGTACCAGGTCCAACCTTCGGCCCAGCAGTACCAGCTCCAACCTTCGGCCCAGCAGTACCAGCTCCAACCTTCGGCCCAGCAGTACCAGCTCCAACCTCCGGCCCAGCAGTACCAACTCCAACCTCCGGCCCAGCAATACGCAGCGCCACAGTACCAGGCCCAGCCGTACGCAGCCCAGCCTCAAGCCCAGCCGTACGCAGCCCAGCACCTTCCGGTCCAGTACGCAGCCCAGCACCTTCCGGTCCAGTACGCAGCCCAGCACCTTCCGGTCCAGTACGCAGCCCAGCACCTTCCGGTCCAGTACGCAGCCCAGCAACTTCCGGTCCAGTACGCAGCCCAGCACCTTCCGGTCCAGTACGCAGCCCAGCAACTTCCGGTCCAGTACGCAGCCCAGCAACTTCCGGTCCAGTACGCAGCCCAGCAACTTCCGGTCCAGTACGCAGCCCAGCAACTTCCGGTCCAGTACGCAGCCCAGCAACTTCCCTTCCAGTACGCAGCCCAGCACCTCCCGGTCCAGCTTGCGGCCCAGCAACTTCCAGCCCACCTCCAGGCGACTCCTGCGCCTTCTCCTCAAGTGGTGCCTCCAGCTCTTCCTCCTCTCCAGTCTTCGCCAGCACCCGGGCCTCCTCCCCTGTCTTCGCCAGCACCCGGGCCTCCTCCCCAGTCCTCGCCAGCACCCGGGCCTCCTCCCCAGCCTTCGCCAGCACCCGGGCCTCCTCCCCAGCCTTCGCCAGCACCCGGGCCTCCTCCCCAGTCTCCGCCAGCACCCGGGCCTCCTCCCCAGTCTCCGCCAGCACCCGGGCCTCCTCCCCAGCCTTCGCCAGCACCCGGGCCTCCTCCCCAGTCTTCGCCAGCACCCGGGCCTCCTCCCCAGTCTTCGCCAGCACCCGGGCCTCCTCCTCAGTCTCCGCCAGCACCCGGGCCTCCTCCCCAGTCTTCGCCAGCACCCCGGCCTCCTCCCCAGCCGGTGCCATCATCCGGGCCTCCTCTCCAGCCGGTGCCATCACCCGGACCTCCTCTCCAACCGGTGCCACCACCCGGACCTCCTCTCCAACCGGTGCCACCACCCAGGCCTCCATCACCAGCGCCGCACACCCAAGTACACCCTACTCGAGTCCAGGCTTGTCCAGCGCCTCCCCCAGACCCTCTTCCAAAGTGTCTCCCCCGACATCCGCCCACTGACTGGCTCCACCCCCTTGGTCGGCCCCCAGACCTTCACCCGAAGTGGCCCCGCCAACGTCAATGGGCCTCTGCGTGGCTCCACCCTCCTGGTCACCCTCCAGACCTCCTTCCAAAACAATTGCGGCCACCTGAGTGGCCCCCAACCCTTAGGCCAACCAGCAGACTCACGCCACCCTTCCGCCCTGCCTGGGGTCGTGTGCACCTCATGGGGCGGCTGAGGACAGACTTTTTCCCTCCCTGGGTGTAGCCAGCCCCGAAATGACATTGAGGACAAGGGCATTTTGTTTATTATCAAATACTATATTTGATGGGGCGGCTGTAGAAAATCCCCTCCTGCTCAGCCCTAGGTGGGAGGAGCCAGACCGGGCACTTGCCTAAATTGGTAACACACCTGCACTTAATGATTTGTACACACCTGAACTGATTGCAAAAGGCCTTTAAAAGGCACTCATTTGGTGCAGTTGTTAGAGAGGCATGTAGTGAGTGTTTGGTTTCCTTCTGTTCCCTGTTATCCTGAGTTCTTTTGATGCATTATTTAAGTAAGTATTCCTTGGTTAGTTTGTCTTATTTTGTTATGTTCTCCTTGATAATATTTGGTTATGTGTACATTGTTTGATTGGTTTCCTTTTGTTTCTATTATAGTTTAAAATCATCATCACCATTTCAAGCACCACCTTCATCCTCAATCAATGCTTGTACTGTTGTAATTGCTGAAATAAATATCTGACTTTTATATATCCATCTGGTCAACTGGTTATACTTTAAAGGGTATCCTGATGCCTGAGTATTATTTCACCACATACCGAGTTAGTCAATTTTACACCTACACTATTTAAAAATAGCAGATCTAGATCTTTTGGCACTTTAAGTACATTTTGCTACCAATACTCTTGTACTTTTACTCAAGTAAATGTTTAATTCCGGACTTTTACTTAGTATTAAACCCCCCCCCGACGACATGAAAAGCGTATTCGAGTAAAGTGCTTGAGTACATTTACTTGGGTTACTTTTCGCCGCTGGCACTGCAGGCCGCTTTTATTCCCCCACTCCGTCCCTCGCTGAGCTGCCTGGGCGTGATTGATGAAGTCTCTTTGACCCTCGGCTGGCTCACTAAAGCCTCACTTCCTCTCGCTGTGAGCCACGCCGCACTTTTCTTCCTCCTCCCCCCCTTCAGCTCGATTCTGACTCTCTTGAAATTGAATACTCTATTGTCGCTGGTGGGCAGAAACCTCCTATCTCCACATTAAAAAATATATATATATGTATATATATATAAATTAACCAGTGGTGGAAAAATTACTCTAATGCAATACTGTAATCAATACTGCAATGTAGAAGTACTCTGTTACAAGTAAAGGTCCGGAATTAAACATGTACTTGAGTAAAAGTGCAAAAGTATTGGTAGCAAAATGCACTTACAGTACCAAAAGTAAAAGTATACTAAAATGTTTGAAAATAGCCTAGGTATAAAATAGGGCTAAAGTGGTTAATGTATGTTTTATAATTAAATCATTTATTTCTGAAAAGTAACTAGTAACTAAACTTTTCAAATAATTGTAGTGGAGTAAAAGTACAATATTTGCCTCTGAGATGTAGTGGAGTAGGACATCTAGTCTAGTAGCAGATCTACAGATCTGCAGATCGAAAAGTAGCAGATCTACAAGCTCGCAACCCTGCACGTTGCAAACTTGTGGATCTGCTTCTGCTACTGTTTAAAATATGTTTTAATGATCATACTAACCTTAGGAACTATTAAGTTGTTCTTTAGTTAGCAAATTCATTCCCTACATTCCATAGGACTTGACCACACATGGACACATGACATTAGAAACTTGCGAAGGGCGTTATAGAGGGCAATTATAATGTATTAAGGCATATAAGGCTTACTAGCCCAGCCCGATCTCCAGAGAAAACGTTGTCAAAGTACGTTTTGCAGAAACGTACAGTGAGATCCCAAAAACGTTGCATGTGAACGTGGTGCGCTGATGAGAACCATGTAGGCTCAATTGGCGATTTTACGTTGCATACAAACGAACCAACAGCTACTGAGGATATGCTCACATCATGGTTT
>NW_027660990.1:1018029-1105415 GCF_963280865.1 Gymnoscopelus braueri
AGAATGACATGCGTGGTTGAGGGCAGTTAAAGGGACCGTACTGGATGTGCATTTCACTTAAAGTTCCCTACACACGGGGATCGGCGACGGATAAGCAGTGGTGGAAAAGTACTCCAATGTTTTACTTAAGTAAAAGTATCAATACTGCAATGTAGAAGTACTCTGAAGTCCCAAATTCAACATTTACTTGAGTAAACGTAACGTATTGGTATAAAAACTACTTAAAGCACCAAAAGTAAAAGTACTAAAATGTTTGAAAATAGCAGATCTTCAAGCTCACAACGAGCTTGTAGATCGGCTATTTTCAAATAGCCTTGGTATAAAATAGAGCTAAAGTGGTTAATGTATGTTTTATAATGTAATAATTTATATATGAAAAGTAACTAGTAGGTAAAGTTTTTAAATATTTGTAGCGGAGCAAAAGTACAATATTTGCCTCTGAAATGTAGTGGAGTAGAAGTAAAAGTATAGACAATTGGAAATACTCCAGTACAGTAAAAGTACCTCAAAATTGTACTTAGGTACAGTACTTGAGTAATTGTACTTAGTTACTTCACACCACTGCGGATAGGCGATCCTAAAAATATTTTTCCCATATGGGATTCATTCATGCAGATGATGCTTTTGTGGTACAATAAAAAAAAGTATATCGTCACTGTCAGGCAGAAACCTATTATATCTTTTTACATAATATTTTAAATGTAATTAATGCCCTACCTACTGCATCATACAAGAGTGTCGCACAGACGTAGTGTAAATAGCATATCATGCAAGGTTTCCACCGCATAGCGATGACGTACATCATGCTAACAACTTTATACTCAGAGAGAGTTATATATATTTAGTCACTTAAAACAGCCTGGGAACCCATTCTGTAAAAATAAAAAAATGCCCCCAGAGGCAAAAAAAAAGGGAATTGTTTTTTTTTATGTACAAATAGGAACTTGGCTGGCTCCTCCCCTTTCTTAGTCCACTTCCTCCCGGTTGCTTCTGTGTTTATTCCTACGTATTGCTATAAAAGGCAGATGTGGCGCTATAAAAGGCAGGGCAATGGTTTTTTCTTGGCCTCTAGAGAGTGTACATACAAAGTTTTACATAGATCGGTGCAGTCATAGGTAAAAACACGAATCGGCCTGTTATAGCGCCACCATGAGGCTGATTTGAACATTTTCAAGTGGCGTTTCTTCCTCTGCCTAATGGGAATGTGTGTGTAAACTGTGTTCATGATTTGAGGAATTTTGTTCAAAACGGAGTACTCCTGCAAACTTTGGAAGCCAATTTTAGCCAATCAGGATGGAATATGAACAATCTGAAATCTTTCGCGAGGGAATTGTGGCAATATATGGCGAGTACAAAAGCTGTGCACAAATGCAATGCAATAACAATAAATATCCTATCAATTAAATTCATGCTCCCATTGCTTACCGCTTTATAATATGCTTTACATTCATACGCACGCACGCACGCACGCACGCACGCACGCACGCACGCACGCACGCACGCACGCACACAGAGGTTTGTACTTAAGTAAAAGTAGCAATACCACAATATAAATATACTCTAATACAAGTAAAAGGCCTATGTTCAAAATGTTACTTGAGTAAAAGTACAAAAGTACTGGTTGTTATGTCTCACTAACTGCTGCTCTGTTCGATTGTGCTGCGCTCATTTACCCTTGCCTGTTGCTATATGAGTGTGGGGATTGTCGGGGATCGATTACTTGAGTCTCACATGGTTTTGATGTTGTTGTGATGTTACGTTGTTCTCTTGAGCTAAGAAAGTAAAGTGAAGTTCTCTGGCAAACTGTGTCATGGCCTGATCATTCACAAACATAACATTGGCAACAAAGATGGCTGGTCTTTCTCTCCCACCACCCAACCCCTTCCTGGAATTACCTGGCGAGCCTCCAGTCCCCTGGACTCGCTGGAAACAGTCGTTTGAGACATGGCTAACGGCTACGGGGCTAACCGGTGTTAACGCGGCTCGTAAAAAAGCGCTTCTACAACACTGTCTGGGAACGGAGGGTCAACGGGTGCTCGGGACGTTGGAAACTGGACCCGATATCAGCTATGCCGCAGCCGTGGAGCTTCTAAAGGGTCATTTCGCGGCCCCACAAAGTGCCCTTCTCTGCCGTATCTTGTTCAGGCAACGACGCCAGCTGCCCGGTGAGTCTGTACACCAATATGTGGCTAACCTGCGGGGGCTGGTTGTCTCATGCAAGTTCGGCGCGCTGCAGGATGAAATGATATGTGACCAACTGATTGAACACACAAGTAACGTGAAAGTGCGTGAGAGACTATTAATGGAAAAAGATGAACTGTTGCTGTCTGAGGCAGTTGCAATTGCATTTAAAGTCGAGAGTGCAGCTGAGTGTGCTGCTACGTTTGCTACTACACGGCAAGTGCCCACATTCAGCCGGGCAGATCTCTCTCTGAATCCACTGTTGCCACGCAACGACTCCCTGGACCCTGACTCCGCAGCTGTGATGCAACTGGAGCGACGCCAGCGCCCTCGGCCCCATCCACAACCACAACAGCCCTGCGGTAACTGTGGGTCTCGGTCGCATGCTTCAAGAGCCCAGAACTGCCCTGCCCGTGGCCAGTCATGCCGTAACTGCCGTAAGCTACACCATTTCGCTGCTGTCTGTCGCTCTGCCCCGGCCGGCCCAGGGGACCAGGACTCCCAGTCTGGTTCCACCATTATACACAATGTGACCTCAGGTGCAGTGCCCTTCAAATCATGTTCAGTCTACCTCAATGATGTGTGCAGCCGCCTGCTGGTGGATACCGGTGCGGGCTGGTCTCTCCTGAACATTGATACCTACAATAACTTTTTTGGTTCACTGCCCCTGTCTGCGCCCTCTACTGCACTTTATGGTTATGGAGGGTCTGGAATCGACCTAGTGGGGTCTCTCCAGGTGACTGTCCGCTACGGGACCAAGACTGTGCCAGTTTTGTTTTTCAAGTGGCCCGCCGTGGCGCTAACCTGATGGGTTTGGACCTTTTCACCGCTCTGGGGTTCTCCCTCCTGGACACGGGGGGTCGGCTATTATGACTGTCACCACGCCATGGCAGCAGAAGTGGCCGTCACTGTTTCATGGTCTGGGCTGCCTCTCTGCTTTTGCCCATCAACCCCTCCTCAACCCCTCAGTTAAACCTGTCATCCAGCCGCTGCGCCGCATCCCACTGGCTCTACGTGACGGAGTCACAGCTGAGCTACAACAGCTGCTGGAAGCTAGTATCATCGAACCAGTGGATGCTTCACCCCGGGTTTCGAACCTTGTGGTGGGCAAGAAGAAGTTGGGGGCCCTGCGTGTCTGTGTGGACCTGCGTGCAGTCAATAAGGCAGTGGTCCCAGACCGGTACCCCCTCCCCACATCAGAGGAGCTCACAGCTCAGTTCTACGGCTCCACAGTGTTTACCAAGCTCGACCTCAGACAGGGGTACCTGCAGGTGCCTCTTCACCCCAGCAGCAGAAACCTCACAGCCTTTGTAACACATGCCGGGGTGTTTCGCTACACCCGGATGCCGTTCGGCCTTTGCTCTGCCCCTAGCTGCTTCCAGAAAGTCATGGTCTCTGTGCTAGCTGGCATACCAGGCGTGGCCATATACCTGGACGATATTGTGGTGCACGGGCCCACGGTTGACGTTCATGATGAACGACTCAACAGGGTGTTTGCAGCCCTGGCCAAACACACCCTGACTCTCAATACTGAAAAGTGTGTCCTCTCTGTTCCGGAGATTGAGTTTGTGGGGTTCCGACTGTCTGCAGATGGCATTACTCCACTTCAGTCCAACGTGGACGCGATTCAGGCCATCCCAGAACCCACCTCAGCTGCCCAGGTGGCCTCTCTCTTGGGCATGGCCGGGTACTATTTAAAGTTTCTCCCATAGTACTCTGACACCACAGCCCCCCTGCGTCAGCTGCTGCGTAAGGATGAGCCTTGGGTGTGGTCTCTGGCATGCAGTGACGCTGTAGGTGCCCTGAAAGCGCAACTTACTTCTCCCCCAGTGTTGGCCCACTTTGACATCGCCAGCCCCACCCTCGTGACCTGTGACGCATCATCTATAGCGATAGGAGCCGAGCTGTCACGGATCCAGAACGGGGTCGAGAGACCCATTGCCTTCGCTTCCCGAGCCCTCAACCAGACTGAGCAGCGGTACTCTGTGGGCGAGCGTGAGGCATTAGCCTGCATTTGGGCCTGTGAGCGGTGGCACCTCTATCTCTATGGCCGCTTTTTCACTCTCAGAACAGATCACCAAGCTCTTACGGCGCTGCTGTCCACGTCCGGGACGGGCCACAGACCACTCAGGCTGCACCGCTGGTATGACCGCCTCCTTCAGTACAATTTTGAGCTGAAGTTCACCCCAGGCAGAGATAATGTTGTGGCGCCTGTTGTGGCTCAGATGAAGCACCGCTTTGACCAGTCGAAACGGGCCAAGGCGCCAGTCATCGCGCCTCCGACTGGGTCAGGGTCCGTCGGCCTCATAAAATGGCCTCATTCTGGTCCTTCCCCCTTCAAGTTGCCCGCCAGCTGGGCCCCGCCACCTACCTCCTCAACGATGGCTCTCGTTGGCACTCCAGCCGTCTACGAAAGGTCCCTGCTCCGCCACACACGGCTGTTGACATGCTCCCCACCGCGGATTCCCCTGCACAGGTCATGGACATTCCTCGGCCTGCTCGGCCTCAGCCCTGTGCCTCCCCACGTCCTCCTCGCGTGCATTCACGCCCTGCCCACTTAAAGGACTTTGTGTCAGCTTTATATGCTTGAAATTTTGCCGGGGGGGAGGAAATGTTATGTCTCACTAACTGCTGCTCTGTTCGATTGTGCTGCGCTCATTTACCCTTGCCTGTTGCTATGAGTGTGGGGATTGTCAGGGATCGATTACTTGAGTCTCACGTGGTTTTGATGTTGTTGTGATGTTACGTTGTTCTCTTGAGCTAAGAAAGTAAAGTGAAGTTCTCTGGCAAACTGTGTCATGGCCTGATCATTCACAAACATAACACTGGTATCAAAATATACTTCAAGTACCAAAAGTAAAAGTACTGAAATGTTTGAAAATAGCCGATCTACAAGCTCACAACGTGATGCGACGCGTTGTGAGCTTGTAGATCGGCTAAATAAGGTCTAAAGTGGTTCATGTATAATATAATAATTGATATCTACAAAGTAACTAGTAACTAAAGTTTTCAAACAATTGTAGTGGAGTAAAAGCACAATATTTGCCTCTGAGATGTAGTGGAGTAGAAGTAAAAGTACTTAAAATTGGAAATACTCCACTAAAGTAAAAATACCTCAAAATTGTACTTAAGTACAGTACTTGAGTAAATGTTTTAGTTACTTTACACCACAGCTCCTGTGACATCTCTGCTCTGGCTTTGCATCAACACAAAATGTTCCGGTAGTTTTTGATTGTTATATGTATGATATTTCGCGAGGGAATTGTGGCAATATATGGCGAGTATAAAAGCTGTACACAAATGCAATGCAATAACAATAAATATCCTATCAATTAAATTCATGCTCCCATTGCTTACCGCTTTATAATATGCATTACATTAATACGCACGCACGCACGCACGCACGCAACAGAGGTTTGAATTACTTTACTTGTGAGGACATCAACATTTTACGACAGTGATTTTACGAACGTTTTTTTTTGTTGCGATTTTTTACCGTAAGCCAAAAGCCGAAAGATAGGAGATCTACAATCTGCGACACGTTGTTTACAGCACATGATTCTCTAGAAAGGACATGGACAAGCTTAGGAGGACAGCCATTAACCACTTAAACCCTCTAGAAACTGACTTGATTTAAAACAGTATTTTTTTTTGTATATATCTACACCAAAGCATTTTTTGCCTAATGGATAAATGAATCAATCAATCAATCCATCCATCCATCCATCCATCCATCCATCCATCCATCCATCCATCCTTCCATCCATCCATAAATACATAAATAAACTAGAAAAAGTGCTCCTCGGAGCACAGGTCTCCGCCAGGTCAGGTAGGTTGTTGTGGGCCAGCAATGTTCGAAATTCGCCAATCAGGATGGAAGTGAAAGACCTGAAAGACCTGTTTCGTTTAATGACTATAGAGATACTGTGTACCGATTTGTGTATTTTTTTTGACAAAATCTGTAGGAGTACTGTCAAAAATTTGTTTTGCACAAATCGGCCTGCTGGTGGCGCTATAAAAGGCCCATGTGAAAAATTTGGGGCAGAGGTTCTGCTCTGCCATCCAGGGAGTGTGTGTGCACAGTTTTGCTGCGATCAAGTTAATGGTGCGATTCGCTGTTCACACACGGACACACGGACACACATACACAAGGACGGACGGACAGGGGGTAAAACATACTCTCGCCATGCCTTTCGGCCTGGCGGAGACAACAAACAAACATGCCAACAGTGGGGTCGACAGGATTAGGTAGTGATGATGCTTCTGAAGGAATATTAAACGTGTTTATTGAAATTACACATAAATCTCAGATGCTGCGAGGAAGTTGGCTCCCCCATGGATTTTCTGTTTTTTTTTCCTTTTATTTTTTTCCCCTCTCCTCTCAGCCTGCTTGCCAACAACACGGCCTCGTTGAACTCATGGGTAGGTACTAATGCACGCACAAACACACACGAGCCACGCACGCATGCACAAGATTAACCCATTAAGACCTGAGGCCAATTCTACAAAATACCTTCTAAATATGTTTTAAAAAATACTTTTAATTGTTTTTAACAATTTCTAACCGTCTAAAAAATAAATGACATCTCGGAGGTACCGAGACTAGGGGGGACATGGATTTACGATTCTGTCTCTATCGGGACATAACTCGGACGGCGCTGAGTCGGCTGAAGGTGACTTCGCAACGCTCGGCACGGGCCACGGCCTAAGCCTAAGCTCGCTCGGCGCGCGCACGCGTGTGTGTGTGTTTTCTACTATACTTTACTATACCGTTTTTTTTGGTGCGCAGCACAGTCTTCGTTTAGGTGAATTGCTTTCACCTGTTGTACTGCTGTGCAAAGTGTGCGCAACAGGGCAGATCCCACCCAGGCCCATGAGATTCATAGGCAGGCATAGTAGCCAATTAGAATGAAATCTCCTAAAATTGACCCATATACTGATACAGAACCATATATAGGCTATATATTATCGCTGTCGTGTGAAAACCTTGTATGTTCCATTTTTTTAAAATTATTATTTAAAAACAATTTAAAATGGTGAAAATAGCCAATCCACAAGCTGTAATTATTAATAATTAAGAAATACGATATATTTTAAATAGTGAAAAATCAACTGAAGTCATTAGTGCAAGTTCAATCACATCTAATTTGAATGAAAATACATAAAAATACATAACATCTATAATCTGTGAATCTAATGTGATTAGTGACCCCTACTTCAGTCAGTGAAGTCTAGGACTGAATGTGACATATTGAGACCTATATAACTAAATATTGGTCATTTGCCAACACATTATTGTGTTAAATAGTTATATTTCACAGATAGTTATACTATTCTTATACTATATTAACATAAAATCATCCTTAATCTTCAAGTTAAATGCATTATTTCCGTGGACTTAAAAAAAAAAATTGGACAAAAAAAAGGAAAACAAATTAGGGCCTTGCCCCTAAAATGACGAAATTCCAGGCCTGCTTGTGAGACGTTACGTTAATTAGTACTCTACCGACTTTATTATTATTCTAGATAAACTTTTTTCTTGCGCGCTATTTCTCCCACAGTTTATTTTTCCAAATTTCGTGCCATATGTCAAATTGACCGGCTTCACCGGGACCAGACTGCTTGTACTTTGCTAAGAGATTGGTTACATAGTTTAATTGATATTGATTTATAAGTGCATTAAATGTCCCCATTCACTTTAATGGGAAAATGAAAAAACTCAAATTCAAGTATTTCTTTCTCGGAAACCGTAAGGGCTAGAGTTAAAAGACTTTAAGGGGAGGTTCATAGTTTATTGTCAAATTATTGATAAAATAATTAAACCAGTCGGCCACATGGTGGCGCTATAACAGCCCACTTTACCTTTTGGCCTATAACTTTTGAACCGTAGGTCGTAGAATGAAAAAAAAATGTCCCCTGGATTTATTGGGTCATGACGCAACTCCCTATATAGGCCACGCCCATTTGCGTCTGGATAGATTTTCCGCCATTTTGAATTTTCTTCAAAACACACTTTTAGCTCCTCCTCCCACATATTTTATCCAAATTTCACAAAAATCGATAGTCCATACCATACGTAATTGGCTTCCAAAGTTAGCAGGAGGGGCCCGTTTTACCAAAAATCACGAACGAAACGTCCGGTCAATCCCAAATTTGAATCGTATGTCGAGGGTGGCTTACTCAAGGAATCCCCAAAAGCATTTCCACTTTGATCCATAGGGGGCGCCACAAATACGCAAAACGTAACCGTTTGATGCAAAAGAAATATTTTTGAGGGGATCAATCCTCTCAAAATTCAACGCGAGTGATCTTAGGAGTGACATGACGATGTCATTGGCCCGCTACATTTGTGGGAGGGGCCTGTTTCTTTAGTGGGAGGGGCCTATTTCCTAAAATCTAAACGGCACGTGTCACGAACGCAGGATCCGATCGGCACCGAATTCGAATCGCACGTCGCGCGGCCTCCGACGGTAATCCTCCCGGCGTATTCCTCACGTCCCGGCAGCCGCCTGCGACCCGCGACCGGCGTCAGCGCAACCACACTTTGCAATTTCCCAGAATTGCGATGCGTCTAGTTGAAGTTGAGTTGCTACTCACAAACATAATAAGTTGTTCTTATGGTATATTTTTAGAGATATTATTCAGGTTGGGGTTAGGGTTAGCATTAAACATTTAGATTCTAGGTTCAGGGATCAGAGATAGTTATGCCCGGTGTACACATAGCAAACACGCTGGCGTCGTGCACCCCCCCAAAAAATACGAGATCTACAAGCTCACAATCTGCTATTTTTTTCAGCTCTAAGCTTACAATTAAAAACGTCCAAAATGTGGAAAGATGGCGTGTCTTCCTAAATTGTCGATGTCCTCAGAAATACAGTAATACAAACGTGTGTGTGTGTGTGTGTGTGTGTGTGTGTGTGTGTGTGTGTGTGTGTGTGTGTGTGTGTGTGTGTGTGTGTGTGTGTGTGTGCGTGTGTGCGTGTGTGTAGTGTACAGTATGTGTGTGTGTGCGTGTGCGTGTGCCTAATGATTTCCATATCAAAGGATGTTGCAGTGTATGTCGGGGGACCCGCGGAGACAGAGTAAAGGCCTTTAACCCACTCAATCCGGGGAACGCATCTGTCATTCTAGATTACTTTGGCTATTCAAAAATAGCAGATCTACAAGCTCATAGCGCAGCACCGAGTGCTGCACTGCGAGCTTGCAGATCTGCTATTTTTTGGAAATATCAGGAAAAATGAGTGCAGATCTTTGAATATGTATAGTTTTAAAGCGAACATTTTTTACTCCGATCCGTGCTTCTGGGGGGTCCCTGGAACAACATATTTTGAGATGGGGGTCCGCGGCCAAATGCATATAATTTTGGGGGTCCTTGACATGGAACCCCCCCCCCCCATCTTAAAATGCTTTGTTCCAGGGGACCCCCCCCCCCCCAGAAGCAAAGATTTGAGTCACAAATGTTCGCTTTGAAGATATACACATTCAAAGATTCGCAAACATTTTCAACATTTCTCAAAAAATAGCAGATCTGCAAGCTCATAGCGCGGCTATTTTTGAATGGCCAAAATGACGCAGACGCGTTCCCGGTCTTGAATGGGTTAAGCAGTATACAGATCAAAGGTCTATGGGCCATGTGGGTGAGCAGCAGACACACAAGCATGCAGTGGTGGAAAGTAACTAAGTACATTTACTTAAGTACTGTACTTAAGTTCAATTTTGAGGTATATGTACTTTACTTGAGTATTTCCAATTTCCAATACTTTTACTTATACTCCACTAAATCTCAGAGGCAAATATTGTACTTTTACTCCACTACAATTATTTGAAAACTTTAGTTACTAGTTACTCTTCAGATATAAATTATTACATTATAAAACATACATCAACCACTTTAGCCCTATTTTATACCTAGGCTATTTGAAAATAGCCGATCTACAAGCTCACAACGCGTTTTGAGCTTGTAGATCTGCTATTTTCAAACATGTTTTTGCACTTTTACTTTTGGTACTTTAAGCACATTTTGATGCCAATACTTTTGTACTTTTACTCAAGTAAATTTTTAATTCTGGACTTTTACTCGTATAGTATTTCTATATTGCAGTATTGGTACTTTTACTTGAGTAAAGAATTTGAGTACTTTTTCCACCACTGCATGCCATGCATGCACTGTCTGGGCTGCCAAAGCCTGAGGTTTTGCACCAAACTGCACCCCCACCACCACCCCCATCGCCACACTGAACCATGTTTAAACCATGCTTATGGACAGAGTTCATCGCCATGCCGGCTTGTGGTGGACATTTTTGTCAAAATTAATAACAATAATAATAATAATAATAACACATTTTATTTATAACGCACTTTACATTTTTGGAAATCACAAAGTGCTACAGGGTTTAAATTAAAAGGCACAAAAAAATCAAAATCAGGGCAAAAACAACAAGTCGATTAACAATTTGCGTGCCAATGACACATATCTGCGTCCATAAAAAATATATATACATGTTTTTTGGTGATTACGCTAGAGGGAGCTCTTCGCCAACCTTGACAGCGACAGAACGATAAAGCCGGACATTACGTTATCCAAAAAGAGAAAAAAAAACCTGTCCATGTTATGAGATTTAGAAAAACATATCTAGCTCGGATTTCTTCTCCCAGACTGCGTTTTTTTGGGTGAAAACGAGCCATATTCAACTGCCGATAACAACATAACGGACGATCGCGGTTAAAATGCGGCATTGCCGTGGATGCACTGACGGGTCAGAAGGGAGATCTTTGAATTCAGTCCTGAAGGTGATGGGGAGCCAGTGGAGTGAACGGAGGGTGGGTGTGATGTGATCTATTCTTTCTCATCAGGATCCTATAGCAGCGCTGTTTTGGATGTCTTGAAGCCTCTGCAGGCTCTTGCTAGGGATCCCGATGAGTAGCGCGTTGCAGTGTTGATTTTGACAGCAAATTTATATTTAGTTTTACTCAGTCTTTTGAATAAAATTCGATTTAGTTTAAGTCATATTTTAGTCACCTGAAATGTTTGTTAGTTTTGGTCGACTAAATACCATCAGATTTTAGTCGACTAAATCTACAGTTGATTTAGTCAGTTTTAGTCAATAGTTTTTTGTCAGAGAAAAAAGGAAAATTTTCATCTACTCCACTACATCTCAGAGGCAAGTATTGTAATTTTACTTTACTACAAGTATTTTTGAACTCACTAGTTACTTTTCAGATATAAATCATTACATTTTAAAACATAAATTAACCACTTTAGCACTATTTTATACCTACTAGGCTATTTGAAAATAGCAGATCTACAAGCTCACAACGCGTCGCATCGCGACACGTTGTGACCTTGTAGATCTGCTATTTTCAAAATGTTTTGTACTTTTACTTTTGGTACTTTAGGTACAGTACATTTTGATGCCAATACTTTAGTACTTTTACTCAAGTAACATTTTGAGCACGGGCCTTTTACTTGTAACAGAGTACTTCTACATTGCCGTATTGATACTTTTACTTAAGTAGAAAATGTGAGTACTTTCACCACCACTGCACCACCACTTAGTTTTTGGACGGAGCGATAGCTCTGTCCTAATGGACAGATAATGGCCAAATGGCCAAAACGGGGAGTTAAACTCTGAAGCTATTTAAAGAGAGGCGGGGCGTCGGTGAAAAAGGGGCGGGGTTGGGTAAGTCTGGTTGGTCTGTTGGAAAAAGGGGGCGGGTTTGCTAAAAAAGGGTCTGAAACCACGTCATCATTAAATGTCCGTCCACCGATTGGTTGTGATATTGCCCTGACAACCAACAACAACCAATCAAACACATGACTGTCCCTTCGGGCTATGGAATCTATCCTCCTGTTACCCTCCTGGATGAGGTTCCACAGTCCACACAGGGTTCCACAACATGCCGCCTCCCTTGTGGCGCGCGAGTGTGTGTGTGTGTGTGTGTGTGTGTGTGTGTGTGTGTGTGTGTGTGTGTGTGTGTGTGTGTGTGTGTGTGTGTGTGTGTGTGTGTGTGTGTGTTATTGTGTTTGCCAGAGATATTTTCGTATTTTGGTTTGTCTGACAATGGATATACTACTGATCTTAAGACAATCGTCTGTCATGACCGTCATTGATGAACTTCAACCTGGTGTTTGCACTTTCTCCATTTACGGCCCTACATCTACATAAACGTTCAGATTTCAAATATAAAGTACTTACCTCGTGGCCACGGACGTTATAATGATGTACGGTTCCTCAACAGTATCCGTTATTCCGTGTTGTTCAATAAAAAGCATTTTAATCCGATCGACGGCCATTTCCTCATACTATGTATCAGAGTGCAATACACCTCCCAACCGCTAGGGTCGCTTAGTTGAAAGCATGGAGAAAATTCGAAGAAAGAGGCCATTGATCGAATTAGAATGCTTTTCATTGAACAATACGGAAGACACGGGTACTTCTGACGGCCCGTATATAATTGTAACATCCATGGCCATGGGGTACGCACTTTATATTTGAAACCTGAACGTTTATGTAGATGTACGGGTTGTAATGGAGAAAGTGCAAAAAACAGGTTGAAGTTCGGCCATGACGCTGGTGACGGACGATGCGATCATGTTTCCACCCACAGTGATGTTGCTTTTTTCCTGTATAGTTGTTTTGACAAGGTGTCATCTGAACTACAGTACTAGGCTAATGTTAACCTTGCTATTTATAGTGTTATGTGCACACTACAGTTAGTAGGCCTATGTTCATTATGTGAAGGCCTGTAGTGTTATGTGGCAGTAGGCCTACCTTTTTTTATTTGACAACTTCAGTACTACTTTGTAGATTTCGATTATTATTACAAAACTTACATTAACCACTTCACCCCTATAAACATTTCGTCCATTCTAAAATAGCCGATCTGCAAGCTCACAGATCTTGTAGATCTGCTATTTTCAAAAGATGTCACACATTTGACAACTTGTGCAATGGGATATTCTGCATAATGAGTAGCCTACTTTCTAGTTTTGGTACTTTAAGTACTTTAAGATACCAATGTTTTTGTACTTTTACTCAAGCACATTTTTAATGCCGGATATTTACTTATAACATAGTCATTTTACATTTTCTACATTGCAGTATTGATACTTTTACTAAAGTAAAAAATGTGCATGCTTTTTCCACTGACTGTATATCCAACCACGAGGTTAGTGCCAGGGACCACCATAACATTTGTGGTCTAAAAATGTTTGCAAAAACATTGCACGTTTTTCACATTTGGTCAAAAGTTTTTGAAAATAGCAGATCTACAAGCCCACAACGCGTCACACACTCTCTCACTGGATATGTTATCCAATGTATTCATTCAGATCCAAACTATGGTAAGTACGTAGCTAAGCTACCGAAATGCTATATTTCACCATAGCAGATCCAAACTATGCCATCAAAATAAAGTATTAAACGTAAAAATGCAATATTTCACAATAGTAGATCCAAACTATGCTAAGTAGGTAGCTAAGCTACCGATCGTCCATACTGCCAGTAAGTACATGTTGACCATAAATAAATAAACTTCCCTCTATTGCCTACATGACGAAAATGTGCTAATATATATATATAAGGCTAAATCACCTGTGGACGTGGGTTCCTTTTGTGGAGCTGTAATGTTCATATAACCATCATAACAATAACTTGATATAACATAGGCTACTTGTGGCCACAATTTTGTAAGAACAAATAAAACATTATCAACCTGTAGATTTGTGTTACTTGAATGCTACCCTGACAGGAGAAGGACATTAGCATAGAATGTGTAAATTGGCTTTAGGATATGGAATGTGGGCAATCAAACCAGTCATAATACGAATCAAGTAATTTACATGGAGCAAAACATACGACAAACATGACAATGTCATCTAATGACTCAAACCGAGCCGGTAGATTAGCATAGAATGTGTAAATTGGCTTTAGGATATGGAATGTGGGCAATCAAAACAGTCATAATACGAATCAAGTAATTTACATGGAGCAAAACATATGACAAACATGACAATGTCATCTGACTCAAACCAACGTACAGACGCAGAGTACCCCCACACAACTGCTGTACATGCTGAGCTCATGTGTATATTTCAGTGTGAGCCACGCACTCTTATGAAATCATGGTCAATATTGCTGAATTTCTGCTCAATGTTGAACCGAAGTGGAGGTTCAACAAAATATATGTCCTAGTATCACAAAAATATAATAAAGTAATTTAAACAAACAGTTGACCAAAATACGCTTTATCTTGACAACAAAAACAAATTAACCTTCTTAAATGGTGCAAATTGGGACAATAAAACAACAGTAAGAATGAAAGGAAACCTTTTTAAACAAGGAAGACATAAGACTTGCATTCATTATGTCAAGGCATTAATGTAGTTACATTAGAGCAATAAAAAACGATCTTTTTAACTTAATGTAAACACACTCTCTTGGCACTCTCTATGAAATGTTCACCTTACAAACCTCATTCCACCTTCCAAGGGGTGTTAAAACATGAATTTGAACTTATTTATCTCTAACAAAACTTTGTTTTGGACTGGCTACCGCCATCTTGGTTTTATAGAAAACTCTCGCGAGATTCCCACACGTTACTATGTATTGACTGAAAGTACAGAGAAGATGAAGAAACTCCGCCACCTAGTGGATCTTTTTGTAAACCACACAAACCCACACAAACCTTTTTGTAACAGAGTGTTTATATGTTGTGGACTGGTATTGATACTTTTACTTGAGTAAAATATCTGAATACATCTGGACTAAAAGAAAAGTAATATAGCCTAATAACACACAGTCCATGAAAAACATCTGTATTAATATAATAACACACCCGTCTGATGTGTTATTATGAGTAGGCTACTTCCACCACTGGTAAACTGACTGGTCGTGTGGCTATTGTCTTGAGGTGATAATGACCACTGGCCATTAGAGTTTCGAAGTCATTCACACATTCACTACTTAACAATAGAGCCGTTATTTCATTCACGACCATGCACACGCGCGTGGTAATGGTAACAGAGTATTTGTATGTTGTGTAATTGATACTTTTACTTAAGTAATGTCTTCCACCACTGGTCAACTGGACCTGAGTCTTCGTAGCCTACTTGGAGGCTTTTTCTGGCAAGCCTAATAAAAATAATAAAAAAAAAACGTTCTTACTAATTACTTTTCAGATATAAATTATGATATTATATAACATACATTAGCCACTAACAGTCCTATTTTAAACATAGGCTATTTGAAAATAGCCGTGAACTAACTTGTAGATCCGCTATTCTCAAAAATTGTAGTATTTTCGTGCTAACACTTTTGTACTTTTACCAAAATTGTGCATTCTGAACTTTAACTTGTAACAGAGTATTTCTATATTGCAGTATTGGTAACACGTTGTTTATATATATTTTTGCAATTTTGAATGTCTAAGAACTGAATGAGATACTGTGATATGTGTTGACGTGTGTTGTACGCATACATGCTAAAATACAGTGGTGAAAAGTAACTAAGTACATTTACTTCGGTACTGTAAGTACACTTTCGAGGTTTTTGTACTCTACTTGAGTATTTTCTAATTTCCAATACTTTTACTTCTCCACTACATAGGCAAATATTTCACTTTTAATCCACTACAAGTAACTTGTAGTACTTTGAGTACTTTTTCCACCACTGCCAAAATATATCGCCTATACATAGTAAACTATAATAGCCGTTCAAACGGCTTTTCAGGTAATAATGGTGCTTCAAGGTGATGCCTTCCTGTGCTATTGAAGTGCTAGCCTATGCTAATCACAGCATATGGAAGTTTCGAAGTAGTTCACACGTCTATTTACCAATAGATATTTCACACTTAATCAGTATTCACATTCATCACCAGCGCAATAGAGATGGGATGTATGGCTCTTTTAAGGGAGCCGGATCTTGTGATTCGTTCCTTTCAAAGAGCCGTTCAAAAGACTCTCATTTATGGCTGATGTGTATATTTATATATTTAAAAAATATATATAAATGTATATAAATATATATAAATATTTTATATCTCTTAACATTATTTATATTTATTTTATATAAATATGATATAATTGATCATATTATATACAATAATTCAACATATAACATAATAATATATTATTATATATAAAAATATATAATAATATAATAGATTACATAATTAATACAATATTTATTATATTATAATATAGTATACATTATAATACATATTATTATAATATATAACATTATAATATAACCTTTTATTACAATAATTAATATAATATATAATAAATGTGCATATCTCTGCTGTCCGGCAGCAACCAGCTAACTCCAAAATGTTAATTTTTCAGGAAATGACAAAAACTAAACAAAACGTAGAGTTAGAAGCTTTTGTTCATCATTGATAAGAACAGCTAAATGGACCTCCATGCTCACAATGAGGTTGGAGGTCAAAAGGGGGTGGAACCTGGAGTCAGCAACAAAAAAAAATCACCCCCCTTTGCTGGACTTAGCTGGTTTAGCAGAAAGTTTGAGGATCCAATGGAGTTAGCTGGTTTTGTCAGAAGCACCTTTTAATACTTTTCATTGGTTCAATATTTTCTGAATCAACACACAGACGTAAAGGGTGTTCAATAGCACTGATTTATGGGAAAAAACACAAAAGCGGAAAAATTGAGCTGGTTTCTGCTGGACAGCAACGATATATATAACATATGTATAATTTATAACATATAGATAATATATAACATATCCCTCCCTTAAAAGAGCCATCAATCCCATCTCTACTCAAGGTTTTGTGACAATGACATGTATATATTACATTGCTGAATTCTGTCGTATAAAGTCAATCATGTCTTACTTCCGTACTTCTCATTGTTTTTACACAAATGTATCTTTGCAACTAATGATGTACTGCTACTTTCATGAGCCAACAACACCTGTACAAAGTAACTGCTCTGCTATTTCAATACAAAACCTCTAGCCACAACTCATCTAAATGAACTCTTTTTTCTTTTCACTTGCTAGCATTTTAGCTTCCACACATTTAGCTTGTTTCCATTTCCTACTCATTCACCTAACTACCCTCATTTGCTCACATTTGCATACATTCCGAACTATGTTATAACAACCGATAGAAACCACAACAATCACATACATAGCACAAATCACACACATTAAACAGACCAACAATCCACCATCTGCCATAACATAGCCTGCCCTCACAAACCTGCATCCCAAAAACATCCAGCCACTGTCAACGCTCCGTTCACCATGACATCTATGTCATTCTTTCTTGTTTTCATGTGTGCATTATGCCCAAAACAGCTTGAATGTGGCTAATGCCCTTAACAAGCATGAATATCGTTGCTGTCAGGCGGAAAACTCTTATCTCCGTAGTCCTTTTTTTTTTTTTTTTTTTTTGTAAATCAATGCCCTTACGTCATCATACAAGAGTGCAGTGGTGTAAAGTAACTAAGTACATTTACTCAAGTACTGTACTTAAGTACAGTTTTGAGGTACTTTTACTTTACCGGAGTATTTCCAATTGTCTATACTTTTACTTCTACTCCACTACATCTCAGAGGCAAATATTGTACTTTTACTCCACAAAAATTATTTGAAAACTTTAGTTACTCGTTACTTTGCAGATATAAATATATTACATACATTAACCACTTTAGCTCTATTTTATACCTAGGATATTTGAAAATAACAGATCTACAAGCTTGTAGATCTGCTATTTTCAAACATTTTAGTACTTTTACTTTTGGTACTTGAAGTAGTTCCATACTTTTACTTGTAACAGTAATTCTACATTGCAGTATTGATACTTTTACTTAAGTAAAACATTTGAGTACTTTTTTTCCACCACTGCCCTTACGTCATCATGCAAGAGTGCCACACAAACGTAGTGAAAACAGCAGATCGACAAGTTCACAGCGCGACACGTTGTGAGCTTGTAGATCCGCTATTTTCACTATGTGCTTAAAAATGCTTTTTAAAATGATGATAAACAAGGAAAGTTTCCGGGACATACAGTACAAGGTTTCCACCCGACAGAGACGATAGCGATTAATCCGCGGGTAAACACAACAGAAGTGATTATTCGGCGCGAAGGACACTCGTCCTCCTTCTATTTCCCCCGCTAATTAGGTTTGATCGGATGAAACGCAAAGGGAAGGACAATGACAGAATCCAAACTGAAAGCAATCATCGTCTAGCTATAGCATTGTCTGCTCCCTAATAATCAAATAACAAAAGCTTGCCCGTGCCTTATCTCCCACTGGCACTGTCTGCCGTTAATGGCCGACAGTAATGAAAAAAAGCAGGACAGAGCCCAATGGGTCTTTAACAGGGGGGGTCCCCCTAGACTCTAGGGCCTAGAGCGTCCAAGTACAGACAGAGCCAACGGGTCAAGTTTACAAAGTACGGAGGGTTCAAGGGGTTTGCACAAAGATGGCACACAAATTCGTGAAATGTTTTTTTCACATTTACCTACTTTTGTGCGTGTGGGCGTGTGTGTGTGTGTGTGTGTGTGTGTGTGTGTGTGTGTGTGTGTGTGTGTGTGTGTGTGTGTGTGTGTGTGTGTGTGTGTGTGTGTGTGTGGTGTGTGTATGTGTGTGTGTGTGTGTGTGTGTGTGTGTGTGTGTGTGTGTGTGTGTGCGTGTGTAGTGTACACATACATACATGCTGCTTCTGGGAGATTCTACAAATTTCTTCTAAATCATAACAATGCAACTTTGATGATGCAGGGCCACTATTATTTCCACGCTCACTCCAGAGGAGTCACGTTGCATATACTGTCGGGCGGACACCTCGTAATCTCTGTATTTATTTTTTTCCCCCTGTAAATGAATGCTGTACTTCGTCATTCTATGTCACACAAAAGTAGCAAAAACAGCAGATCTGCTAGCAGGTCAGCTATTTTGTGCTATTTTTTAATTGTAAAAGTAACTGAAAAGTAACATTTGTATTTCATTTGAAATGCATTTATAAACATGTTACCTTTATGAACTTAAATACAAATACATTGGACATAAAAAAGACAATATAATTGTAATACTAGTCATTTAAGCTACTAATATAGTAATTAAAGCGGGTCATGTTTGTATGTTTGGAATTGTAACAGCTGAAATCAATAACATATCAGTATTCCCATATTAACCTGCGGGCCGCATTAAGCAAAGGTGGGCCGCCAGTTGCCCATGTATGCTCTAAGCGAAGGGGTCCTTGGCCTTCAGAGGGTCTTCGGCCTAATTCAGCCTCCGTCACAAGACGACGAAAATAGGCGACCCACCATGTTGAGCTTGTGGGTCGCCTATGTTCCTCGCCCGTTGCTAAAACGATGGCGACAAAACAACTGTGCATTCCCGACTCTACAGCCAGTGTCACCTGTGGGTTAACGGCTATAATCGAAAAGAAATACAAACAAATAACAGGGAAAAAAATCTAATAATGACAACCAATGGCGGAAAAGAGTACTCAAATGTTTTACTTAAGTAAAATTATCAATAGTGCAATGTAGAAGTACTCTGTTACAAGTAAAACATTTACTTGAATAAAAGTACCAAAGTACTGGTATCAACATGTACTTAAAGTACCAAAAGTTAAAGTACTGAAATGTTTGAAAATAGGTATAAAATAGGGCTAAAGTGGCTAATGTATGTTTTATAATGGCATAATTTATATCTGCAAGGTAACTCGTAACTAAAGTCTTCAAATAATTGTAGTGGAGTAAAAAAGTACAATATTTGCCTCTGAGATGTAGTGGAGTAGAAGTAAGAGTGTAGACCATTGGAAATACGCCAGTAAAGTAAAAGTACCTCAAAATTGTACTTAAGTACAGTACTTGAGTAAATGTACTTAGTTACTTTACACCACTGGCATGCGTGCATGGGGGGGGGGGGGGGGCTCACAGGGGGCTAATGGCTACCGGGTTGAAGACAAGCAAGAGTAACGCGGTGACACAAAATGGTGACGACAAAATAAATAAATAAACACAGACACAGGCACTGGCAGTATTGTTACGTTTATACATTCACCCGACTTGAGTCATGTTCCGCGGGACCCTCTTCACCCCCCCCCCTGTTTAATATGGCTGTTGTTATTGTTATTGTTGTCATTATAGTTGTCACTATTACTGTATTGCTCTCTCTCTCTCTCTCTCTCTCTCTCTCTCTCTCTCTCTCATCTCTCCCCCCTCTCTCTCTCTGTCTGTCTCCCTCCCCCCCCTCTCTCTCTCCTCCCTCCCTCCCCTCCCTCCCTCCCTCCCTCCCTCCCTACCCCCCCCCCCCCTCTCTCTCTCTCTCTCTCTCTCTCTCTCTCTCTCTCTCTCTCTCTCTCTCTCTCTCTCTGCTCCCAACAACATGGTCGAGGCAGATGGCCGCCCACGCTGCTCAGAGCCTGGTTGTGCTGGATGCTGCTGGAAAGGGGGACATTTCCCTTTGCCACTGTCACCAAATGCATTTTTTTTTCCTGGGGGGTAAAAACATTGGGCTTCTGCTAAAGTAAAGCCTTGAAGACAACTTGCTGTGATTTGACACTGAAACGGAATGGAATGGAATTGAATTAATTGATGCTTAATCCGTTCCAATCCGGGAACGCATCCGTGTCACTTTAGATTTCTTTGGCAATTAAAACAAATTGCAGATATACAAGCTCATAGCGCGGCACTCGGTGCCGCGCTATGAGCTTGTAGATCTGCAATTTTTGAAAAATCATGACAATATGTGTAAATCTTCTACAATATGTCTTATATATTTTTTTTAAACGTATGTTGATATATCAGTGGTGATCCAACTTTTTCCATGTCAAGGACCTCAAATGATATGTATTTGGTCGCGGACCCCCATCTCAAAATATGTTATTCCAGGGACCCCCCAGAAGCACAGATCGGAGTTAAAAATGTTCGCTTTAAAACATATTTATAATTATATAATCAAAGATTTGCACATATTTTTTGCACTTTTTCCCCCTCAAAAATAGAAGAACTACAAGCTCATAACTTGTAGATATGAGCTTGTACATCTGCTATTTTTGAATAGCCAAAGAGATCTGTACCACTGTTGTCGGGTAGAAACCTTGTATCTGCATTTTCCAATGTATTTTTTTCTCTCTTACGTGGTCACAACATTTTGCACCTTAATCCCATGTATAAAGCACTGACTTTATTTTGTCTTTTATTGTGCTTTTTTCTTCTTTTTCTCTAAGCACCTTAACCAACATCCATATGTATATCATACTGCACACAGTATACATTGCTGCAATGCTCAGGCACCATCGTCATATTTTTTTAATCTCAGGTACTAGTGTAAATATGTAGATAACTCTTTTGGCTTTTTTGTTGTTCTCTTGTTTGATCTCTCTTCCCACTTGCCCCCTACACATACAGTACAGTATATTGACTGCTACTTGACTCTTTACCACAATAACCAGGGAAGGTTCAATTTTAAACTGTATATTCTTTATTATCCTTAGTCCCATGGAAAGTGCAATATTGTATAGGCCTATGACCATATGTTGCCATACTTTATTAGGCATTTAGTCCATGAGCCAGAGCCCCAAAATTGAGCCAGATATTGAATATTCCCTCGTTAAAAACCTTTGACTCCAACATCTTAACAAAATGAAATAAGTATGTTGACTCTGGCTTTGTCCAAAGTTCCAATGTTGATTCTGGAAAGTTATGCAAATTTGGGCATATTTTCCTAATGCCTAATTTGCATATTTAAATATACAATTTCAGAAAACTTGTAATACGATAAATCATTGTCTTCATGTAAGTAATCAACTCAGGAAGTTTCATTATGATAACTCTTTTTTAATTTTGTAATTTTTTCACCTGTCATGTACGTATGGGGAAAATAACAAAATGTGTGATAACCATGAAAAAGCTGCTCCTGTGGAAAGGTTATCATATATTTATTTACTCGTATTGACCCTATGAACAATTTAATATAGGTTTGGTTTTGCCCACTCTTTCGATAATCATATTTAAATATGGGGCTCTGGCTCATGGACTATAATGTACTGTTTCACTGTACATTTACAAATGTATAAGCTAACCTACTGTCACTCCTGTAGGGGAGTGGTTAGGGGTGGGATTAGGGGTAGAGTTGAGTACATATTGTCCCTCCCATTGTCACACCCATTTCTGGGCCACTGAGGTGATAAATACTCTAGGATCTTTGCAGGGCAATTTCTCTGCTTTGGGGTTTAAGGTTCAACAAGATTCAAATGGTCACATCTTCTTTAAATATTGTCGATGAATGATACATCATATGAAAGCTTATATTCTCTACTTTAATAATCTGTAAAAAAAATTAAAAATGCTCACTTGCGGCATAAACCATTGTACTCAGTCACAAATGTACAGGTTCATAAAAAGGGTAAACAAACTTGGTATGTTGTATACACCACCAGCATTTTTCCTTCAGGAGCTGCCACCTAACTTTGTGTAAACAACTTCACAGTATATTCTATATACAGCAGATTAGGTACAGTAGGTACAGTTCAGGCATAATAGTGCTTGCCAACGTGTCGTCACCACGGGGGGCGTGGCATTGTAGCTGCAGACATACTTGTGGGGGTCAATGTTAATCTCATTCACTGCCACAATTATTGCTGGCCGCCTTTGCCCACTGCCAGAGATTTTTCATCGGAAAAAAAAAGTACTAAGGAGCCGAGATACATAATTTTTAAGTTTTAAGTTAACAAGGAAGTGGATGGGAGTCTAGATCTTTGAAAAATCATATCTCCTTGGTCTTTGGGTCAAATTTGAAAAAAAAGAATTAAAAAAAAATTGAAAAAAAATATGTTTTTTACGTCAGTGGCAGCATTGGTAAACGGGAATAATTACGTTTATTACGTCAGTGGCAGGGAATGAGTTAAGTCAACCTGTTTATACCCCACAAAGATGTCCGCACTACCAAATGACACTTGTTGATGCGCCCTTCAGGATTTTTTGGTACGCATAGTGCAAGAAAAGGACGGATGGTTGGGGTGGCTCTTGTCAGATCGTTCATGTACCTGATTGTATGTGGAAAGAAGCTTTTTTGCAGTCTATTGTTAGTAGCTTTGAGACTGAATGGCCGTTTTCCATGCGGCAACATCTCAAACAGTCGGTGGTTGGGATGGTTTCAATCTTTGATGATTCCTCAAGCTTTGCTAACACAGCGTTCGTCGTACAGGGCTTGGATGGGGGGAGATCACATCCGCTGATGCAATCGACTGTCCGCACAACCCTCTGCATTGCCTTACGGTTGAGCTCGATGCAGCTGCCATACCAGGCAGTGAAGCAGCCAGTCAGGATGTTCTCTGTGGTGCCTCTGTAGAAAGCTCTTAGGACTTTTTGACCCATGCCAGAAAATAGAGGCGTTGTTGTGCTTTATTCACCACTCGCTCTGTCTGTACTGCCCAGGTGAGGTCTTCAGTGATGTGCACCCCCAGGAATTTGAACTCTCTGACCCTCTCCACTGCAGCGTCCCCGATCTGGATGGGCGAGTGATCTCTGGGAGGCCTTCTGTAATCGAAGACTATCTCTTATGTTTTTGCAACATTGAGAGCCAGGTTGTTCTCCTGGAACAATGCACTTCTCTCCTGTAGGCTGATTCATCGTCGTTCGTGATCAAGCCTATCACTGTGGTGTCATCTGCAAACTTGGTTGGAGCTGAACAAAGCCACACAGTCGTAATGTGGGTGATAGTTGATAATGTGTTTCAAATATGGTTTCATTCAAAAGCAATCAAAGGCTAGAGCTTATGATGCAAACATCGGGATTTGTCCGGTACCTCGTTGCACGGCTGCAGAGTTTAACAGTGCAACACTTCTGAATTAAGTCATTGTGAATGTGATTATCATTACAATTTTACTGTAATCCACAAAAGTGTTAATTCTGTGTGTCAATAAGTTGTGTTTTTATCAGCAGTTTGCTATAACCACACCAGACCAGTTTCATTAAACCAGAACACAAGTGATTGCTGTAATTTAAAGTAATCTATAACCAGCAATGTGTGAGTGATAATTATGTGTATCAAATCAAATGTGTAATTATGTGTATTCCAAGCCAATCAATGTTGGACTGCCTTTTCCATGGGCAGAGAGGGAGAGAGCCTAAATAGCACTGGGTATAAGGCCTAGCACAGCCTGCTCTTAAAGGCAATGGCACCTGGCACACTGATTGGTTTTAGTAATGCAATGCCCAAACCACACCTATGCAGTGGTGGAAAAAGTACTCAAATTCTTTACTAAAGTAAAAGTACCAATACTGCAATATAAAAATACTCTGTTACAAGTAAAAGTTTAGAATTCAAAATGTACTAGAGTAAAAGTACAAAAGTAGTCCCATCAAAACTTAAGTACTTAAGTAAATGTACTTAGTTACTTTGCACCACTGCACCTATGCATAATGTAAGGGGTGGCGCAGGTGTTTTAGGGATAAGGTTGGTGTCGCAAGATAGCAACTCGGCCACGGGAACGCCCCTTGCGCGATGCTAAATCCCTGAATAGTGGGTAGCGCGGTTTGCCGCAAGATAGGGACCCTAGTCTCAACTCAAGTCATTATGCAGTTATTCAGTACAGTCTGGACCAATCGGAACTACCACACATCAGGTGGGAACTGGCAGCCATGACTACCAAACGCAAAGGGAAAAAAAGAAGTCCACAAATGAATGAATGAACAAATGAATGAATGAATAAATAATGACTTGCTGGCCCAAATTCATAAACCCCAGATGACTTGAGCACAGTCCCTGAGCACAGTCTGTATTTTACAGTGAAACCACTGTAAAACCATGTTTGGAAACGGAACCACATTTGCAGATTTGATTTCTGTTTTTGAAACAAAGTGACCCACTGTTCCAATATTTATTGACGTAGATCTACGTCAATAAAAAAAGAAAAAAAAAGAGGGCGCTCTAACGCAACTTAGGAATGATCCCTCAACTCTGATAGAAGGAATGGAAGGAGGTCCCAAAAAACGTCCCTTCCGTCCACAAGATTTGTAGTAAAACACATCTTTTTGGTGAAAACTAGCCATTTTCAACGGGCGATAGCAACAAAATGGCTGATCGTGGTAAAAATTAAAATTAAAATAAAATAAAATACATGAATTAAAAAAAAGTTTTATGGTGCTCTCTTTCGTGCTTGCGTGCGTGCGTGTGTGCATGAGTGCATTAGTGCGTGCGTGCAGTTATTTTATTTTATTATTTTTACATGTGCAGTGGAGTAGTGTTCCAGTTGTATTGGGCAGGTGATTCATGGCACTATATTTCTGTTCAAAGTGAAGCACTCAGCCACTCTGCTATCTACCACACACAGCTCCGCCATAAAACCGGCAGTGGAAAGTACCTAAGTACATTTACTCAAGTACTGTGCTTAAGTACAACTTTGAGGTACTTTTACGGTATTTGAGTGCTTCCATTGTTCAATACTACTACTCCTACTTACTTACTCCTACTTCTACTCCACTACATGTCAGAGGCAAATATCGTACTTTCGACAATTATTAGACAATGTAGATTAAGATTAATGTCACAAAACCAATTGCATTAAACCAATTAAGCCCTTTTGTATATATCGGCTAATAGACAATGCTAATGTCATGAGCTTGTATCTACTATCTACTATTTCTGAAATAAATCTTCATAACACACTTTTACTTTCGGTGCTGTAAGTCTATTGTAACGGCAATGATTGTGCACTTGTACTTAAGTAAAATGCATTTTACTCCCCCAGGGCTTTTTGTGTTGCAGTAGATCTGCTATTTTCAAAAAGTAAATAAGGGAATGAAGTAGTTAATGCATGTTTTGTAATAATAATCACAGTGCTGCTAATATAAATTGACACAGTCTGCCCGCGGGATTCCGTCGAGAGGCGAAACAGAACAGTGGGGGGACCAGCGGTCTCTCCCATAAGGGCATGTCTTTAAAGTCCAATTCCATGAAGAGAGCTGCATTTTATAGGTCAATTGTACTATGGATTAGTCTTACAAGTGAGATTTGTAACACCAAAGAGAAAGCCTGTTTTGAAAGGAAACTTCAACTTCATATACTGAACACTCAAAACATACAATAACATCTTTCTTACATACCAGATTGATAATTGTACTCCCCCCCCCCCTTTTTTTATCTGTTATATCCCTGTTGGTATCTCTTTTTATGTGCTTCTTGCATTTTGTCAAATGTATTTCTTTGTTGTTGTGTTTATTTATTTGTGATACACTGTGATATTTTCTGTTGTTTTTAATTGTATATTAATGTCTTGGACCCCTGGAAGTAGCTGGGGGATCCATGTAAATAAACAAATTAACACCTCAGACCACCTGGGGTTCAGGTCTTTGTAATTTGTTAACGGCCGCTGTATCATCTGTGCTGATCTGCATTTGACTAACATGCGGTCTAATCCTAGTGCTTTCGCCTCTCGCTGTTTCCCGCATCTCTCTGTCAATTAATTTCAGCATACGAATATGACTAATTGTCTCTCTGCAGCTCCAGAACTAATAACACGAAATAATACATTACAACCAAAAACAAATGAGAACAAACATTTCAAAACAACAAACAAACATTTGAACCTCATGGTCACTCACCAATTCAATCAGTTCCACTCAGTCACAGACAGGAGCGTCAATCTGGCTTGAGGCGAACCGCGGCCGCCGAAATCGCGCACGCTTCGCGCGCGTGCAAAACATTTTTTTGCGGTTCTGGGCGGATTGGGTCCGTTTTTTTCGCGGTTCTGGGCGGATTGGGTTTGTTTTTTTTCCAGTTTTTGGTTTCTTTATTTTGGTTTTAGGGTTAGGATTAGGAGTTAGGTTAGGGTTATGTTATTTAATTCATATTTTTGCCTGATTTTACCAATTTATTATCACAAAAAACAATTTCTGCCTAATAAAATATTCAAACAAAATGGGTTTATACTAATGTAAAAAATTTGGTTATATGGCGGATTTGGGAGGGTTCTTTCTTGGATTTTGGTTACTTTATTTTGGTTTTAGGGTTAGGTTAGGGTTATGTTATTTTGCCTAATTTTACTGATTTAATATCAAAATACTATTTTAACATTCATTTTTTATTATTCTAAATGACTTGGGGATGAGTAGCCCTGATCACCTCAAGGCAAAACACAGGCCGAGGCACAGCCAACTGCCAAGTAGGAGTAATATACATTTTATTTTACCCACCACTGGCTGTTTCAAATAATGAGCAGAGCAGAGGAATTGAGCATCAACCATCTACGATTATCAATAGCTACTGTAAAGTATAACGAATAGAAGGTTTGGCACAGAGACGTGTGAGTTTTGTTCAGAACATGAAGTTTGCTTTATATTAACTTAGTAAACTTACTCATCACTGATGCAGCCGCACTTGGAGTTGGTTTGTTTCAGAGGATAGACAGACACTAATAACAAATATAATGCACCTGAGAAACTTTGGTCAACTTCATTATGTACTTGCATAATACATGGTCTTACCTGATCGTAGTGTCACTCCTGTCAGTCCATTCTCCTAACATTATCAGAATGGCAGCTGCTGAATCCTTTGATCTCTGATGACCGTAACATTATCCATATCCTCCTCTTCAATACCTTTGGTTTTGGTCAAACTACCCCCCAACTTGGAAGCACCAGGAGGTTGTTTGTTTATAATTATACACTACGAATCCTTGGATTTGATGATAAACTCCCGTTTTCGTCGTTAGTTTGAGTCGGCGGGGGTCTATCACTCTCTGTTTCTTTTTCCTCTGTAGCTTTCACTGTTTTAAAATACTTGCTTAAATCTGCACACTTTGCAGCTAGCACAGATAGCTCTTGTATCCTCTCGTGTCTCGTTATGTTGTTGAGCTCTTTCCCCAAAACATAAACAAACCCGGTGAAAAACCACATGTTGGATGTTGCTGTGTGGCCGATAGATACAATTCAAAAAACGCATCGTCCCAAAACACACTCGCCCCGGGTATATCTGGCGGCCTCGGCCGGCGAAAAAAGTAGGGGTGAGTGTGTTTTGGGGCGAGTGTTTTCACCGTGCAGTGTGAGGAGGATTTTCGAGAATGCGGCGCTGTGGACCAAACCATTTTGGGATTTACACGGGGGGGGGGATAAATTAGTGTTTATTAGTGCATGTCATGATTTCAAAAGCGGGTTCGGATTCTATTAACTTAAATTTAAAAAGTATTTTTTAATTATCCTAAATTACTTGGGGGGGGTCCAATCTGACTTGGGGGGGTCCAATCTGAAGCTAGGGGGGGACAAAACCCCCCCGTCCCCCCCGGGATTGACGCGCATGGTCACAGATGATGCTTTCACTGCCTGATGACGCCATACCGAAAATGTTATTTAAAAAAATAAAAGCTTGTTTACTGCCTGTTTATTTCCTGCAGTGAAATGACCATATCTCTGTGCTATATCTCCGTTCCTCCTCCTTTACGGCAAAACAAGCCTCATTGAAACGGCCATAGCTCTTGAATGGAGGATCGCGACCTTGTCAAGGTCCGCTCCTCGGGCTGTGGACTGTGACTTTATTATTTAGCCTTTGTCTGCCCTTATAAGGTCTTGAACTTATTAGGCCTTTGTTCTGTTCTGTATTTAGTCTTGTGGTTTTGTTACTCTGTTGTTGCCTTTTGCCCTTTTGTTCTGTACCTTTATTTTGTAGCATTGTTTCCTGTTCTGCTTAGTTACCGTTTACCTGTCTTGTCTTGTCTTGTCTCACCTCCCGTTTGATTAGTCATGTTCAGGGGTGCACATACTGTAACTGGTGCGCAAGTGCGCATGCACCGTCAAAATGCATGCTATGAGGCATATCAGACGAAGCGAGGCGCTCTCGCGTACCAACAGCTGGGAGCGCTGGGACAGAAATTTACTTCCTGAAGCCCCATACGCGCCCCATACACACACATGGGGCGGGGGCGGTGGCGGAGGGGGAGGGGACGCATGGTGCAAGTGAACGTGTGAGTGTGGCCTTGAATACTGACACAGCCAGTCGCACACGGCAAGCTGCTGGCTGCTTTACAGGCACTCGTCACCTATGATGAATGCACCGTGATGTGGTGCAAAATATGCCGTGAACAACCCATTCTGGTGGTTAAAAGCAGCGTATTTTCTATAGGGACAAATAATTTCAGTCACCCAGCTTTTGATAAGCATGAGAAAAGCAAAGAGCACATCAACATAGTGCAAACAATTGATAACAGGAGCAGCCAGGAACAGAGAGAGTCACCCTCTTGACAGGTGGCAGGACAAAATTAATGAAGAACAACGTCAAGCACTGTGTTGGCCTTCCACAAAGCGAAACACGCAGGTCCTATGAGTTCATCTTAAGAGGACATTCCACTGGGTGCACACCGCTACTCCGACGCCCCGCGGCTCCGACGCCCCGCGATTCCGACAGCCGGAGGGTCCCTGGCTCCAGAGGCTCGACCCTGGCCTCCCCGGCCAGGGACCCCCAGGGACCCCCGGGGAGGCCTCGACCCGGCCCAGGGAGCCCCGAAGCTGGGTACTCGCTCCAGTCCGGGGACCCCCGGGGGTCCCTGGCTCCAGAGGCTCGACCCTGGCCGGGCTCCGGCCTCTCCAGCCGGGGACCCCCGGGGACCCCCGGGGACCCCCGGGGAGGCCTCGACCCGGCGCAGGGTGCCTCGAAGCTGGGTACTCGCTCCAGTCCGGGGGACCCACGCCTCCGGGGGACACCCGGCTCTCCAGGCGGTCCCGTGGACCCACTCTTAAGCACCCCTCCACGGGCGTTAAGT
The DNA here is from genome assembly GCF_963280865.1 of Gymnoscopelus braueri. Classification (NCBI taxonomy): domain Eukaryota; kingdom Metazoa; phylum Chordata; class Actinopteri; order Myctophiformes; family Myctophidae; genus Gymnoscopelus; species Gymnoscopelus braueri. The sequence continues at coordinate 1,047,942 of NW_027660990.1, forward strand.
GAAGTGACAGGCCGAGGCCAAGGCACCGCAGGGACCTGGTAGTACAAACGGCCTGGTGCGCCCATGGGACTACTATGGCCTGAGCCGATTTAATTTCTCTTGGCTATGGTTTCGCTGGGTCAGTGGGAATCTCGTTCGATTAACTCGGTACGCGACACAAGCAGGGTTTGAGAAACGGAGTCTCCGGAGCGCGCCTTCGCGCCCCCCGCGGCATACGGATCTCCTCGCCGAGCCCCGTGATGGGGCTCGAGGCGAGGCCGACCGCGGGGGCCCTCGGTCGGTCCGTTGGAAGACAGTGGGAATCTCGTTCGATTAACTCGGGCGCAGCCACTGCTGAGTTACGGGACAACCGGGCCGCAGGGCACGACCAGCATAGATACGTAGCTGCTCGCAGGTTCATGTCAAGTTCCCCCGTCCCCAACCCCATCAAGGTAACTTGCCTTGCGGGTCTACTATCGTGTACTCTGGTTTACTCAACTCTTGCGTGCGCCACCTATGTGGTCTACACCCATATAGGTATAGATACAGGTACTGTCCCGGCGTGGGCACTTGGCAGTGCCTGCACGCCCAACTCACACAAGTCTGCAGCGCCCTTTAAGACAAGCATATGCCACTGGCAGGATCAACCAGGTAGGCCTCCTGTTCCGCCGCGACAGCGCGCTCAGCTGAGGCGCGCGCCGTGGGGTTGCCGGTCCGCGGAGACCGCCAAGGCCCCCCGTGAGAGGGGCGGCAGTGTCTCCCGGAGGCGCGCACTGCGTCGGTCGCCACTTCCTCCTTTGCCCCCTAGCCAAGTCGACGGCATGTTACGGGGGATCGGCACCCGTGGCCCGCTAGGCAGCTGTTTGGTCGGTCGCCGGAGTACGCGACACAAGCAGGGTTTGAGAAACGGAGTCTCCGGAGCGCGCCTTCGCGCCCCCCGCGGCATTCGGATCTGGCCGACCGCGGTGGCCTTCGGGCGGTCCGTTGCAAGGCAACTAGGACAGACGGTGCGTCTCGGTCTCGCTTGGCCGGGGTCGGCCGCGGAGGAGTGCGGAGGACAGGCCACCGAGGCCTCTCCGCACGTGGTCCCTCCGCGCCTGGTCGGGCCCGCAGGCTGCAAGCAGCGTCCGCCGAAGCACACAAGGTGCCGGCGGGGCCCTTGCAAGAGGCGGGCTACGAGTGCCTATCGGTCAGAAAACGTAGCGGGTTCCACGGCCCTTGCGGGTGGCGTGGTTTCTCGGAACACTGTGCGAGACTAGAGTGGCCACCGTGGGCGACGGCGGGCCCTAAATTCGGGCAGGCCTGCCGTCTGTCCCCAGCGTCCGCACGCTGGTCAATATAACCGGGATGGGAAAAGTTGCCGAGACTCCCGGGAGAGAATTTCAAAGGAGGGGGCCATGGCAGAGCCCAGATCCTCGTGGGCTCCACGAGGACCTCCATGGCGCCCGTCCACCCGGCCGTGCCCGACCGGAGGCCTCTCTCTTCCCATAAGCCCGCTGGGAAGAGGCCTCCGATTTCATGGTTTCTCTCCCCCCTCGCGGGGAGGGGGGAGAGGGACCCACGGCCACCACCACCGGGCGCCCCGCGGGGAGGGGGGAGAGGGACCCACGGCCACCACCCCGAGACGGAGCCTCGCCCCGGGCTTCGCGACGGCCAAGCTCCATAGGTACATTCTGGAACTTTTTCACAGGAGGGAGGCAGGGACGAGCCAGACGCCTCCTGGGCCGCGGGGAGGGGACAGGGAGGTACGACGCGGAGATCCAGAAGAAGGGGGCCCGCGCCGCCACCCGAGACGGAGCCTCGCGCTGGGCATCGCGACGGCCAAGCTCCATAGGTACATTCTGGAGCAAGTCGGCGTCTCGCCCGGGAGACTTTTTCAAAGGAGGGAGGCAGGCACGAGCCAGACGCCTCCTGGGCTACGGGCAGGTGACAGGGAGGTACGACGCGGAGATCCAGGACAAGGGACCCCTCGCGGCGCCGACACTGCCCCAGGACCATGCCCCGGTTCCGGGCATGGTCCATAGCTATCCGATGGCACCAGTGGCCACTTTCCCCCCACGCGAAATTTCACGCAGGGGAGAGGCCAGAGCCCTAGGCCTCACGGGGCCTGCAAACACAGTGCGATTTTCAAATGTTTCCCCGGGTTTTTCGGCCGCAGTTTGCCCGGGCAGCCACCCAGGGACCCGGGTGCGCACCCCCGGCCCGGATCCAACGAGCCCTCCGCCGGCGCCGGGCGACCCAGGGACTGGGAGGTACCGCCCGTTTTGGCCCGAAAAAGAGCAGATCGACAAGCCGAAAAAAATTTTGATTTTCGGCTGGGGGTCCGCCAGGGGGTCCCCGCGGACCTCTGGAGCCCATGCAGACACTTAGAAACATTTTCAATTTTTCAATTCCTTGAGGCAGGAAGGCAGGGGCCCACCTCCTAAAGGGAGCCCTGGACTTACAAACATTTTAGATTTTTTTTTGAGAACCAGGATTTTGGGCCTCGCTGAACCCATTGCTACCCCAGGAAGAGGCCTCTTCCTGAGAGGCCTCCTCCTGGGCATGGTCCCTACCTATGAGATGGCACCAGTCGGCCCTTCTCCCTGGCTCTTCCCTTCACACAGGGGAAGGGCCAGGGAGCCTAGTGCCTCACGGCACAGTGCCGGGTGCACACTCGCCCGCTCTACACGCCCCGGGAGCCACCGTCCCTGGGTAGGAGGTAGTCCATGGACCCCCGATGGGGACCAGGGACCGGTGACGGCGCCGCCTTGTGGACGCCGGCGGTATTGCGCCCCAAGACAACAGCCTTTTACAGGCTTGTGGATCTGCTCTTTTTCCAGCCTTTTTTAGCCCGAATTCCGGCTTTCGGACCCGCGGGGCGTCGGAGCAGCGCCGTGCACCCCATTCCACTATTCAAGAGGCTTGGAGTTAATGTTGGGAGTGCCTATCATTCACGAGAAGGGGGGTCCCGCATCATGCAGACCATTGCACAGACAAGTTATTCATGTATCCCTCTTTTATCCATCCTGCGAGACGTGTCGCGGCAAAATGTATTTATTTATTTATTTGGTGCGCACCAAGTAACATATCCAGGTGCTCCCCTGAGAACTAGACCAAAAATGTTATGTGCACCCCTGGTCATGTTCTCCTCCTGTGTCCTCTTAGTCCCCCAGCCTATCCCAGTGTTGATTGTCTGTTGAGTTCACCTGTGTCTTATTATTTCCCTGTCTATTTAAGCCCTGTGTTTGCACTGTGTCCTTGCTTGTTCATTGTCTTATGTTTACGTGTAGTATGTCTTGGTTTCAGTCCCTCAAGTTTGTATTCCTACCTTTTGAGTTAATAAACCCTTTAAACCGACCTGTTCAGCCTCTGTCTCTCCTGCATTTGGGTCCTACAATCTGCCCTGACTCAGACCGTGACAGACCTGACACATTTTTTCCCCCTCTACTACGACAACCCTGTGCGTGTAATGAGCCGATGTCTGAGGACGCCGGTCATAGAGAATATTTCATGATTTTTCAGATCTGGTCAATGGTAATTTATATTGACCAGATCTGTAGAGGGCGCAGTGGAGTAAATAAAATAATTTCCGTCTAGCTGAAATATTTTATTTTCTGCCCAAAAAGTGTATTTTACAGAGACGGTGGGGTGCTGAGAGGCTTCTCACCTCCGAGAATAGACTTTCAACAACACAAAACAGCCTTTGTTTCGGTGAGCGAAGTGGGGTTGTTTTTACTACAGTTGGAGCCCTGGGCACAGGGCAGTGGAATTCCTTGTCTATGAGCAGAGCCGAGCGCCTGGCAGGGCATTAGAGAGAACTCACTAACACTCTGGACCAGGGCTATGTTTAACCCCTCCTGAATAGCTCATGTGAGCATAATAAAGAATAGCAGAATAATAACTATAACTACTATCCAAAATATATTAAAATATGTTTTATTAATTCTAGTTTCATATACAAATGTGGGCTTTAAAAAAAAACATCTCTGTGCTTTATTGTCATAAATTACATCCTTCTACCATATGAATCTGGTCATAATTACACAATCATAATTATTGATGTAATTCAAATGTAGCCTAAACCCTCTACTATCAGTAAAACGGTTCCATTTGTGCACTCTCATGGGGTACGCGTTGTGAGCTTGCAGATCTGCTATTTACGGAAGGAAAACACTTAAGCCTACGTCATTAGCCATAGCCAATGTCAGACCAGAGCTCAAGAAATGACCCGGAACGGATCCCCTTCCCAAAACCAATGAAGAAGACGCCATCGATGTTGTTATACATATCAAGTAATTATAACACGATTTATTCGGGGGAAACGGAAATCCTATCCACTCAGGACTTCCTAGACACTCGCTGCTTTAGGTCGTGACCAGGCTCTTCTCTTCGCAGATGAGTGAGGCTGGGACCGAGGCTAGGTCCTAATGGGTTAAATAACTCCAACCCGAACAACTAAACCATAACCTCTTAATGTCTAATCATAATAACAACCCTTCTCTCTTTATTCAATTCAATTTCAATTCAACTCACACTGTCTCTGTCTGCCTGTCGGCCTCAGCGCTGCAGAGACTGCAGAGTAAAAACCTTAGTGTTCATTTATCCATCATTAACTCAGAGAGTGTAAATTTAATCAAATAGACCGTGGAGGGCCATTCTGTCGTTCCAAGGAATAGTAAAAGACGTGTACGGAAGAACATCTGGATAGACCACTGTTTCCCAAAAAGTGGGTCGGCATCCATGTTTGGGTCGCGGACCACTTTTTATGGGTCGCGAGTAAATATCCCCTTTTTCATTTCCTACATTTAAAAATAAATAAATAAATATTATTTCAAAAGATTTTGAAAAGTTTAAACAAAAGAAAACAATTCGGAAGTATTTCATGGATAAAAACGTTTTCAAACAATTGTAGTGGAGTAAAAAGTACAATGTTTGTCTCTGAGATGTAGTGGAGTAGAAGTAAAAGGATTGAAAATTGGAAATACTCCATTGAAGTAAAAAAGAAAAAATACCTCAAAGTTGCACGGTACTTAAAGTAAACGTATAGTTACTTCCCCCCGCTGGCACTCAGTCAGGCTTCTATCTTAGCAAACACAGCTCCGCTATAAACTTTATGATTTCAGCGCTCCATCCGTTTCCTGTGGGAACAAGCTGAGGCCAGCCACACTCACCCCACACACGTAAATTATACACAACCGCAAACACACACACACACACACACACACACACACACACACACACACACACACACACACACACAAAAACTAGCTTTTTATGTCCCCACTTTCTCATTCGCCATGTATTTTTTATTTGTTTCATTTACACGCACGCACGCACGCACAACCACTTGCATACTGTACTTGGAAGGACGCCAACGTTTTAGGCTGAGATTCTAGGAACGTCATTTGTACAGCTTTTTAACCCTAACCCTAAAGCCGAAAATAGCAGATCTGCAAACTCGCAACCCGTCGCGCTGCAACACGTTGTGAGCTTGTAGACCTGCTATTTTCCAGTGGTGAAAAGTAACTAAGTACATTTACTCAAGTACTGTACTTAAGTACAATTTTTTTGTATTTTTACTCTACCTGAGTATTTCCAGTTTTCAGTACTTTTACTTCTACTCTACTACATCTAAGAGGCAAATATTGTACTTTTACTCCACTACAATTATTTGAAAACTTTAGTTACTAGATACTTTGCAGATATAATTCATTATATTACAAAACACGCATTAACCACATTAGCCCTATTTTATACAGAGGCAATTTGAAAATAGCCGATCTACAAGCTCACAACGCGTCGCGATGCAACGCGTTGTGAGCTTGTAGATCTGCTGAATACTTGAAAACTGAATACTTGAATACTTTATTAACACTTCGCAAGCTTGTAGATCTGCTACTTTCAAAATATTTTGTATATTTTTTATTTTATACATTTGAAAAGTTGTGAGAGAGAGAGAGAGAGAGAGAGAGAGAGAGAGAGGGAGAGAGGGAGAGAGGGAGGGAGGGAGAGTGAGAGTGAGAGAGAGAGAGAGAGAGAGAGAGAGAGAGAGAGAGAGAGAGAGAGAGAGAGAGAGAGAGCTCAGCTGCATAAACGCCACACCGTGGCTGAACAGCCACACTACACGTTGTAATAATATCAATGGGTGGCGCTAAGAATCTGTGGGCGTCAACTGTGAGAGGTACCCACCTATACCTAGTAGGCCTAACTAGTAACTAAAGTTTTCAAATAATTGTAGTGGAGTGAAAGTACAATATTTGCCTCTGAGATGTAGTGGAGTAGAAGTAAAAGTATAGACAATTGGAAATACTCCAGTAAGTAAAAGTACCTAAAAATTGTACTTAAGTACAGTACTTGAGTAAATGTACTTAGTTACTTTACACCACTAAATTCTTTGTAGCTAGCGGTGTGAACGCAGCATAATCGTGGCCCGTGGGTACTCATATGTTAACATTTTCAACCAGGCCCTCTCTCGATAAATCGCCCACAGATTTAACATTTATACGATAACAATCATAGTTGGTTTGAAATGCATTCTGGGAGACCGGAGTCGCTCTATCCGAGGGGCCCCCTCCATTTCCTTATGCACTAAATATATCTGACAACAATAGCAGATATACCAGCTCACAATGTGTCACGTTGCGATGCTTTATGAGCTTGTGGATCAGATGCTTTTTTTTGGGGGGGGGGGGGGGGGCTGAATGTTCACCCCAGGGTCTATGTGGTTAATGATAGAAGCAACGCTTTGGATGACATGGTAATATCCAACCTGAAACACATCCATTCATATGTAAATTTTCTCTCTCTCTCTCTCTCTCTCTCTCTCTCTCTCTCTCTCTCTCTCTCTCTCTCTCTATGTCTATGTCTATGTCTATTGTCTATGTTAGACAATAGGTGGCAGCTTTTTTTTTAAATTTGTTTGAGTAGTCAGTTCAGAGAACTGGAGTGGAAAGTATATAAAAAGGAAAAAAAAGAAGGAAAAAAATAATAAATCACCAGAAAAGGTGAGAGAGTGTGTGTGTGTGTGTGTGTGTGTGTGTGTGTGTGTGTGTGTGTGTGTGTGTGTGTGTGTGTGTGTGTGTGTGTGTGTGTGTGTGTGTGTGTGTGTGTGTGTGTGTGTGTGTGTGTCTGTCTTTGTGTGTGTGTGTGTCTTTGTGTGTGTGTGTGTGTGTGTGTGTGTGTGGGGGGGGGGGGGGGGAATGATAGCGCACCACTTTTCTCTAAAAGCTTTGTGGCTTTTCTGTGAAGAGAACATGAAGGCAAAATGAAAAAGAAGAAAGAAGAGAAGTGTTTTTCCTCTGCGCTTGGCTTCCACCTGCCTGGATGGAGATAACGGTCGACGCCGGGCCGGGCGACCGCGTTCTCATTCTGTTCGCCACGCTCAAAGCGGGAGCAGAAACCAAGTCTCACGGGACCTAATCTCTCAAGAACAAGCCTCGGAAACCCATGCCTTTTTTTTTTGTTACAAAAGAAAAAAAGCCTGGGAGAACCTTGCAGGAACGGTGGTTTCTAAACCTTGTTATCTCCTAACCAGTGCAGAGGGGCGTCGCTCTAAATTTGGTGACGTCAGCGTGTTCCGTGCACAGGCCGGGGGGGGGAGGGGAGGGGAGGCGGGGACATATATTGGTGAAGCAATAGGAAGTGGCGCTGGAATCCAACCGCCTGGGTTTGGATCCGCCCTTCAAGACCATCGATAGGGCTGGCTCTTTCAGGCTACTCAAGAACAGATTCTACTCTCCGCTTGAATCTGTCGGGGGGGTTCGCCATAACGTGTACGCACTGGCCTACAAGTGGGCGTGCCTTTAGATCAGGAAGCAGGCCGCGCTTTACCCAATCAAATGTATAGTGGCCGGGATCCGGGATTTACTGTCTGCTCTCGCTTCCTGCACTGAAAACAAACCGAAACTCATTTAACAACAGCGTCCTCGGAGCAGACAAAACCACGGAAAGATATTCACATTTTAACTTGTTCCGTGTAGAAATATTGTTAGTGGGAATGAATACATAAGCGCACCACCGGAAGTGGAGTGCTGAGGGCAGACCAAAAACCCTGGTTTCCTTGCGCACGGGTGCTCCGTTCAAATCCCCCCAGAGCCAAGTGAAAGAGTAAAAAACAGCAGAGGGCGCTGTTTTTCCTTTTTATTTGGCGATGGGTTCCCAGATTGCACGGGACCAGTCAAGGACGGGCTGGCCACTGGGAAATGTGGGACAACTCCCGAACGGCCGATCCATTCCAGACCCAACCAGGCCGTCTGTTTAATAATAATACTAATAATAATAATAATAATAATAATAATAATAATAATAATAATAATAATAATAATAATAATAATAATAATGTTATCACAAAAGTAAATATAACTCATGTAATTGGCCCCACTGGCTTGTCTCTCATCTAAAATGACTAGTCCTTGAGTATCACCGGCCCACAGAGCAGAGAGACATCACATTGGCCCACTGGCTGGTCTATCATCTGAATACCGGCCTAATGGCCCAATCACTGGCTACAGTAGCGTGGCCCAGGAGTTCCACCCAATCATATTACAGCTGATCCACAAGCCAATAACACGTTGTTGACTCGGGGTGTTATGCGCTTGTCGTAAGCAAGCGCAACAGAAAGACTGTATGCCTTTCTTATCCAACATCATTAAGCATGGTTACCTTTTAAGCACAAACTAGCGACGCATTATCGCATCACGTTGTGAATGTAGGCTGCCAACAGTGGTGGAAGAAGTACCCAAATGTTTTGATTAAGTAAAAGTATCAATACTGCAAAGTAGAAGTACTCTGTTACAAGTAAAAGTCCATAATTCTAAATTTACTTGAGTAAAAGCACAAAAGTATTGGCATCAAAATGTACTTAAAGTACCAGAAGTAAAAGTACTAAAATAGCAGATCTACAAGCTCACTAGATCTGCTATTGTCAAATAGCCTAGGTATAAAATAGGGCTGAAGTGGTTAATGTATGTTTCATAATATCATAATTTGTATCTGAAAAGTAACTAGTAACTAAAGTTTTCAAATACTTGTAGTGGAGTAAATAAGTACAATATTTGTCTCTGAGATGTAGTGGAGTAGAAGTAAAAGTATTGGAAATACTCAAGTAAAGTACAAATACCTAAAAAATGTACTTAAGTACAGTACTTAAGTAAATGTACTTAGTTACTTTCCACCACTGGCTGCCAATCAAAGTAAAACATGCTCTCTATCACAAAAGAGTTCATAATGGTTGCTTAGCTATCTGAAGAACGTTAAACTGCAAACTGAATGTTGTTGGTGTGTTGCAACTATGTCTAGTTATCTAAAGTAAATCAAAATATACTGCTCATCGGTTAGTATTTGGGACCTTGCCACATTGTCGGAGGCATAAATTGTCCGGCGAGTGGCCTTTGCCCGCGCACCTTAAAGGACGACTTCACCCATTTTCAATATAACAGGTCCTCACTAATGCTCCTGATAAAATTGTGTCATTTTTTCTACTCAGTCTGTGTCTCATAGGAGGGCTGTGGAAACTTCAGAAACCCGTATACCAGTGACATCATCATTAGGAAGGTTTTTTTTTCTTCAATATATATATATTTTTATTTAGATTTGTATTAACGCCAAAACAATGGCTTCCATTATAGCATGCTGACTTTCCAGGAATAGAAAGCCTGTAGTTTCTATTACTGTAGCTTGGATTCCCCAACGATGATGTCACTGGTAGACGGGTTTCTGAAGTGTCCACAGCCCTCCTCTGAGACACAGACACAAATGGTGCCATATTATCATGAGCATTAGTGAGGACCAATTATATGAAGACAGGTTGAAAATGGGTGAAGTCGTCCTTTAAGGGCCTCTCTATCGGAGATTCCCAGGCTGAATTAGGGTCCCAGCACGTCCCTGGGACCAGTCCATATAAAAACACAAACAGTTAGAATATGGAGATAAGAGGTTTCTGCTCGACGGCAACAAATCTCTCTCTCTCTCTCTCTCTCTCTCTCTCTCTCTCTCTCTCTCTCTCTCTCTCTCTCTCTCTCTCTCTCTCTCTCTCTCTCTCTCTCTCTCTCTCTGTGTACCGATGAAAGGGACAGTCGTATCCAGGTGTAAGTCATAATTCAGAAGCGAAAGATTGGAATCCTATATCCCGAGATGAACCGGGACCATTAATCGTGTCGTAAAGTCACATTTGAAAGCCAAAAGGAGTCTTTTCCTTTTCACTTTTATCTGTACCAGATGAACCCTTTTGATGGCGGGAGCCATTTAATTGATTGGGTGGGATCATAAATCGCGGCCGTGAACGGAGCGATTGGGTCCGGGCGCCATTCAAAAGACGACTCCTCGAGGAAATGATGAACACGATGAGTGCATTTAGCTGAAGCACCTCGTTCTGCTCCTACGCAGATGTTTAGAATCGAATGAAACCTTTCACCCGGGGCTGTGACAGTATCTGCCCCATTGGTTCTCTAAATGAGTGGTTCTCAACCTGTGGGTCAGGACCCCAGGGTTGTCCCCACATTATTATTATTATTTTTATTTCTTTTTTTTAAGGACTTTTAAGACCTTTTTGGTACTTCCAAAAGAAAGACAAGAAAAAGACCATTTACTGCATCAAAAGTAATCAACAAACTTTACTATAATAACTGGTCAAACATTGGCCAAATTCTCAGATAATATAAGAAAGAGAGTGATTATTTTGGGGGCTCCCCAGTTTAAATATGATTATTTTGGAGGGCTCCCCAGTTTAAATATGATAATTTTTGGGGGGTCCCCAGTTAAAATATGATTATTTTTGGGGGTCCCTTTTCAAATATGATTATTTTGATGGTTCCCCAGTTGAAATATGATTATTTTGGGGGGTCCCCAGTTTAAATATGATTATTTTGAGGGGTCCCCAGTTGGAATATGATTATTTTGGGGGGTCCGCAGTTCAAATATGAGTATTTTGGGGCATGTGGGGCAATATGACTACTTGTGGGGCCTGAACCCTCCCCTTAGATTTTAGATAGACTTTGATGCCTATGCCTATGCATCTGTGCGATTATGAACTATATGGAGTGTGGTGACTTGTGTCTTAGGTGACTGGCTATGTATGTTTGTTTTAGGCTTTATTTTACTGATGGTGTTGATGAACAATGGAGGAACCCTACCCCCCTACTTTTCTGTTCTTGTTTGTTTTGTTTTGTTAAGAGTATGTCTATGTCAGTTGTTGTATGTGGATTTTTTTTTTAAATCAATACAAATATCAAAATACTATTTAACCCATTCAATCTGGGAAAGCATCCATGCCATTTTGTATTTTTGCTAGAGTGTGCGTCACAATTTCTCAAAAATAGAAGATCCACAAGCTCACAGCGCGGCACAAAGTGACGTGCTGTGAGCTTGCATAGATCTTGTGTGCACATCTTTGAATGTATATATGTTTCTAAAGCAAACATTTTCAACTCAAATCTTTGCTTCTGGGGGTCCCTGGAATGAAATATTTGTAGATGGGGGTCCGGGGCCAAATATGTCATTTCGGGGGTCCTTGACTCGAAAGAGTTTGAGCACCACTGCTATTATAGCAACATACGTTTTTGCTTTTCTTTCAGAAAACTGTTAGGATTTAGATGACATTTGTAGAATCGGCATCAAGTCTTAATGGGTTAAATCCAATGTTTGACTAATTTAAGTTGACAGGAGACGAGAGTAGAACAAAAAAAAAATCTTAACAAGAATAAAACCTTATAAAATCATTCAAAACAATGGTTACACTGTGAGAGTGATTTTGGAGTTTATATCAACTAGACCATACCCGTAGGGGGATATGAGCACCCAAGGCCCGGTGAAGGGCGCAGGCGAAAGTACAGACCTTGCTGCTTGTTTCTCATGCGAAACCTGGCAACGTTATCTCCCATTGTTTGACACATAATGGCTAATAAAAAGCTGAGATTTGATGAAATTGAGAAACGGGCTTCGCAGTTAAGTTCAGATGGTAATGGGCAATGGCTGTGTGCAAAATCAGATCAAGTGCTCCAGCCAGTGAGGAGAAACGGGCACACACCGAGACACCATGGCCACAGAGGTTAGTCAAATTATAGTTAGATGTAGTTTTGGCTTTGTCTCCTACTGCAGCAAACTACCCAAATACTGGATTATTGGCTCAGGAATGCGACAAAAATAGAAATACCTCCATGAACTATTCATGAAGTGGGTAATTGATAGATTTGTATTATATATTTTTTAAGTATTCCTTTAAGCGCGCATTTTCGTGTCATTTTCTTTAGCTATTAAAAAATAGCAGATCTACAAGCTCATAGCGCGGCACTGAGTGCCGCGCTAGAGCTTGTAGATCTGCTATTTTTGACAAATCGTGAAAAGTTGTGCAAATCTTTAAAAAAAAAAGATTTAAAGCGAACATTTGTAAAATATGTTGTTCCATGGACCCCCCCCCCCCATAAGCAAAGATTTGAGTTACAAATGTTCGCTTTGAAAAAAATATATTCAAAGATTTGCACACATTTTCACGATTTTTCGAAAATAGCAGATCTACAAGCTCATAGCGCGGCACTGAGTGCCGCGCTAGAGCTTGTAGATCTGCTATTTTTGACAAATCGTGAAAAGTTGTGCAAATCTTTAAAAAAAAATGATTTAAAGCGAACATTTGTAAAATATGTTGTTCCATGGACCCCCCCCCCCCATAAGCAAAGATTTGAGTTACAAATGTTCGCTTTGAAAAAAATATATTCAAAGATTTGCACACATTTTCACGATTTTTCGAAAATAGCAGATCTACAAGCTCATAGCGCGACACCGAGTGCCGAGCTTGTAGATCTGCTATTTTTTTAATAGCCAACAAAATCTTATGACAGAGATGCGTTCCCGGATAGAATGGGTTAAGACCTGAGGCCGATTCTACAAATGTCTTCTAATCTAAACAGTTTTCTGAAAAACGTGTGTCGCTATATCAGTGGTGCTCAAACCTTTTCGTGTCAAGGACCCCCAAAATGATACGTATTTGGCAGCTGACCCCCCATCTCAAATTACGATGTTCCAGGGACCTCCCAGAAGCAAAAATATTTGAGTTAAACATGTTCGCTTTAAAACAAAATGTATAAAAACATGTGCACAAGTGTTCAAGATTATTAGAAAAAAATGCAGATCTACAAGCTCATAGTGCTGCACTATGAGCTTGTAGATCTAATAGCCAACGCAGAAATCAAAAGTCACACAGATGCTTACTCGGTTTTATTGGGTTTAGGGGGGGGTGGGCGGATTGAACACTTTTACAGAAAATGCGCACAACTTATGATGAACCCCTGGCAATATATGAAATTGATCAGGGAACATATTAATATTCATGGGAAAATACTCTTTACTTTTTAATTGATCGAGGCCTGACTAATTGGACGTATAAGGCGATATGAATGTCTCTCGAGCGACCAGTGTGCCGGATTTAATTGGCCTCGGTGCGATTCTCACACCGACGCAAATTACGACTTTGCTACAGGAGTAGTAATTGACTGGGTGCAGCCATTTTGAATGTACACCCGATACTATACCAAGGCGTCAACATTAAGCCCAATTTATATTTACCAGTGGTGGAAAAAAGTACTCACATTTTCTACTTAAGTAAAAAGTATCAATACTGCAATGCAGAAATACTCTGTTACAAGTAAAAGGCCCGTGTTCAAAATGTTACTTGAGTAAAAGTACAAAAGTATTGGCATTAAAATATACTAGAAATACCAAAAGTAAAAGTAGTAAAATGTTTGAAAAAAGCAGATTTACAAGCTCACAACGCGTCGCATCGCGACGCGTTGTGAGCTTGTAGATCGGCTATTTTCAAATGTCCTATATATAAAACAGGGCTTACGTGGCTAATGTATGTTTCATAATGTAATAATTTATATCTGCAAAGTAACTAGTAGCTAAATGTTTCAAATAATTTTTGTAAAAGTACAATATTTGCCTCTGAGATGTAGTGGAGTAGAAGTAAAAGTGTTGAACATTGAAAATACTCCATTAAAGTAAAATGACTTAAATATTTGACTTAAGTACATTACTTGAGTTAGTTACTTTACACCACTGATATTTATAGACGAAAAATAGCCAGACCATAGCGGAGCGATAGCCAAAAAAAACGTGTCGCGCTGTGAGCTCTACATTTAACCTCTACATACCCAACCCCTTCCTTAACTCTTTCAGTGCCAAGAGTATTTTCATAAAGTACTCCCAAACTGCCAGGAATTTGCGTTTTTTTTTATTTTGTAATTTTGTAATTTTTCATTCAAATAAATGATCTGATTGGGGTTTTAAACCCATAATACAGTTCTACCAGTAGAGAGCAACAAATCGACACATTGATGATCTCGCTGGCTCACTCGCCCCCTCCCAAACAGGCTCACGTCATATCCGGTCAGAACCGGATGTTGACATTTTCGACAATCGTTGATCGCGCTAAATTACGATGCGATACACGACTACGATGACTGATCGTCACCCAGACCAAAGAGAGTAGACGTGGACCTCTCCGTTCGCTTTTTATACCGTGTGAAAAACCCGTGACTTTCCCTATTCTGGCCGAAAATCACCGGAGAAAAACAACATGACCCGGAAATGATTTTTTTTTTTTTACATCCAGTTCCGGGTGAGTCTGAAGGAGTCAGGAAGCGAAAGTGATCATGAAAAATAAAAATGAAAAAACTCAGGATTTCTCGTGCTGGCACTGAGGGTACTCGGGAAAAACTCGGGATATGTCGGGGCGTGGCACTGAGAGAGTTAACCCGGACCTGAATATTTTTCAAATTATAAACCCTTCTTTAAAAATCATTTTTAACCATAAAACAAAGTAACAGGAAAACGGTCGGCTTTTTCTCAATATTCCACTCTACTATATACAGGTATAGTGGATCTCACAAGAATGGCAGTTTTTCGTTGTTATGTTGCTATAGGCGATGCAAGCATAGTTTATAGGCAGTGGTGTAAAGTAACTAAGTACATGTACTCAAGTACTGTAGCCTACTTAAGTAACATTTTTAGGTATTTTTACTTTACTGGAGTATTTCCAATTGTCAGTACTTTTATTTCTACTCCACTACATCTCAGAGGTAAATATTGTACTTTTACTCCACTACAATTATTTGAAAAATTTAGTTACTAGTTACTTTGCAGATTTTGATTATTATTACAAAACATACAGTAACCACTTCAGCCCTATATATATTCCGGCCATTTGAAAATAGCATATCTACAAGGTCACAATGCGTCGCATCGCGACACATTGTGACCTTGTAGATTGACTATAAGATTTGTATACATTTCATACATATGAAAACTTGAAATGGGACATTCTGCCTAATGAGTAGGCCTACTTTCTACTTTTGGTACTTTAAGTACATTGTAATACCAATACTTTTGTACTTTTACTCAAGTGAATTTTTAATTCCGGAATTTGACTTGTAACAGAGTATTTCTACATTGCAGTATTGATACTTTTACGTACTGTAAGTAAAACAAAAATTTTCCACCACTGTTTATAGGCAACTCTTGCATTGCCCTCCTGTCATTGATCGTTGCGGAATTAATTGTGTACAACATACAGAAGTGTCAACACGGGTTGAAAACGATGACTTTCTCTTCCCCTGTTTAAGCCCCTTGCGTTTCAGATCGATAGGTGAACCGGTGGGAATAGGGAGGTTATTGGACTCGGTGTGAAAGGGCCAAGTCAGAGACAGAGCCCGGCCGTAAATTGCTCGGGGATTATTAAAAGTTTTTTTTCTTTCTTCTTTTTTTCTTTGATGGCAGTGGTCCGATGACGATGTGTACCTTCACAAGACAAGAGAGGAGCGAGAGAGGGGAGGAGAAACCAGAAAAATAAATTAAAGTAAGAGAACAGAGGTGTTGAAAGAGAGACAGACAGACAGACAGACATACAGATAGCGGGGGACACGCACGCACGCACGCACGCACGCACGCACGCACGCACGCACGCACGCACGCACGCACGCACGCACGCACGCACGCACGCACGCACGCACACAGTCACTGAGATAGAGAGAGAGAGAGAGAGAGTCACACACACACACACACACACACACACACACTGAGAGAGATACAGACACAGAGAGAGAGAGAGAGAGAGAGAGAGACCGACCGACCGACCGACCGACCGACCGACCGACCGACCGACCGACCGACCGACCGACCGACCGACCGGCCGACCGGCCGACCGACCGGCCGGCCGACCGACCGACCGACCGACAGACAGACAGACAGACAGACAGACAGACAGACAGACACACGCACAGTCACTGAGAGAGATACAGACACTGAGAGAGAGAGAGACACGCACGCATGCATGCACGCACGCACGCACGCACGCACGCACGCACGCACGCACGCACGCACGCACGCACGCACGCACGCACGCACGCACGCACGCACGTACAGACAGACAGACAGACAGACAGACAGACACAGACAGACAGACAGACAGAGAGCTTATCTCCTCATTTCCCTCCTTTAAGACCCTCGTTAAGGGACCCTCGGAAACAGAGGTGGCCGCACCTGGCCTGATGAAAAAAGTGAGGTTATTAATCTAGAGATTGCACAACTTGCACCCCCCCTGCGAGAGGCGAGGGGACAACTTTCTGACATGCTATCCTTTAACTTCTCAAAGTATTCAGTAGTTTTTAGCTTATGTACAGTCTGTCGGCACGCTGTATTCGCACGCACGCACGCACGTATTACTGTACTTGTGAGGACATTTTAGGATGCCATAGAAAAATGCTGAAAACAGTAGCCAGTTGCCAAATAATAACTGAACAATAGCAGATCTACAAGCTCACAATGCACCCAAACCCCTACATCTAGCCTCTAAATACCCATAATCCTTAAACCCAACCTGATTTTTCTAATTGTAAACCAATATATAGATAGATCTATAGAATTTACATTGTTATAAACTATAAAACAAAGACAAACAAAAACAATATGTTCTTGTTACAGTGGTCCTTATACAACATCTGTTTCTCAGTATGTTTGTGAGGACATTTGGTCCTCACAAGTATAGTAGCCTAATACAAACAAGCACACACACGCACGCACACATGCTCTCACACACACACACACACACACACACACACACACACACACACACACACACACACACACACACACACACACACACACACACACACACACACACACATATACACACACACAGTGTGTGTTCAGGATCTGTTTATTCCATAGCACAGACTGTGTTACCGTCGGGTCAGTTGCAACATAAGCATTCTATAAATGCCTCCTCATTAGAAAAAGGGCCCTTGCTTAGCTACCCATACAGCGCTACCTTGGCCCCACTGAACCTTGTTCCCCGTGGCTATTCACATTTAGACGCTGTGCATGCACACCACGTGAGTGGTGGAAAGTATCTAAGTACATTTACTGTACTTAAGTACTCTTTTGAGGTATTGGAGTATTTCCAATTTGCTGTACGTTTACTTCTACTTCACTACGAGGCATTTTTTTTTACTTTTACTCCACTACAATTATTTGAAAACTTTAGTTACTAGTTACTTCATAGATATCAATCATTCCATTATAAAACATACATTAACCACTTTAGCACTATTTCATACATAGGCTATTTGAAAATAGCCAATCTACAAGCTCATACGAGCTTATAGAGCTGCTATTTTCAGCTAAGTACATTTTGATACCAATACTTTTGTACTTTTACTCAAGTATTTTTTTTAATTCCGGACTTTTACTTGTAACAGAGTAGTTCTACATTGCAGCATTGATACTTTTACTTAAGTAAAACAATAGAGTACTTTTCCCACCACTGCGTGAGTCCTCTGTCCTGGTGCCTGTCCCTCCGCATCCATCTTGTCGAGTCCAGGCGGTGTGGTAGTTTTATACAACTAGATTCTGACAAGTCCCGGAAAAGACGCGCTGTGATTGGCCAGTAGTCACTTTGCGTGGCAGTTGGGGCGAACGCTCGCCCCTAAACGTGATTCACGATTCTGTGGCTACATCGGTACATAACTCGGACAGCGCTGAGTCGGCTCAAGCGAACCCTCTGCCTGTCCGTCCGTCCGTCCGTCTGTGTCATTCTGTCATTCTGTGTACACCTAATCTCCGGCACCGTTGGCTTGATCGCAGCGAAACTGTGCACACACACTCCCTGGATGCCAGAGCAGAACCTCTGCACCAAATTCTTCACATGGGCCTTTTATAGCGCCACCAGGAGGCTGATTTGTGCAAAACCATTTTTTTATATTATAGATTGTATCCAAAAATCACGCAAATCAGTACACAGTATCTCTATAGTCATGTGATCAACAGGGATCTATCGGATTTTCCATTTTCCATTCTGATTGGCTAAGATTGTCTTCCAAAGTTTGCAGGATTGGTCCGTTTGGAACAAAATGCCTCAAATCATGAACGCAGCTTGTTATTTCCGTGAAATTTCACACGGACATTCCCACTAGGCCGAGGAAGAAATGCCACTTGAACATTTTTAAATCAGCCTCATGGTGGCGCTATAACGGGCCGATTTGCGTTTTTAACTATAACTACACCGATCTGCGTGAAACTTTGCACGCACATTCCCTAGAGGCCAAGGAAAAACATCTGCCCTGCATGTTTCACATTTTGCACATTTCGCCGAAAGGTCAAGTTTACTAAGTATTGCGGGTTTAAGTGGTTAAATGTCTGAAAACACACATTAACATGAATTCAGCATATTAACAGAAAAACATAAACTAAGACATTAATTTACACAACACCGACGATAGTGGGGGTCCCTGCCTCAGCTCTCTCAGCTAAGGGGCACTTGGCCTTTTAAAAAAAACAGTTGAAGATCCCATTTGTAGAGCATTAATTTATGGAGGAAAATAAAACAAAAAAGAAGACAGCAGTGGTGGAAACTCAAATATTTTATTTAAGTAAAAGTATCAATACTGCAATATAGAAGAACTCCATTACAAGTAAAAGTCCGGAATTCAAAATGTACTTGAGTAAACGTACAAAAGTATTGGTTTCAAAATGTACTTAAAGTACCAAAAGTAAAAGCACTAAAATGTTTGAAAATCTTGAAAAATCTACTAGATCTAGTAGATCTAGTAGATCTACAACCTCACAACGTGTCGCGATGCGACGCCTTGTGAGCTTGTAGATCAGCTATTTTCAAATAGCCTAGGTATAAAATAGGGCGAAAGTGGTTATTTTATTGTTTTATAATGTAATCATTTATATCTGAAAAGTAACTAGTAACTAAAGTTTTCAAATAATTGTAGTGGAGTAAAAGTATAATGTTTGCCTCTGAGATGTATTGGAGTAGAAGTGAAAAGTGCAGAAATTTTGAAATACTCCAGTTAAGTTAAAGTACCCAGGGCCGCATTAACCGCGGAACTTAGTGGAACTTGTGTTCCACGGCCTGAGCCTGCAGGGGCCCTGTGTGAATTATGTATTAAAAAAATATATAATTTTTTTTTTTTTTTTTTAAATTTATATTATTTTATTATAATATTATATATATTCTTACTATTACTATTTATAAAAATGTATACATTCGGGCCCTGCTGTGTGAATTATATATATTTAGAAACATATGTTGCTTTAGTTTTAATGGTGCGCCTTGTGCGGCAGAACAGACGCAAACCTCTTGCATACCATGGCTGGTACTGATGTGTCACTTCTACTTCCTGTAAGTAGACAAAAAAATAAAACTACTGTCGACTAATCTTTAGAAGCGGCTCTTATTTTGAAATCCTCCGCTTTTAGCGTAAGTTTGTTTCTGTTAACCAGTAGGCTATGACTCTGCTATCATGGTCTGTGACAGCAACACAAATAAACAAGAACCATGTGGATTAAACGCAAGATTTGGGCCAACGTTCATATTTACAATATGAAAACCAGCTCCTGTGACTTAAACATTGTACAAACTTTGGAAGTGCCTTGTGTTAAACTCTTTGAACCCCGGCGCAGCATGGTGAGTTAATCTTACAATGAAGATGTGTGTGTGTGTGTGTGTGTGTGTGTGTGTTTGTTTGAAGTAGGCTTAGACTGTATCTCACGTGCTGTGTTTGAATAATGTAGCTCACGGTTGTTAATGTCATCTCTGTGACTCTGTCTGTCTGTCTTAGTGCTACCATAATGTACACTGTGAAAATCTAAATGACATATTCTTAATACATTTGTACTGTGCAAATAGCTGAATAGGATGGAGTAGTAGGTCTACGCTACTGTATTTTAACATCAGTCAGTCATAATGGTGAGCCATAATATTATTTTCTGAGGTGGTAAAAAGGTTGAGAACCACTGCGGTACTTAAAGAGGTGGGTCTACTTGCATGATTGTCACATGTTTGGTGGGGATCTTTTTACTTTAACTTTTCAAGTACATTTCAGAGCCTGTACTTTTGTACTTTTACTTGAGTAATTAGTTGAATGAGTACTTTTACTAAAGTCGCTTTAAGTAAAGAAAGTGAGTAGTACGTTTCCCATCTCTGCTGAGTATTGTTTTCTCAATTCTAAACTTGAATTGTTGAATTTCTTATGAAGAATAAGAAAATAAATATGAAACATTTGTTACCCATCTCATCACCATATGTCTAGTAGCCTACGACTGTAATGACCATAAAGTAACCTCCTTAATAATAAATGTAATTTGTAATGATAGACACTGTAGTTATAGCATAGACTGAAGTTGGAAAGGCTGTGCCGAGTGCCTGTGTCGGCACCGATCGTGCTGGCGGTGGCACGTGCACCAAACGCACGTGCGCGTGAACGCACCAAATATTGTCCGATTAATGTTGAGGGGGGGCCTTTGATTTGGTGTAGTTCCACGGCCCTGAGGGGCCTTAATGCGGCCCTGAAAGTACCTCAAAATTGTTCTTAAGTACAGTACTTGAGTAAATGTACTTAGTTACTTTCCACCACTGTTACTGCCCGACAGCAATGAATAGAAAGTTGACTCGCGAACTAAGTTGCGTTATCTCGTAGGAAGTCGGGTTCGTGTTTGCGGGCGCTGGAGGACATGGGCGCGCAGGGCAGGACGGATTAAATCAAGCAGAGACATGTGATTGGCCACAGAGAAAGATGATTTCAGCGGATTAGAGAGTTTGATTGTCAAACCAAAACAGATTAGCCCCGCCGTCGTCTCTGAGGCTGTTCTGCAATTTCTTTTTTTTGTCTTCTTCAAGATGTGCTTTATGTTAAAATAGGACAATCCAACTGCCTGCTCTCCCTCTCTCTCTCTCTCTCTCTCTCTCTCTCTCTCTCTCTCTCTCTCTCTCTCTCTCTCTCTCTCTCTCTCTCTCTCTCACACACACACATGCACACACAGAGTATGATCTCTCTGATTTTCAGACAGAATTTGTCCTCGATTGCACCCACTTGGATTCTTACCTCTTAGCCTCTTCACTTGTGTCTCACACGCCTTTGGTCTCATGATGTGGCCGTGCGACAACATAATATGAGCCCCTCATGTTTTCCCCGTAGCTACCTCCTCTCCCTGAGGTCTCTCTTCCCACGTTGAGATCTCCGCTCTTACAGTTAAAGGGATAGTTCACCCCCAAAATGACATTTTTTTCTATCAATTAGTCACCCCGTGCGTGGAGACTTGAATTCATGGATGTATTTTTTATTTTGTCGCATTCCTAGGCTAATAATTTGATGACCGGCAGCGGTTCCGGTAGGAGACACAAAGAGTCTGCTTTGTGTCTCCTACCGGCAGTGGTGGAAAGTAACTATGTACATTTACTTAAGTACTGTACTGTACACTTTTGAGGTATTTGTGCTTTACTTGAGTATTTCCAATTTCCAATACTTTTACTTCTACTCCACTACATCTCAGAGGCAAATATTGTACTTTTACTCCACTACAATTATTTCTAAACTCTAGTTACTAGTTACTTTTCAGAAATGATGATATTATGAAACATACATTAACCACTTTAGCCCTATTTTATACCTGGGCTATTTTAAAATAGCTGATCTACAAGCTCACAATGTGTCGCATCGCGACGCGTTGTGAGCTTGTAGATCTGCTATTTTCAAACATTTTAGTACTTTTACTTTTGGTACTTTGGTACATTTTGATACCAATATTTTTGTACTTTTACTCAAGTACATTTTGAATTCCCGACTTTACTTGTAACAGAGTACATTTGAGTACTTTTTTCACCACTGCCTACTGGAACCACTGTCTCGCTGGTCATCAAATTATTGGCTTAGGAATGTGACAAAAACAACAAAATATCCATGAATTCAAGTCTCCGTGGGGTGAAAAATCTATGAACTATTCCTTTAAAACCAACCGTAACTGTATCAGTGTGGTGGAAAAAAAGTACTCCCCTGTTTTACTTGAGTAGAAGTACCAGTACCACAACATTACAAAAGCATACTTTTTTATTACAAAAAAGTCCTTATTTACAGTAACAACGTAAAAGTACTGAACATTTTGAAAATAACACATCTAACAAGCTCAAATGTTGTAATTGAGAGCTTGGGCAAGATTGGCTATTTTCGAATAGTCAAAACTATGAAATAGGGTTATTAATGTGTGTTTTGTATCTAAACTGGGCAAAGTAAATAGTAACTAAAGCTGTCAGATAATTCTAGAGCAGTAAAAAAAACTTGTCTCTGAGATGTAAGTGGAGTAGAGGTTTTAAAGAGTTATTTCACTTTAAAAAAAAATGTGGGTCATTTTATCGTCTACTCAGGCTTTTGGGAGCACCCCGGACAGTTTTCAAGTTGCTTGATTCAGTATTTAGATATTTGATATTCATTTTATCAGACAAACCTATACAAACCCATTGTAACTTCAAACTCCATTTAACCATGTTAGATTCATCGGAAACACCCATCCTTGGTTCTGGTGACTTTTTTTTGTTTTTGTTTTTTCAATTACTTTTTTTTAATAAAAACAAATACAATAAATGTAATTAAATAAATGAAAAAAGTTATGGAAAAAACACGGCCCCCTCACGTATTAGGAGGGCAGGGTGAGTCACCAGAACCAAGGATTGGTGTTTTTGATGAATCTATCATGTTAAAATAGGAGTTTGAAGTTACAATGGGTTTATATAGGAACGGGCGTGTCTGATAAAATGAATATCAAATATCTAAATACTGAATCAAGCAACTTAAAAACTGTCTGGGGGGCTCAAAAAAGCCTGAGTAGACGATAACATTACCCAAATTTGTTTTGAAAGTGAAATATCCCTTTAAGTCTCACACAATAGATATTCCAGTAAAGAAAATGCACATTTGATTGAATACTTTATTAGTCAGAAATGTAAACAGCCTGCAATACAGTCAGACATCAACGGCTCTATTCTGTGCCAGTTTTCCCAGCCGCAACGCTACCCTTAACCTGTTAAATACTGATAATGGAGCTGCGCCGCCCCAATAGGTTATTCTAGCACCTGCTCTACCCGTCACCATTATGCCGACGCCGTTATTTGCGCGTGGAGGTGTGCCCGTGGGCATGTTGTTGCTATATCCCCCACATTGCAATTCTACAGACACACATGGGTACGGGTTTCGGGGGGGGGATAGTGGAATCTAATACCACCCGCCGGTTTCTAAAATCACCTGCCAAGTGCACACAGACACTACAATGGCTTTGTGCGTTGGACCATGAGCCGTGTTGCCAGCCTTGGCGAGAAATAAGCAACCGCAGGTCTATGAAAACAAAAAGAAGCAACTAGCCACATGAGCACTTCAAACTACTAACTAGAGCTTTCATATCCCCTAAATATTTCAGCCCGGCTCGACTAATAATTGACAAATTAGGCCCAGCCCAGCCCGTCAGTCATTTTTCTAAAGAAGCCTTATTTCTCATTAAATCTTGGTAATTCGTTAATTCTTCCAGCAGTCTATATTTTATTTAAAAAACAGCTTGTAGCAAATAGGGCTATATAAATATATACACTGCCCCATAACCATTTTAAAAATGATTATGGTTATTCTATGAAATATATGTTTCATATAATAACCGTAATCATTTTTGTGATGGAGAAATCACATCCAATGTTACCTTCTAGGCTACTGCCCGCTGTGCTCTCATTTGAAGAAATAATCCAACATTTACTTTGAGGTGAAAAAGACATGAAGAAAACTCAATAGCTGCTGCTGCTGCGTCATGACTTGATTTTACTTTTGCGTTGCGCTGCCCTGTTGATTAATTATTTGGCATCAGCTGTGTAAGAATATATAACTATTTTAAATGGCTTTCATATACTCTTGGGGATCTGACTAATATGACAAGTTGCTTATTGTGAACACAATAGCCTACGCTACAAATTAATTAATATGTGAATTTATTTGGATGTAAGAAAAACGTAGACCCGGCTCAGCCGGTGCCGACGGGCCGGGTCGGGTCCCGTTGGGTTTGGGCTAAAATCTTAAGCACTTACATTTTTTATAAGATGATAGGATCATCTAGTGTGATTTTCATTTTGGCTGCTGTCTCGTTAAACCCATGCTGCGGGTGAATATTATATTATAGCCTATATTATATATATTAGCCTATATTATTATTATATTCCCCGCGTAAACGCTACGTTCATGACCCCCCAAAATAACCATATTTGAACTGGGGACCCCCCCATTTTGTTTGACTCGGTTCCACAGATAAATATTGTGAAAATAGCAGATCTACAAGCTCGCCAGGCGTTGGGTGCTCCATTGTGGTCTCGTCCCACAGGTTGAGAACCACTGCATTAAAAGCTCCAAGCAAGTTACATGTCTAGTATGTTGTTGACCACGTAATGTAATGTTTTTGGTTTGGCTTCTCCGTGGCGCGCGCGCCTCATTGCATGCTGTCCAAAATAACAGATCTGTAAGCTGTCGACAGACATGACGCAGCGCCGTTGATAGCTTGTATGTCTGTTATTTTGGGTAGGTAGGCGACGCACATACGCATCGCAGCAATGTGTCTGGGTTTGAGAGGCTTTGATTGATGTAAACTTAAAGTTTAGCTCTGTTCGGGATTACTGAACAAAGGTGGATGATGAAAGATAACGGGGACAATATGGATGTAAGTTAACTTTAACTGCGTCACTTCAGAGGAAACTATGGAGCCACTACAGAGATGTTTACACACCCCTGGAATCCATTAGAATGGTGGAAATAGAACAATACAGCCAACGTGAGTACATAGGCTATAGACCTTTCCTAAAACTGTCCAATTTATTATACCCATGTGCTACTGTTTGTCTGTGTACCACGTAGGAGCGTTGTCGCAACATGATGTAATTAATTATTTGGGAGCAGCCGGTGTGTACCAATAGTATAAATATTTTAAATGGCTTTCATATACTATTCCGGATCTGACTAATATGACAAGCTTATTGTGAACACAATAGGCTACAAATTAATATAAAAATGTATTTGGATAAAAAAAAAGAAAAAGAAGGAAAACAAGCCCAATGCGGCTTATAATAATCAGACCAGGCAACAGTGCAGAGACTGCAGACAGGGAGATAGGCTAGAGCATATATTGGATCGGGGATGACGGATAGCGCAGTCTTCTCTTAAAGGCAATGGCTTCTGGCACGGTGATTGGTTTTATCATTGTAACGCCCAAACCACACCTATGCATAATGTAAGGGGTAGCTCAGGTGTTTGGCGGGTGAGAGGGGTGCCACAGAATACCGAATTTTGCGGGGAAACGCCTCTTGCCTAGTCCGAAATCCGTAATTAGTGGTTTGTTCAAATTTCACCCTGAATAGAGCCCCAAGTCTGAAAGGATAACACAACATTACTCCAAACTGTACTCAACCACTAGGAAACCCAGCGTCGATATCCTGGGGGGCATTTGGTTTTTGTGTTAGTCAAAAAATAAATAGCAGATCTACAAGCTGCTATTTCTTTTGGCAAAGAGGTTTGGAGTCGACTGAGAAAAAGTGGTCGAACGACAGTCGTCTGAGCTACGACAGTGGTTTATCATGAGCATTAGTTAAGACCAGTGGTGGAAAAAGTACTCACATGTTTTACCTAAGTAGAAGTATCAATACTGCAATGTAGAAATACTTAAGTAAAAGTCCAGAATCAAAAGTGTACTTGAGTAAAAGCACAAAAGTATTGGTATCACAATGTACTTAAAGTACCAAAAGTAGAAAGTACTCATTATGCCATTTTACAAGTTTTTAAATGTATGCACATCTTTTGAAAATAGCAGATCTACAAGCTCATAATGTGTCACATCGGGAAGCATTATGAGCTTGTAGATCGGCTATTTTCAAATGGTCAAAATGTATGGGGCTGAAGGGTAATGTATGTTTTGTAATAATACTCAAAATCTACAAAGTAACTAAAGTTTCCAAATAATTGTAGTGTAAAAGTATAATATTTGCCTTTGAGATGAACGTGGAGTAGAAGTAAAAGTATTGAAAATTGGAAATACTCCAGTAAAGTAAAAATACCTCAAGATTATACTTAAGTACATACTTGAGTACATGTACTTAGTTACTTTACACCACTGGTGAGGACCAATTATATGAAGATATAGCTTGGAAATGGGTGAAGTCGCCCTTTAAGTAGTGTACTTGAGTCAATGTACTTAGTTACTTTCAACCACTGAACTTTATGTCTCCTCCTCCCCCCCTCTCCCTCTCCCTCTCCCTCTCCCTCTCCCTCTCCCTCTCTCTCTCTCTCTCTCTCTCCCCCTCTCCCTTGTCATATCTCAGAGGGATTATGCAAGTCCTGCGGTTCTTCCCTAAGTAGCCCCACTGCAGCCACTCAAATGTTGGAGAGCAGAAAGAGAGAGATTCTCTCTCTCACTCCCCTCTCTCTGTCTGTTACACTACATCTCTCTCTCTCTCTCTCTCTCTCTGTCTCTCTCTCTCTCTCTCTCTCTCTCTCTCTCTCTCTCTCTCTCTCTCTCTCTCTCTCTCTCTCTCTCCCTGCTGAATCACTCTGCTTTATTTTTTTTGCTTGTTCTCCTTTTTTCCACCACATTCTCCTCTCTCTGTCTTCTTGCTGCAACCGTCTGCCTTATTGAGAAGGCTGGTGTTCTCTCTTGCACTATATACTCTCTATATCGTCTCTGTCGGGCAGTAACCTCCTATATCTCCATATTCTCACTTGGTGTGTTTTTTTCTGTACATTATTGCCCTAGCCAGGGGCGTGCTGGGACCAAAATTAAGCTCTGGGATTTTCCGAACCGGCCCACCGTTTTGTTTTGTCAACGGAGGGGGGGGGGGGGGGGTTTAACCCAGCAACCCTATGTAAATTGCGCCACTGCTGATAAACGTCCCAGCCCAACAGTAATGTAACTAATAATTGGGCCGCGCGACCCGGAAATTACCGTAATAATCCTAAAACGGGGGCCCACCGGCCGTCTGGGCCCACCGGCCGTCTGGCGGCCCGTAAATGGCGCGGCCGTTCTGGAATTTTCCCGAATTTCCCAGTGGCCAGCACGTCCCTGGCCCTAGCCTCGCATAGCCAGACTATATCACTGCGTGGATATGAGTCTGGTGCTTCTATGAGGACGTTTTTTTTCTCCAAGGGGGCGGGATCAAAACAATGACTCTGGACGCAATTGGTTAAACATACTGTACAACCAACTACCAATTACAGTCTCCCATATTTGAATACTGGGCCCTGATTGCTCCGTTGTGAATCCATTTCCTGCTTTCCTGTCTGTCTGTCTGTCTGTCTGTCTGTCTGTCTGTCTGTCTGTCTGTCTGTCTGTCTGTCTGTCTGTCTGTCTGTCTGTCTGTCTGTGTGTGTGTGTGTGTGTGTGTGTGTGTGTGTGTGTGTGTGTGTGTGTGTGTGTGTGTGTGTGTGTGTGTGTTTGCCTCTCTCTGTCTGTCTCTAATGAGTGTGTTATTTTCACAGATTCGACTATTTGAATGGCCTTATCAGACATATTGTTTTCTCACCCCCCCCACCCCCCCCCCCACCCCCCCCTCCTTTGTTCTTGACATCCAGTACTTAATGGTGCTGACCTTTGGGTTTGTAAAGGTCACTGTCCATGAAGGGAGTGCTTTTCCCACTCGTTACAGCTGGATCCCCAGTGTGTGTGTGTGTGTGTGTGTGTGTGTGTGTGTGTGTGTGTGTGTGTGTGTGTGTGTGTGTGTGTGTGTGTGTGTGTGTGTGTGTGTGTGTGTGTGTGTGTGTGTGTGTGTGTGTGTGCGCGCGTGTGTGTGCACGTGCGTGTGTGTGTGTGCGTATATATTAGAGGTTCGGGCCGCTATGCAGCCCTCTCACACCGCCGATCTAACCCTAACCCATTATCTGTCAGTCCATATCCCTTTTATTCCCATTATGGAGATCCCTGATTTCATATGCCCATAAATGGTCGTGCCCCCTTTTGTGCCCATATATGGAGCTGAGTGATCAGAGATCGCGTTAGTCCGGCAACTGCCAGTTTTGACTGACCGGTTGACAATGCCACTAATTATCACCGCAAATCAGGCACATTTAAACCCTTATAAGTGCATTACAATGCATCATTTATACATGTGATTATGATGTATTCTAGACCCGACCTTTAACCCATTAAAATCGGGAATGCATCTGTGTAACCACTTTAACCATTATTTTATACTTTGGGCTATTCAAAAATAGCAGATCTTGAGCTATACGAGCTTGTAGATCTGCATTTATTTTTATTTTTATCTTTTGTAACATTTGTATAGGATAAATCTTAATACATATATTTTTAAACAACATTTGTAACTCAAATCTTTGCATGGGGGGGGGGGGGGTCCCTGGAACTAAATATTTAGAGATTTTAGAACCACTGATATAAAATATTGTGTTCCAGTGACCCCCAGAAGCAAAGATTTGAGTTACACATGTTCACTTAAAAAAAAAAATATATATATATATATAATAAAATAAAATATAAATAATAAAATAAATCTAAAGTGACACAGATGCGTTCCAGGTCTTAACGGGTTAAGTAAAGTTTTACCCACTATCAAGATACCTGGTAAACAATTAACCTAGAATCTGATTAAATCTAACATTGTATCTAAATGACAATCTTAATATTGTGGTCAAGAAAAGAGAACAAAAGGCCAAGGTATACTCAAGGTACTCAAGTACTGTACTTAAGTACAATTTTGACTTATTTTTACTTTACTGAGTATTTCCAGTTTTCAGTACTTGTACTTCTACTCCACTACATCTCAGAGGCAAATATTGTACTTTTACTATATTATAAAACATACATTAACCACTTCAGCCCTATTTTATATACAGGCTATTTTCAAATATTTTAGTACTTTTACTTTTGGTACTTTAAGTACATTTTGATGCCAATACTCTTGTACTTTTACTCAAGTAAATTTTGAATTCTGGACTTTGACCTGTAACAGAGAATGTCTATATAGCAATTGGTACTTTACTTCAGTAAAGAATTTGAGTACTTTTCCCACCTGCATGGTAGCCATGTCTTGGTCAGCTGCTATTGCATCAGTCGAGGCAGGAGGTAGCAGATAGGGGTGTGTGGGGAGAGGGAAGCGCTATAAGGGCAGTGTTTTTCAAAAGTTTTCATGTCAAGGACCACCCAAAATGTATTTGGCCGCGGACCCCCATCTCAAAATATTTTGTTCCAGAGACCCCCCAGAAGCAAAGATTTGAGTTACGAATGTTTGCTTTAAAAAAAAAACATTTTCATGATTTTTTTAAAATAGCGGATATACAAGCTCATAGCACGGCTATGAGCTTGTATATCTGCTATTTTTGAATAGCCAATGAGCTTGCTATGAGCTTGTATATCTGCTATTTTTGAATAGCCAAAGAAATCTAAAATGACTCACAATGGGTCGCGATGCGACGCATTGTGAGCTTGTAGATCTGCTATTTTCAAAAGATTTTTATGCATTTTAAAACTTGTTAAATGGGACTTTCTGCACAATGAGTACTTTCTACTTTTGGTACTTTAAGTACATTTTTATACCAATACTTTTGTACTTTTACTCAAGTAAAATTTGAAATTGTTGAATACATTGCAGTAGGCCTATTGATACTTTTACTTAAAGGACGACTTCACCCATTTTCAACCTATCTTCATATAATTGGTCCTCACGAATACTCATGATAAAATGGTACAATTTTTTTCTGCTCGGTCTGTGTGTGTCTCATAGGAGAGCTGTGGACAGTCCAGAAACCCGTCTACCAGTGACATCATCGTTAGGTAGGATTTTTTTTCCCAACAAGATTTCTCATTTTTTATTTAGATTTTTATTAACGCGAGAACAATGGCTTCCATTATTGCATTGGAACTTTCCAGGAATAGAAAGCCTGCAGTTTCTATTAGCTTGGATTCCCCATCGATGATGTCACTGGTAGACAGGATTCTGAACTGTCCACAGCCCTCCTTTGAGACACAGACCGAGTAGAAAAAAATTGTACCATTTTATCATGAGCATTAGTGAGGACCAATTATATGAAGATAGGTTGAAAATGGGTGAAGTCGTCCTTTAAGTGAGAAGACTTTTGAAATCTGTCTAAGAAGATCTGAATGACAAATGTGACTTTGTTTTTGAGAGGACTGTCCCTTCAATGAGGTCATAACCGTGTCTTCTTGCCACATATCAAATGTGAACTATTTAGCTTTTTGTGGCTTTCTTTCAGAGTGTTATTTGAAGGGCACTAGAGGGGGTCGTGGATCTTTCCGGCTCCCCGTGGAGTTCCATTTCACCAAGCTTCTCTCTCAGAAAGAGAGGAAACCTTTAGCAAGGTTCCACGAAAATCACTGTGACCCTTTGAAATGCTCTCTCTCTCTCTCTCTCTCTCTCTCTCTCTCTCTCTCTCTCTCTCTCTCTCTCTCTCTCTCTCTCTCTCTTTTTCCTTTTGGACCATGGAAACCGTTTGGAAATGGCAAGAATTGTCACACAGCTTTTTAAAGCCCTGTTTTTTCCTTTAGGAAGAAAAGATAAAGGTCTGAACGGCCGACCATATGAATAGTGGGAGGGTGAAGAGTGCAGTAGATTTATCAAAATGTCTTTAAGGGAAGATGATGTCAGGCAGGGTGGCATGACCCAGCTCAGCAAACTGATGCTTCTTAAAATACCACTCTCTGAATCAGCCTCTCTGAAGAACCACACAACCTTTATTAGGGGGCCAAGCAGTGGCGGCCCGTCAATAGAGGGCGCTAGTGCGCCGCACCACCTCCCCTAAACCTAGATCTTCCTTGAATAAATATTACTTTAAAATGTATTCTATATTTATTTTAAATGATCAAACCAACAAGGTAAATATTATATAGTTACTGACTAGTGAGTGAAATTTATAATCTACCATAAAATGTAGATACAAAAGTTCTACTGTGCCTAAACTTAATGCTGTGTGCGTAAAAATCTTTACCATTGACTCGCAATGTTAGCTTGCGTATGCGTATAGTTCACTCTTCAATGCAAGTGAACGGGGCCGCCGTGTGCGCAGGTTTGCTGCGCCTAGCGCATAGATATCTATACACATAGAACTATACTGACTGCTGCTGCTCATTCCAACTGGTGAGCCTCACTTTCTAGGCCCATTATTGCGAACGCGCCTCCGACCAAGTGGAGCTTACTATGTAACCGTGCTCGGGTTGTGAGTGTGTGTGTCTGTGTACAGCCGCGCTCTCATTGGCTCGCGCCCCCATGTGACTCACGTGCGTGCACTGCCTGTGTGCAGCCGCCAGAGTGCGCCAGAGTGCAGGAATTTAGACAATGCTCTGATTAAAATGCATAACAGCCTGCAAACACACACACACACACACACACACACACACACACACACACACACACACACACACACACACACACACACACACACACACACACACACACACACACACACACACGCACACACACGCGCGCACACACACACACACACACACACACACACACACACACACACACACACACACACACAATGTCAATGTTCTCTCCCCATCACGGTGAAATAACACCGGATTACAAGTCCGTAAATACACAATATTTTCGAGCTGCGTTCGCTTCCAGCGTTTGCGCGTCTTACTTGTGTCTATGCTGACTGAGGTATGCTTCAACGCACGACGGTATCGTCGATGTGCAAGCCCACAACACGTCGCGGAGGTGACTTGTTGTGCGTTTGTAGATCGGCGATTTTCGGCGCACCGTGCGTCAAAGTATGAACAAATTTGCTTATTGAAGCATGAAAAGCACCACAACTGGTTTGGTTTGTTTAATACAGGATAATACAAGAATTCTGGCTTTCATACCAAAATGCTTAAGTAGAATATAATCATAGCCTAACATATAAAACAAAACAATCTTTTGTCTGTTGTTATTGCAGTGCATGGATATGAATCATATAACACGGTAGTATTTTATTAGTATCCGAAAAGATACAAAGAACCAGCTCTCCCTCTTCCTGTGGTAAGCACAACACCCCCTCAACAGCCCAGATGTAATTGAAACCTTCCAGATCATTTGTTAACTTATAGTAGGCATGCTCAACTCTAAGTCGGGCAGCTACCATCCCTGTTAAAACCTGCACTGGATCTGTAGACCCGTCGCCCTTTATCTTATTTCTCCTTGTGATCCAAATTGCAAGTTTAGCCATTCCAGACATAAAATTGAGCAGTGTATGTACAATCTTCTTTGCTGCAGAATACTTTGGACCAAAAATGAATTGTTCAAACGAAAAAATCACACCTAATCCTGAAAACCACAACTTTACCAAATCAAAGACACCCCCCAGCCTTGAACACCCAACAAATAAATGTTCAAGTGTTTCTGGTTGTGGACAGAAAGGACAGCCCACCCCTATACTTGCATCCAGGTGTGCTAGGTGTCTATTAGTGGCAGTAGCCCCATGCACAATCCTCCATTGAAGGTCACCTGCCCGCTTGTCAATTGGCCGTTTGTACAAAGACCTCCAGCATCCCTTTGGGGAAGAGTGCGGGTCAAAAACCCCAGTTCACCTCGATGCTCTAATTCCTGTCAGAGAGCGTACATACGACACCTTAACACAAATTTGATAGGCTTCTTTCTTTTCCATTTCTCTGAATTCCCCCAGCTTTGGGGTTTTGAAAGAGAGAAACTGGTCTTCCCCCTCCTGCCACTCCCCAACAGCAGGAGTGACAGTTAGAGATGGAAAACTGTACTCACACTCATCATCCCATTGGTCAGAATAGGTACGATTTTCGGCAAACACTCTTTGGGGCTCTGACAAGAAAGCACAGACCTCTCGAACGATCCTGGACAAGACCCTGGAAGATCTGATGTTGGCCATCTGTCCCAGAACCTCTACAGATGTCTGTGTGGTCTTTAACAGGTGTCCCAGCTTAACACAGCCAGCCTCTCGTAGAGCAGCCCTCAGGCTTGGTGACGACAGTGTTTCTGTCTTTAGTCATTGAAGAACAGTGGTTCCTCAAAAATCCACATTCCAGGTAAACCGCCAGGGTCCCTGGTGGCCTGGAGAACCTGCCATGCTTGAAAAACTGCAACATAGAACGGTGTAAGTCCTGTGATATCCGCCTCGTTCAGGTTCAGTAAGAACAGCTGTTTGTCATATCCCAAACGACCAGCGTTCCTTAGTATTAAAGGAGAATTTTGGACTAAAGTTTTCTTACCTTTTCTATGACGTTATGATATCTTAGGATGAATGGTACAGTAGAAAATTTTCATAACTCCACTGTCCCAAAAAAAAAAAAAAAAAAAAAAAGCAAGTCTCGCTAGACGAGATTGAAATCTCGAGATTTCAATCTTGTCTAGCAAGACTTCTGTTTTTTTTTTTTTTTTTTTTTTTGGTTGCATAGTGTTCTGTCACTATGAACGTCAGATCTAAAAAAAAAAGAAAAAAAAAAAGCTATTAAAATATGTGATCTAACCTAAGGCCTATCCGCGCACCTTTTAAGCTGTGGCGGCTCAGGGGTGGAGTTATAAAAAAATTCTACTGTACCATTCATCCTAAGATATCATAACGTCATAGAAAAGGTAAGAAAACTTTAGTCCAAAATTCTCCTTTAAGCTGGCTGTACCCAGCCACCTTGCCCCACAGTCATACAGGAGTCTCTGGCCTGCTTCGAGCCTGAAGGCCATCACTCGCGAGGAAATGTCTATTAGGCCTTGTCCTCCTTCCTCCACTGGAAGATACAGAGCTGCAGCCCTTATCCAATGCTGCCCAGTCCAGAAGAAATCTACTAGCTGTCTTTGTATTTCCTCTATTAAAGGAGGAGTTCACCCAAAAAAATATTTATTTTCTATCAATTGCACACCCTATGAAGCCTTGAATCCATGGATTCTTTTTTGTTTTTGTTGCATTCCTAAGCTAATAATTTGATTCCCGTCTCCTACCGGCTAATGTATCCGGTAGGAGACACAAAGTAGATTATTTGTGTCTCCTACCGGAAATACACACGGTCATCAAATTATTGTCTTAGGAATGCCACAAAAACAAAAGTAAATCCATGAAATCAAGGCTTCATGGGGTGTGTAATTGATAGAAAATAAGTAATTTTTTGGGTGAACTCCTCCTTTAAGCCCCTAGGTGAAGGTAGAACAATTAGTCTATGCCAGAGCATCGAGGCAACTAGGTTGTTCGCAACCAAGACCCTCCCCCTATAGGATAGCTGAGGTAGGAGCGATTTCCACTTTGACAGCCTAGCACGCACCTTCTCCACTAAGGCCTCCCAATTATTTTCCTGATATTCTGCTGATCCTAAATGAACTCCCAGGAACTTCATCCCCTGCTGTCCCCACTGTAAACCTCCAGGCAGACTGGGGGGTGCCTCCTCCCTCCAGCGCCCCACCTGTAAGGCCTCACTCTTCTCCCAGTTCACCTTAGCCGATGAGGCTCTTTCGTACATGTTTAGACAGTATTTTATTCCCTCTACATCCCCCTGGTTCTTAATGAAAATGCTTACATCATCAGCATAAGCTGAGACAACATAAGGAGGACACTGGGTTAGTCCAGGCAGGGATAAACCACTAAGTCTTCTCCTAAGTTGGCATAGGAGTGGTTCTATGACAATACTGTAGAGTTGACCTGATATGGGACACCCCTGTCTGATCCCCCTGCTAACCGTTATAGGTCTGCTCAAACCGCCTCCCACCTTAACCATGCAACTTGCTTCCTCATACAGTAGACCTACCCATTTTGAAAAATTCTTCCCAACACCAAATGCATTCAAAGTGGAGAAAAGAAAGCCATGATCTACTTTATCGAAGGCTTTTTCTTGGTCTATTGATAAGATCCCGACATTTATATCATATGATTTGCACACATCCAACACATCTCTAATCAAAAACAAATTATCCATTATAGTTCTTTCAGGTACACAGTACGTTTGATCTGGTTGTATTAATACTCCAAGATGGTCTCTCAGGGTCGGTTGCACCAAGAGGGATTAAATAAAGCTTAGTTTAGGGTTAATCAAAGATTTGTTGATCTAGGATTTATTTTAATTCGAGTTGTGTTGCACCACTTAATTTTAAGCATTGCTTAACAAATCTGTGATTTAAATCCTTAACCTGTGATTAAAACTTTAAACAGTGATTAAAACTTTAAACAATGATTATTTCATGGATTAAACTTTGTTGTGTGTCCGCCATCTTGGATTTGCGCTGTAAATAAAAAGGAATAACTCTTCTCTTGAGCCAAATATCATTAGAATTACTTTTTTATTCACTTTTGAGATAATGTGGGCAGGCGTGTTAAAAATATCTCCTGCAGCCAAAAATAATGGCTTTAACGAGACGCTCGCTAAAAACAACAGATATATAAGCTCACAACGCGTCACTCGGTGCAGCGCGGTGGGTTTATAGATCTGTTCCCCTCGCGCATCGGCACGTTCATTCATTTCCTGGATAGTTTACTTTCCAAAACAAAGAGAAGATGACGCAGCGCGCACGGAGTTCGAATTTTACAAGCCATGAAAAGCTGTTATTATTTCAGTATGGAGCAGTATGGAGACACAATTGAAGACAAAAGAATGGACAATGTATCGGTGAGAAAAAAATAATCAACATGGGAAGAGTTGTGTACATGTTTCAATGGCTCTGCTGGAATTAAGGACAAACGAGATGTCCCCAGCTTGAAAG
Organism: Gymnoscopelus braueri; assembly: GCF_963280865.1. Classification (NCBI taxonomy): domain Eukaryota; kingdom Metazoa; phylum Chordata; class Actinopteri; order Myctophiformes; family Myctophidae; genus Gymnoscopelus; species Gymnoscopelus braueri. Next base: position 1,083,907 of record NW_027660990.1, read on the forward strand.
CCTGCTGGAAAAACTTGAAAGCGAAGGCGAAAAAAGATGCTGCTGGTGAAAGGAGGGAGACTTTTCTCACAGGAGGGGGACCCCCACCTGGAAAAATTGATCCGTTGTCACAGAAAATCATCGAGATGATGCCACAACAAATAAAGCCCTTATCAAACCTATATGATGATGATGCCCTGGCTGACCAACCCTTACTGCTGCTGGTACCAGTGTACCACCTAGCCGACCTACCATCAACGTCCACTTCTGAACGTGAGTTGGCCATAGTTAGCGTGTCAGTTTTAGGTTATGATATTTAAAAACATGAAATGTAACTTTAAATAGTTTTTTAACTAATGTTATCGTTTAAAGCACAATGTATAGCCCTACTGTGTGATACAAGCCATGGCTCATAGTGCTGTGCCTAGCTGTAAAATACAACTCTCGTAGACGTATGATTCTGACGAAACGTCAGAATCATAAATACGTCTACGAGAGTTGTATTCTACAGCTAGTGCTGTGCCCAGTGCCACAGCTATGAGCCCAGTGGTGGAAAAAGTACTGTATCAATACTGCAATGTAGAAATACTCTCTTACAAGTAAAAGTCTGAAATACAAAATGTACTTGAGTATAAGTATAAAAGTATTGGTAACAAAATGTACCAAAAGTAAAAGTACTACAATGTTTGAAAATAGTAGATCTACAAGCTCACAACGCGTCGAGATTGTGAGCTTGTAGATCGGCTATTTTCAAATAGCCTAGGTATAAAATAGGGCTAAAGTGGTTCATGTATGTTTTATAATGTAATTTATATCTGCAGAGTAACTAGTAACTAAAGTTGAGTAAAAGTACAATATTTGCCGCTGAGATGTAGTGGAGTAGAAGTAAAAGTTGGAAAGAAATTGGAAATACTCCAGTAAATTAAAGTACCTCAAAATTAAAAAGTACAGTACTTGAGTAAATGTACTTAGTTTCTTCACACCAGTGGTTCTCAAACTTCCATGTCAAGGACCCCGAATTTTTTTTTTTTTTGGCTGCGGATGCCCGGTCTCAAAATATTTTTGTGCCAGGATTTTTCAAAAATAGTAGATCTACAAGCTCATAGCACGGCACTCAGTGCGGCGCTATGAGCTTGTAGATCTGCTATTTTCAAATAGCCATAGTATAAAATATGGTTAAAGTGGTTAAAATGATTGTGACGCCATATTAACTAGTTTTGCTGGGGACCCCCTGGTACCCACCGGATCCCACTTTGAGAACCAATGCTTTACACCACTGTATGAGACATTGTACAATTGTGCTGTAGGCTACTGTACTAGTTTTTAAATCCTGTTTGTCTTTTTTTTTAATTTTATCCCACGATTTTTGTAACCCATTTTTTTCACCCGGTGCCAATTTCGTAAGTGATCCTGGGCGCTACACCAGCCCTACACCAGTCCCCCACAGTAGGGAGGCCAGGGCCGAGCTCATGCTTCCTTCAATGCATGAGAGCCAACTGACCTTCTTGTCACCTGACAGGGGGGAGTTTCCCTGGTTGGACGTAGCGCGTGGAAGGAACACGTTATTCAAACCAGTTCCCTTCCCCTCCATCAGGCGCCCCGGCTGTCATGGGGGAGGCGGTATAGTGACCAGGATTACTACATGTTTTTGTGAGGGTATTAACTACCCTAGGAGACACGGGGAGAACATGCAAACTCCACACAGAGAGGCCCTTTCGCCAACCCCACCTAGGGTATGGGCGCTGATGACGCGGAGGAGAAGACACGCCCCCAGCGCCCACAGCGTCCCCGGCGGGAATCGAACCCAGGACCTTCTAGCTGTGAGGCGACAGCGCTACCGACTGCACCACCGTGCCTCCCTGTTTGTCTTTTTTAGATAACAATGATGCACATGTGAAGACTGCCTTCCCCTCTGCTCCTGCCATCGTGACAAAACGTGTCAGCAGCAATGGAGCAACCCCGGGACAGCCACACACAGCTCAGCATGTCAGCCCCTCAAAGAGCAAGAGGCAGAAAAAGGACACAAATGAATATCATTTTGATGTACTGGAATTGGAGAAAGAGAAGAATCTAATACAGATCGAAAATGCAAAGTTACAGAGAGAAGTGCTTTTTTTACAGAAAGAAGTACTGCAGCTTCAATATATATGACAGGCTTACCACCAATGCAATTTCTTCTTAATGAAGTCTAGTGTAAATAGATGCATGGTTGGGAATGGACTAATCTGTTGGTACAGTATTGTAATGAGTTTAAGTTTGCAAATGTAACTACTGAAATATTATAATTGGTTATGTGGATCGTTTATAAATGCCAGGTGAAGGCTATGATTTGAATTGAGCATATTTATTTAGGAAAAGGAAGCAAAACAAGGCAACTGTTCTTTTGAGTATGATGACAATAGAAAGCCTTTCATCAATATATAACAAATATATATACAATTATATATACTGCACAATCATAGCTGATACATTTATGCTTGTTTGCATTGGCTGGCATACTTATCTGCAGATGTGTGTTGTAAACTATTTTGACTATTAATAAATTAAAACATTGGACACTATTTGACATGTTTCATTCAGAGGATCATTTAGCCATAGATATGCAGTTTGCTATAGTATAAACATATACATTTGACTTTTTGTGTGTACATCAATCACACCCTAATTAAGCAGCAAAATGGTTCTCAATTAAGGTCATTCGGACAGCAGTTCCATTTGCAGTGGCAGCAGGGTGGTCCTCCTGGTCATCTTCTCTGTCGTCATGGGGACCTTCTTCCGCCTCTTCTGGCAGCTCATCTCCATATCTCTTCCCAAAGTTGTACAACACTGCCACTGCAACAATGACTGTCAATGTTGTCTCTAGCTTTGTTCGAAGCTTGTTCAAGCAGGGAAACCTCCGTTTCCAACGTCCAAACGCTCTCTCCACAAGACCTCTTGCTTTAATGTGGCTGGTATTGTACCGTCTCTCTGCTGGTGTTTGAGGGTACAAAATGGGGGTCATCAGGTAGGCACGGCAGGCATATCCATTGTCACCAATTAAGTGGCCTTCAAATGCCTGACTTTCAAGCAGAGCACAGAGGTGGCTGTTATCAAAAATGCGGCTGTCATGTTTTGATCCTGGCCATCGAGCTACAATGTTGCTGATTATGGCCTCCTCGTCACACACAACCTGAACATTAATAGAAAAGTGTCCCTTCCTGTTGCGAAACAGCTCTCCGTTTGCTCCACCAGGGTTTTGAATGGGGATGTGAGTACAGTCAATTGCTCCTATCACTCCTGGAAAACCAGATCTTCTGTACAAGTCAGCAGATGTTTCTCTTGTTGGAGCGAATCTTATATACTGGTTTTTCAAAGACGCAATTGCTGGTGATACCCTTGCAACAATCCTACTCACTGTTGAATTATGTACTCCAAAAAGGTCCCCATCCACCAGCTGGAAAAATCCGGTTGCATAGAAGCGCAAGGCTATCAGTAGCTGGAGCAAGGGTGGTATAGCTGCATTCCTGTCACTGCCATGTTCAATTGCAGGCCCAATTTTATCAATTATTCTCATTACAGACTCTTTGCTGAATCTGTACCGCCTTTTAAATTCAGCATTATCATAACATTCGACTGGGTTTAGACGGTCCCTTATTTTTCTTTGAGCTACTCTTTTCATGAAGCCATCTGATATATGCTGCCATGTTTACATTTAAACCACCTGTACTGCAAGTTTAAAATTAATCCCTTACTGACATTTAAATTGGAGTTTAAAGTAGTGGTGCAACAGGATTAACATTAATCCAGGTTTACTGTGAAAATGAAAACCAAGATTAAAAGGATGGTTTAAAACTAAACCTGGTTAGTGGAAACTAGGTTTAACGTTTGGTGCAACTGGATTAATAGATAAACCTTGATTTAAACCAGGTTAAAGCTTAATCCCTCTTGGTGCAACCGACCCTGTGTCTATTAGAAAGTGCCCTTGAAAGCACTTAATCCACTGTAATCCGAGCATAATAATGCCACAGGCCTCCAGTTTTTTAAAAGGGCCTCCCCTTTTTTTGGGAGGAGCGATAGAACTGCCCTCCTGCATGAAGATGGCAGTAAGCCCTTTTTGTAAGAGTCCATCATTACTTCATGAAAATCATGTCCCAGACACTCCCAAAAAGCCCTATAGAACTCAGTGGGTAGCCCATCAATCCCTGGTGCACGCCCAGAAGCTAGCTGTCCTACGGCCGTGGTTAGCTCCTCAAAGGACAGGTCTTTATCCAGATCTTTTCTCTCCCTAGGAGTGAGCTTAGGTAGTCCTTCCAGTAGTTCTAACTGGCACTGCTCCTCACAGGTCTCAGCTCCAAACAGGGTTGTATAGAAGTTGACAGCCTGTCTCCTCATCTCACCAGAGTCTGTAGTAATCCTACCATCAGGCATTCTCAGACAGGACATCTGCTTCCCCTTTGCTTTCTGCTTCTCCAGGTTGAAAAAGAAAGAGCTTGGAGCATCCATGTCCTTAATTGATACAAAACGAGCTCTGACGAGGGCTCCTTTCACTCTCTCCCTCATGAAAGAGCTGAGCTCCAGTCTTTTCTTTTGAAGCAAAGTCTCATAATCAGAGCTTGTGTTGGGGCGCAATTCACTTTCAATGTCCCTTATTTCCATTTCCAGTTTTTTAATTGCTTCCCTAGTATTAAGTGTTGTGTAAGATGTGTACTGTTGACAGAAAACACGTGTCTGAGCTTTTCTTATTTCCCACCACATACTCAAAGATTCAAACTCACTCTTTTTCTGAGCCCAAATTGACCAAAAAGTTTTAGAATTCTCACAAAAAGTTGTGTCCTGAAGCAATTTTGTGTTGAAATGCCAATAATTTTTCACCTTTTCACCAGCGGCAAAACTCAAGCATAGCCTATAGTAGTTATATGGTGGTCACTGAACCCCACTGGACTAATACAGCTACTAATCAGCTGGCCTCTAAGCCCTTCTGATATGTATATCCTGTCCAGTCTAGCTGCACTCACTCTGTTATTCAAAATCCTGATCCAGCCTTGCTGTTTCATTTTTTAATCTCCATGCATCTACTAATTCTAAATGACTAATTGTACTTTTTAGACTAATTGATGACTGTAAATGTGGCTCCTCACTCATTCTGTCCTGTGTAAAGTCAATCGTGCAGTTCCAATCTCCACCAAACATTTTGAGGTCTTGATTCTTGCCTAACTCATCTTTCAGTTTGTTAAAAAGACTTAACCTCTCTGTGCCTAGGTTTGGTGCATAAACATTAACTAGACAGAAAATACACCCTTCAACTTCTGCTCTAACTATTACCACCCTTCCCTTTACAAACTCCTCCTTAGATATAATATTCACATTCAACTTTTCTGAAAAAGAACTGCAACGCCTCCACTGACATTACTACCACGACTTAGAAAAAAAGACCCTTTCCAAAACAGGCCCCAGTCTGCTGCATTTTCCTCATCACTGTGAGTTTCCTGCAAAAAAAGTATATACATTTTCTTCTGCTCTACTACCTCTGCTATTAATGCCCTCTTATGCCTATCTCTCCCTCCATTCATGTTCAAAGAGCCTATCTTAAGCCCCCCCATCAGAAAACAAGAGTAGAGGAAATAAGAAAACAGTAGATATAAGCTCAAGAGAGAGCAAGACACCTTGTGATACATGATCATCTTAACTACTTGTGTGGTGAGGCTTTAACAGCCTTCCTTCGCTTCCTCTTCTTAATGGGATTCTCTTCTCTCTCTTCATCTTCTCTCTCTTTTCTCACGGAAGTTACCAACTTCCTTAAACGATACCTCTTTTTTTACTTAACAAGTCAAAACCTACCACTTTCTGTAAAATGTTAACAGTCTTTATAAACTTTTCCTCATCAGGAAAATGGTCCTGTACATTCACAGTTTGACCAAATGTCTCATCCAAAAAGGTATTTATTAGCTCTAAAGAATATAGGTCAGTAGCTTTAGGCCTACTCTTTGTTTCAACTTCATTTTCACTTTGTAGCTCACTTTCATATTCTTCATCATCCATTTCCATTTCACTGTCCAGCTGACTGTTTGATAACGGAGTATTCTCTCCTCCTGTCACTGTTTCACTGTCCAATTGACTGTTTGATAACGGAGTATTCTCTCCTCCTATCACTGTTTCACTGTCCAGCTGACTGTTTGATAACGGAGTATTCTCTCCTCCTGTCACTGTTTCACTGTCCAATTGACTGTTTAGTAATGGAAAATTGGGCAGTGTGTACAATCTTTTTTGCTGCAGAATACTTTGGACCAAAAATGAATTGTTTTGACAACGGAGTGTTCTCTCCTGCTGTCACTACATCACTAAGCAGCCCCTCCCCTTTAGCGCTTGTAGACGCAACCTCATCATCCACAGGAATAACCGCAGCCTCTACTCTTATTTGTGAGTCTATCGTCTGTGAAGACTGACTCACATCTTCAACCTCATCTGCTGATCCTTGTGTCTCCTCTGTCTCACCATTCTGTTCTATCACTACCTGCTCATCTGTTGCATTAACATTGCCAGGGGGCGGGGCCGCAGCCTGCGCAGCAGCCCTAGTCTCAGCCTGTCTAGCGGCCGTCTCATCAGTTCTCTTTTTCTGTGGACACGCGTTGCGCTTATGTCCAACACGCCCACACTCAAAACATTTCATGCTACCTCCATTTGCATAGACCATATAATGACTATTTCCATGTTTCACTTTGAATGACACCTCCAACTCTTGTGTAGGAGAGTCAAGGAACATATAAGCCTGTCTGCGAAGTGACTGAACATGTTTTAACTTCTCATCTTTGCACCCGAGGCTTAACACCTTAAGTGGGCTTGCAAACTTGCCGAAGCGTTTGAGTTCTTGTTCCAACATCTCATTTGGAATAAAAGCTGGCACACCCGAGACTATAACTCTCGTGGAAGGTGCATAAAGTGGGGAAACTTGCAAAAAAACGTCACCCTAAACAAGTTGATTCACAAGCCTCTCCTCCTTTACAAACACAATAACACCCTTGTTCATGCGCGATGCATATTCAAGATTAGCGTGTTCAATATGTTCTCCGACAGCCAACAGCACCTGTTCTAACGTCACGTTAGGCTCAGGTACCACCCGAACTCCATGACGAACGGACAGAGACAGCGTCTCAAAAGACGCCATCTCTCCCCTTGTGTTTTAGCCCAAGTTACTAACAACTTGCGCCACTCCACAATCCAGCAAAAAAAAAAACAGTAAAAAGATAACCTTACCTGATCATGCGACAAAGCAGGGAAAAGGACAAGTAGAAACCAAAAAAATAAACAAATCCCGAGGCTCTCACTCATACAAACACTACTCACTCACACACACACGCTCCCACCGTGCTCCCAGCAGCATGCAGAGAGAGAGAGAGAGAGAGAGAGAGAGAGAGAGAGAGAGAGAGAGAGAGAGAGAGAGAGAGAGAGAGAGAGAGACCCACACGGAAAGGAAATATATGAACATATATGCCAATATATGGCAGGTATATGCAGAATATATGCCACTTATATGTCATATTCAGGTTCATATATGTGCATATATGTTGATATATAGGGAATATATGTCTCATATATAGCTTATATATGTCCACATATATGCTACAATCAGGTTCATATATTTGCATATATGTCACAAATACCTACATATATGCCTACATATATAGCTAATATATATTTGACTTTTTGCATATATGTCATACATAATGCCTATATATATAGCTCATATACCTATCTCCCTTTTTTATTTGCAAGGTAATATGTGCATATCAGTCCAAGTTATATATGAAAATGTATTCATTATTGTTAAAAGGAATTATCCTTATTGTACGTATTTCCATTCAATGTAGATTGTGGTTTGTGGATTGTGGAAGATATAATATAAAAACAATATTGTTTAATTAGGTCTACTGCCACTCTTATTTATTTTAAAACACAACTAAAGACCTTTCTGTTTTCCACTGCCTTCTACTAGAGGCACAACAATTTAAAATGTTTTACATGATGTGAACATCATCATCATTATCAGTTATTATCATCATTAGTAGTTTTATCCTTCAACTTCTTGTTTATGCCCCAAAATGACTGCTATACAGGTTTTGTAGCAATTTGTAGCAATTATAGAAATATTAGACCTTAATTGTCGAATGTTTAAGAATGTTCTAATCATGTATACTTTATTTTACTTAAAAACTTTTTCCATTTTTTTTTTTTTTTACATTTTGGACAAAATAGACAATTTTACATTGAGGTGTGCAGATATCCCATGCAGTGCCCACCTATACTGTTACTTACAGCAGTGGTTCTCAACCTTTTCAGGCCACGACCCCCCAAAATAATCATATTTGAACTGGGGACCCCCAACCCTAATATGCACTTGTAATGTAGGAGTTGAGGCATTTAGTTTGACTTTGTTCCACAGATCAATATTTTGAAAATAGCCGATCAACAAGCTCACAACGCCTCGATGGGCTATTTTTTTTTCTTATATTATTTGACAATTTGGCCAACGTTTGACCAGTTTTTTTAGTACAGTTTGTTGATTACTTTTGATGCAGTAATTATTTTATTTTTTATTATTATTATTATTATTTTTTTAAATTAGGTATTAAAAAGGTTACTTAAATTGTCACTTCACTGTCATCTGGGGACCCCCCCCCCCACCAATCATGTGGGGATCCCCCTGGGGGTCCCGACCCACAGGTTGAGAACCACAAACCGACAGTGCGACATTACGTCACGCAGCTCAAGGCGGAGCTTATTAGTTTGAACAGACCAAGTAGGCGGAGAAACGTCTGCTGAGCGAACATTTATTTACAAACAGGTTGCTTCCATGCTTCTACTCTACTAAATAACAGGTAAGTTTAATTAGTTTATGGAATTAAAATGTTATCCAACTTGTTAGTATCGTAAACGTGCAGTTATATTAGTGTATTAGCCATGGATCACACGACGCTCGTCTGTCACGAGCGTCACGGCCGAACTTCAACCTGTTTTTTGCACTTTCTCCATTTACAACCTGTACATCTACATAAACGTTCAGATTTTAAATATTAAGTGCTTACTCCATGGCCATGGATGTTACAAGTCTACTCGGGCACTCAGCAATACCCGTATTGTTCAATAAAAAGCATTTTAATTCGATTGGTGGCCATTTTTTCTGTATTTCCGTACGCTTTCAACTACTTGACCCTATCGGTTGGGAGGAGTACTGCACGCTGTTACGTTATAACTCTATGACAAAATGGCCACCGATCGGAGTAAAATGCTTTTTATTCAACAATCCGGAATATACGGGTACTTACACCAGCCCGAAATGAATTGTAACATCCATGGCCATGATGTAAGCACTTTATATTTGAAATCTGAACGTTAATGTAGATGTAGGGCTGTAAATGGAGAACGTGCAAACACCAGGTTGAAGTTTCGTCATGACTGTCGTCGTAAGACTGTGTTGCATGCCCAAACATCACTGATCTACAAGCTCACAGCCACGCATTGTGAGCTTTTAGATCAGGTTTTTTGGGGCGTGCAACACAGTCTTAGACATGGCATTAGCATATTAATTCCCATGTGTTGCATGATGTCATTGTTTATTTCAGGTATAAATCAGACCACAGCAGTGAGAGCTAATGGCCTCATTTGTTTTGACTGTAATTCATTATTATTATTATATCTATGAATTTTGTTTTGAACCTACAGTACAAAGTAAAATCATTTAATAGGGAAAGAGAGTACAAATGGTACCAATGGCATGAATGGATCCTTAAGACAGTTAAATTAACACTGGGAATTTTAGTGTGCAGACAGATTTGGTAATCCGTTTTTTAACTTAGTTTTGTTTTGCAGACAGTAGCTATCAAAAGCAGGTAATGTTTATCAGTGGTTCTCAAAGTGGGCTCCAGGGACCCCCAGGGGTCATTGGGGGGTTTCCAGGTGGTCCCCAGGTAAATGAGGTTATATAGCATCAAAATCAGTTTAACCACTTAAACCCTATAAATTGCCTATTTGAAAATAGCAGATCTACAAGCTCACAGTGCAGCGCATGGTGATGCGTTGTGAGCTTGTAGATCAACTATTAAAAAAATCACACCCAGTGAGAAGAGAGTGGTGCCTTTCATGAGTTCATTTCATTAGTTACTTTTTACAGACTTTGATGACTTCAATGTGTTTTTACTCATTTTAAGTACTTTAAAATGTTTGTACAGATTTGTACGTGTTTTTACTAATTTTAACATCTTTTAAGTATTTTTACTCATTTTAAGTATTTTTACGCATTTTAAGTATTTTTACTCAAAAGTGTGTGTGTGTGTGTGTGTGTGTGTGTACTGTACTGTACTGTACTGTACTGTACTGTACTGTACTGTACTGTACTGTACTGTACTGTACTGTACCTCTACCTCTACCTGTACCTGTACTGTACGTACTGTACGTACTGTACTGTACTGTACTGTACTGTACTGTACTGTACTGTACGGTCTGTACTGTACTGTACGTACTGTACTGTACTGTACTGTACTGTACTGTACTGTACTGTACTGTACTGTACTGTACTGTACTGTACGGTCTGTACTGTACTGTACTGTACTGTACTGTACTTTGGAGTACAATGGACAAGTTGGGTGGGTCTTCTTAGAGGCTTCATGCGGCTTGTTTTTGTTTGTTTGTTTTGTTTTTACATTGGTACGGCGGTCAAAATATCTGGTAACAGGGTGCTCTGGTTATGCGCATGAATAGAACGCAGAGACTTTTATATTATATGACTTCAGCGTACCGTGATACTATAGATTGAGACCGGGGGATCACAACAAGTCGGACCTTGCTTGTTGGTACCCTTATCGTCCTTTGAGTTGTTATAATGGTATGGAGTGTTTAGTGGCAAATTGTGTGTGTCCGAAATGTGTCCAAGGATGGACCACTGAGTTACAATGGTCGCCCGGCGGGACTAGTCTGGCGTGAGGACATAAGCCAGCACTCCTTGCTTATGTGTGGTATCTGGGATGCCATGTTTATTTTTTTACATAGACCCAATTATAAACTCTGAGCGTGTGTACAAGCGTTCAGGGATATTGGCGCGCGGTATACTCAGTGTGATACTTAGCCCGTAAAATGTCTATGATTAGATGTGTAAGGAGGGCCACTGCGGTTGGCTTAAGAGGCAGGATTTTTAGTTCAGCGGCAGATACATACTTTCTTTGAAGTCATTGTTCGCGTTGCAAAGAGTGGGAGTTTTTCAACGTCCCATCATTACCCGGATCTTTCCCTTGGAAAAAGTGTTATCGTGTCGCTGTGTGGTTATATTTGAAAAGTATGTAGGTGATGTTGTTGGCGAATTGATGTTTTGTTTCTGTCTAGGAATACTTGCGAAGTACGTTGCGTTTATGGTTGGGGCTTGTAAAAGTGACTCTGCATAACACTTTGTGTTTTTCTACTAAAAACATGCTCTTATTGTTAAATGTGACTAAGGTTACACGTTTCTCTGCATGCAAATTTGGCTAGCTGTTTTTCATTTTCTTCCATTGTGCTTTCTTTGTCAAAACACAGCTCATGTCTGTGTCTTCTGATTCCTTTCTTTTTTCTTTCTTGCTAGTTTTTGCTAGTTCTTAGTGCTTATTTGAAATGTCTTTGTGCATTTTAGAGAGCACGGAATCTTTCGTTTATAGTTCTACATCTCCCATTCATGATTACACTGTGTGTGCTGCTTTTAACCGTTATTATCTTGTGGGTAATGGCGATTGGATTTGTAGTAGGCCCACATTTTTTTCACCTCTCTTAGACACACGGGTGAAGCATATTTTGTTGGGCTTCGGCGTGTAATAATTGTCCTTTGGTGATTACGTTTGGTGCTGAGATCAGATTTTAAAAAGCTATAGCTCCATTGTCTAGCGGTTTTTCGGCCATCTTGCTTTGTAGTTTTTGGGATTTTTTTTTTGTAGGCTTGTTTTGCGTCTGCTTTATTTCCCCTATTCTCTTTTCTTTTCACAAGTCTTTGTGTAGTTTCTTTATTTTGATTGGCTTTTCATGATTTATTTCACAGCTTGTAGGCTACAAATATTGTGAGCTCTCTCACAAGGCGTTTGCCACAGGGAACCTCATTTTCAACTATATTGGGTGCTTTGTGACTTGAGCCTTTTACATGCGTGTGATATTTTAGGATGGCTTGATTAATATAATTCTTTCTTCTACTCGATTTTCGTTGTTTCTATATGCTGTTTTTACTGCATTCATAGTAGCACTGCTATGGTGTGTGGGGTTTAAATGGTATTTTCTTATTTCTTTTCACTTATAACATTGTTACAATAACTCTTCTATGCGGTTTATTCTGCTTTCGTGGTAGCAGTATATTTCGTCAATTTATGGTTGGCTGCTATTATGCATGTGAAGGAGTGGTGTGGCCTTTATTTAATTTCGTAGTATTTCCATTGTTGATACTTATGGTTCTGTGGAGTTGTTTCGGTTTGCCTGTTGGTGGTTGTGCTCAAGTATGTGTTTGATGCTTTGTGTTGTGATGTAGGCTTGTACTGGATGAGTTAGGAATGTGTCTGTTGTGGTGATTAAAGCACTTAGTTGTGATGAAAATTGTTGATGCAGTGATTTAGTTGGATGAGTTAGGCATATGCGCTGGACGCGGAAGCTCGAAGTCATTCTTTAATGTGAGTTTATTTGCAGTGTTGATGCAGATGGCTTTCCCATGATTAATTTTTCAATAAGGTATATTTGTGGTGGTGACACAAAGTGGCTTATTGGCGTGTTGGTATCCATTTTCGACACATTTCAATTGTTTTATGTGTCGTCAGGGGATGATGAAGCTGACATAAATAGTATGAAATTATTATCTAAGGACTCGTGTTGAAATTACATAGATGTGACTATATAGGCCTAAAAAACAATGAAAATGATCCGTTTGGATTGTTGAATGTAGTTGTGAAAAAAGGACGAAAATAATTGTTAAATGTAATAATTACATCACGTAGGAGTAGATTAATTATTTCGATTTGTGCTAAAGTATTGTGTTGAGTACAATAATAATAATAATAAGGAATAGAAGTGTGAAAAAATATTTGAATTCGGTCCGTTTTGTGTTTTAGACACAACAGATTTAATTTAATAATTTGAATGGATGTGCGCTATAATTTTGTTCCTCTTTGTATTGACGTAAGGCTACTTTTCTGAGAAAAAAAAAAACCTGGGACGCCAGGGGCTCGACGGAGTCATTGTTATTTTTAGATATGCCAAGGGTCGATTATTTAGGTAACATTTTGTGGCAGCATTTGGACAAATTATGTTATTTAATAGGTCAAACAGGTGTGGTACGATCTGTGTGTTTCAATTCATGGAAGTATTACATTTTGGTTGACTACTAGGTCGTAAGTGATGCCTATTTTTGGCTGAAATTAAAAGGGTGGTAATTAAGGTTGGGTGTTCAGTTAAAAGTTTTTTAGTGTATTGGCCGTTTGGCTGAGCGATACTATATATTACTTTGACAGACTGAGAATACCTTAGTTGTATTTGTACTAGTACAGAGGTGTATCGGATCAAATTCTTTGCTGAGGTGCTGATCTGTGCTATTTCACTAATGTTTTTGGATAAAGGGAGTCGCAGTCTCCTGGCTGCTAGAAGCCAATCACAGCGCAGGATAATTGTACAAATATCCAAACCTCACTTATAGGGGCGGTTTCACCGCCCAAAAATGTATGTTCATATATTTCCTTTCCATGTGGGGAGAGAGAGAGAGAGAGGATTCCGTATAGCCTACTGACTGATGTGCCCCGATGTGTTTTTCAACAGCAAAATATAGATTAATACATCTGACAAAATACAGCAAATTCCCAAAATTATGAGTCTTAATATAAAGCAAGCAATAGAAATTAAATTGCAAACAAATTAAAAGTTTAGGCTAGCAATATCAAACAAAAGTAGAGTGACCTCACCGCTCTGATGGACAATAAATAAATAATCCTTTTGCAAACAACATCCATGTTCTGTTAGTTTGTCAACAATGATCCAAATGGGAAGTTTATTTCAGCAGCTAGAATGTGACAGTTTGACATTGTTTGAGCCCATTGAAGTTAATTTTATTTACCTGTTGTGCTGCTGCACACCACAGGGCACATTTTCGCCAGACCTACTCAGGGTTGACCTACCCAGGCCCATGAAATTCATAGGCAGTCATAGTAGCCAATTAGAATGAAATCTGATAAAACTGACTCATATACTTCTGATAAAACTGACTCATATACTGATACAGAACCATATATATGTAGTCGGGCGGGTGGAAAAACTGTTCCTTTTTAAAAAAAATATTATTTATAAACAATTTAAAATGGTGAAATAGCAAATCTACAAGCTATAATTATTAATGATTAAGAAATACAATATTTTGAATAAGGAAAAATCTACTGAAGTCATTATTAGTGGAAGGTAAATCACATTTCATTTGAATGAAAATGACTTGTGGGAAGGAATACATAAAATCTCTAATCTGTGAATCTAAAGTGATTAATGTGACCCCTACCTACAGTCAGTGAAGTCTAGGGCTGATTGTGACAAATATTGAGACTAATAGACTATGACTTAGACTATGACACTTCAAATCTGATTATTTTGGGGGATCGCGGGTTGAGAACCACTGCCTCATACCACCAACAGTATGTGACAGTTATTTTGTTTGTTAAAGCGGCACTATGTAATATTTTTTTTAATTAATAAAATGTAATTTTGTCAGATCAGTATGGTAGAGTATGTTATTACAATATAACTTATACAATTGGGGTGGTTGTATTTAGTCTCCCTGCTCTTCTATACACGAATCCACGGAGCGCTGCCCTGTAGGTGGCGCCGCCATTGCTGCTGTGTCAGACTCATCAGCTTCTGCTGTGGTTCTGTCCGTCTGTTGACGTTACTCTTTACCTGCTTGGCTGTTGGAGCAGCCATAAACTACACAGGTTCGTCCCGATTTTCTGTACATCTTTGTAAAGTTAGTGTTAGTAAAAAGCAGGTAAAAGAATAACATGAGCAGTCAGTGACAGCAGCTGAATGACACCGCGCAGCAGCAGCTGACCGAGTCTGACACCGCAGCAATGGCGGCGCCCCCTATAGGGCAGCGCTCCGTGGATTCGTGTATAGAGACATTTAGATTGTGTCAAAGGTCATGTCTCACCTAGACACAGGATCTCAAACATTTTGACCTGAAGGTCAAGATTCCAATGTATTCCCTGAGCAATCAGGCAGGCTCTATTGGCTCAATGGAAAAAAAAAGTCAGCATATGTGCAGGAAACCAGGTTCAAATCCAGGGTAGAAGAGGAAAGTTACATAGTGCAGCTTTAAGGATATGGGTAGGATAGAATAGATCTTTTGACTGTCTCCTCTCTCTCTCTCTCTCTCTCTCTCTCTCTCTCTCTCTCTCTCTCTCTCTCTCTCTCTCTCTCTCTCTCTCTCTCTATAAATATATATATATATATATATACTTAATTAATTAATTAATTATTTATTTATTTTGCATCGTCACACATACATACATACATATAGGCTGTGCCCAGTACCTTAGAATGCCTTTATTTTTATTGATAGAAAACAAACTCGGCTAGCGCGCGCACACGCGCGCGCACACACACACACACACACACACACACACACACACACACACACACACACACACACACACACACACACACACACACACACACACACACACACACACACACACACACACACACACACACCAGGGGTCGCGCTATAATTTCACTCGGTCTTGACTCGGACTCGGACTAAGGGACTCGGGACTCGGCCCCCACCGAGTCCACTCGAGTCCAAGACCAAGTCACTACAATGCAATGAAATAATTTTATTATACCCATATTATGAGGAGCCTATTCACATTAACATTCTAAGAGAGCTGTCTGGCGCTTATGGACAGCTGTCTTGGAGCGCATCATCTCGTGGTTGACAGCGCAGCAGCAGCAGAACACACTCTGCCATGTCCCTCTAGTTTATATTATTTTTAAATTATTTCCACTTCCAACAGCGCAAGCTTTCCAGGTGTTTATTTATTTATTTATTGTGTGTTCACTGTGTAGCCTGTGGTTGTTTTAATAAACGAGATTCTCTAAAGATGATTAGAGACGGCTTTCAGTAAGGTTTCCTTGCGCACATTATTGATTGCCAGTGGCTGACAGCGCGTGTGCGCATCTAATCACAAAACCCGACGCTTGATCAACAGAAAAATACATTTGACAAAATACAGCGAAATCCCAAAATTATTAGAGTCTTATATCCAGTAAGCAATAGAAATGAACTGCAAACAAATTCAAAGTTGTAGGCTATCAATATCACACAAAAGTAGAGAGAAGCTGTGATCTCACCTCACAAACAAATGGACAAGAAATAAATAATCCTTTTGCAAACAACATCCATGTTCTGTTTGCTTGTCAACAATGATCAAAGTGGAAAGTTTATTTCAGCTATGTGACAGTTTGACATAGTTTGAGCCATTTTTGCTGTGCAGTAGGCCTACAGTCCTCGTTTAAGTTCATTGCCTTCACCATGTTGTTCTGCTGTGCGCAACAGGGCATATCTCCGCCAGGCCAGGTTTACCTACCCAGGCCATGAAATTCATAGGCAGTCATCGTAGCCAATTAGAATGAAATATGCTAAAACTGACTCATGTACTGATACAGAACCGTCGCTGTTGGGTGGAAACCTTGTTTGTTCCTTTTTTTATTATTATTTAAAAACTGGTGAAAATAGTCAATCTACAAGCTTCAATTATTAATAATTAAGAAATATTATATTTTAAATAGTGCAAAATCAACTAAAGTCATTGTTAGTGCAAGTTCAATCACATTTAATTTGAGTGAAAATAATTTGTGGGGGAAATACATAAAATCTGTGAATCTAATGTGATTCATATGACCCCTACTTCAGCCAGTGAAGTCCAGGGCTGAATGTGACAAATATTGAGACCAATATAAAGGACTTAATATTGGTCATTTGCCAATATGGGTTATATTACACAGATAGTTATACTATTCTTGTACTATATTAAAATAAAATCATCCTTAACCTTCAAATTAAATTAATTATGTCCGTGGACTTTAAAAAAAATTGCCCTGGCATTTGGCCTTTGTGCCCTAAAAAATTACAAAAGGCCAAGTGGCCTTGCCCCTGGCCTAAAATGATGAAATTCCAGGCCTGGTCACAATCCGTCATGGGACGCATTGTGAGCTTGTAGATCTACTTTAAAAAAATGTATATATATATAACTACTGTAGCCTGTTATTATGACGTTTACATATTTTAAAACTGAAGATGCAAACGCATATTGAATGACAGTGCGTTTAAATCGAATGTCTCACCAGTGTTTGAAACACTGATTCATTGCTGGGGTGTGAGACTTAGTCATTGACTGGTCAATAACTTTACCATTCACATGTAATTCAGTCATTAAAGTAGCACATATCGATGTGCTATGTAATGATGGCTCCTTGTCATTAAAGGGGAGTAGTTTTCATTGTTCTGTATATAAGGAACATTAATGTGTAATGATGATAATGGCTCATTGGTCAATTTGGTCATTGTTGTTTGGTCTAGGTTTACCATTGAGATGTAATTAATTCAGTAAAAATAACTAAATAGCTAATTGCTCTGCCATTCATTAAAAGATGCAAAGAATTTTTTAAATGTCAAAATAAAAACAAAACAAAACTAGAAAAAGTGCTCCTCGGAGCACAGGTCTCCGCCAGGTCAGGTAGGTTATTGTGGCTTCCTGGTGGCACTATAACAGGCCAATGTGAAAAGGGCGGCATTTCTTCCTCTCTAGTGGGAATGTGAGTGGAAGATTTCACGGAAATCGCACGCTGCGTTCATGATTTGAGGCATTTTGTTCCAAACTGACCTATCCTGCAAACTTTGGAAGCTAATGTTAGCAAATTAGGATGCGATATGAAATATCGGACACATCCGTCTTGATCACATGACTATAGAGATACTGTGTACTGATTTGCGTGATTTTTGGACAGAATCTGAAGGAGTAATAGCAACAAATTAGTTTTACAAAAGTCAGCCTCCTGGTGGCGCTCTAACAGGCAGATGTGAAAAATGCAGGGCAAGGGTTTTTCCTTGGCCTCTAGGGAGTGTGCAAAGTTTCCTGTGGCCTGTCATAGCGCCACCATGAGGCTGATTTGAACATTTTCTATCAAAAAAAATAAAAATAAAAATATCTGGTCTCGGTCTCGACTCGGTCTCGCCTCCGGTCGGTCTCGGTCTCGGCCTCGACTCGGCCTCGCCTCCCGTCGGTCTCGGTCTTGACTCGGACTCGACCCCCTCCCTGGCCTCTCGGACTCGGTCTTGACTCGGACTCGCCCCCCCTCGGACTTGGTCTTGACTTGGACTCGCTTTAGGTGGTCTCGACTACAACCCTAGCGTGAGTAAGGGCGATGTATGAGAAGGTCTGGATCTTGTTCAGGATTCCTTGTGCTGATGCATTACCTCCAGCAGCTTCTTCACTGAGCTCCCTGACAAGATAAGGCCAGTTGGATTGGATGCTCTCTACTGCGCGATGCAGGGAAAGCCAGCGCACGGCACATGGTTGTTTCAGGCTCTTTGTGTCCTCGTCGCTGAGGGCCACAAAATGGCGGAGGCGGTTGGTTCGTGTGGCAGAGTGTTTGTAGAATGAGTATACTGAACTAACAGTGCGTTTATAGTCATCTATTTTGCTCACGGCCTTCGCTGCATCAACTGCTGCTAACGCAGCTCGATGTGCAATGCAGTGCACTTGGATGGAATAGGGACTGACTTTTTTTAGTAAAGCGCCTACTCCTGCGCGTTTCCCTGTCATAACACTGGCCCCATCTGAGCCCAGACCAGTGACCCGACTCATGTCTACCCCTCTCTCGTCCAGTGCACCCACTACCATGTCATATATGCATTGTGCATCTCCAGCTTCAACAGTATAATTCCCAAGAAAACAGGTCTCAACTTTCCCTGCATTTTCCAGTTTCAGATACATAATCAGTTTTCGATCCACTGTTATATTGACAGTCTCATCAATTATGACACCGATGAAGTCACTCTTCTGTATTTTTTCATCCATCTCTTTCATAATGACAGACTCCAGTGATTTATCCATGTCATTAAAGGAGTCGTGGTGTTTGTAAATGCCCTTTGCCGTTAAAGGTTTAATGACATTCACTTTTACACCACATTCAAAGTCTTTGTCCTGGTCCTTCAAAAGTGTACAAAAAGTTTTAAGTGAAAATTCCATTCCAGTGATCAATGGCAGGTGTTTTTCTCTCACATTTCTAAAGCCTTTTCAACTGCAATGAAAAAAGAAATCTTTGCCTGCGGGTGTCGCTGGTGAGGGATTTTGCCTGTCAATCATCGCCTCTGCTCCGCCCCCCCCAAAGGAAAGGATAGGGGAGGGGAGGGGGCGAGGAGGAGAGTGGGCGGGATTATTCGACAGTGACCTCACTGTCGAAGGGCCAAGCTCAGATTACTTTTCAGCCTAATTATTCAGAAAACCCCAGACCACAGAAAATCCACTGAATGTTTTAAGTTCAGGTTTTTTGGTTGTAATTGAGGTCATAAAACCCCAAATAAAACATTGAAAATAAAAAAAGTGAAAATGAATGTCATGATACCTTTAAGAAATCAGGGGCTTTGACAACTTTCAGCAGCTCAGTCAGTGGTTCAAATTGATGACAGGGAACATCATGTTTGGCCATGTAGAAAGCTACTTTCAGCTGCGAATCGAGTGTGTTGCTGGACGCTTGTAAAGCCGTATCAGAGTGCTGTTTCATCGCTGCCTGCTGCCGCATTAACTCCACAGCAACAATATGGTCGTTACCTTTACTGTGTTCTGAAAGCGCTGAAGATCTCATGTTTGAAGATCCCTTTGTGAACCCATTCTTCCTACCAGTTTTCTCACAGTACGAGCAGAACATTTTCTCAACTTCGCCATCATGTTTTTCACATCTTAAAGGGATACTTCACTTTCAAATAAAATAAACATTTAAAACAAATATTTAAAAAAAATGAAAGAAGTTATGGCAAAATCACGGCCCCCTCACACATTAGTAGGACACTCTAATGCGTGAGGGGCCCGTGATTTTCCCATTACTTTTTTCATTTATTTTTTATATATTTTTTTAATGTTTATTTTATTTGAAAGTGGAGTATCCCTTTAACCATTTGTATGTCTCTTTCCATTCAGCCTTGAAACCTCTTTTGCTTCCTGCAGGCAGCGCAGGTATTGCAGCCGCAGGGGGCTCATTACGGGGCCAGAGCTCAGCTCTGGACCTGTCTTAATGTTCCCCTCTTTTTTCTTCTGCCACTTTTCGCAGTTCTGGCTGAACCGTGCATACGCTTTTTACGAAACTTGGCCATATGGTAGATGGTCATGAAAAACTATCAAGAAATAATTCTCACAATCTTTCGTCAAAAGGTGGCGCTATAGCAAAATGCCAACTTTGAACAGGTACAACTCATGCCCTGTTTGACCTACAGCCATGAAACTTTGATACACACATGCGTCTCCTCATGATGAACAACTTTCGTGATCTGACTTTTGACCTCTGACCTTTAGATCTCCCACCATTTTGAATTATATGAAAAACTGTTAAAACCTATCTCCTCCTGGGATTTTTAGGTAATCTGCACAAAACGTTTTACACATGAACTTTGGACCTATGCCGACAAACATGTGCAAAAGATTTTCCATAAGTGAAAAAATGAAGCTTTAATGAGCCAATGAATATTGCAGTTTTATGACAATTATTCATCTGCCCCTAACACATACATGCAGACTCACATTTCTTTGAAACTTTGCGTTAATGTTGAGGGTCATTCCAAATATCACTGAAACCAATCTTACTCCAATTGGCCAAAGGGGGTCGCTATAGCAATTTCTTGAAAATGCAAACTTTAAACAGGCATAAGTCATGCCTCGTTTGGCCGAAAGTCGTGAAACTTGCTTACACTTGTGCCTTGACTCATGAGGAACACATGTATCACTTTGACCAGTAAGCTCCGCCCTTAGATTGTCCGCAATTTTGAGCAGTTTGAAAAACACTTAAACCCAGGATTTTCCAGCTATTTGCGTGAAACTGTATCATCTGTTTGATCTCTTTTTTCACAAGTTCTTGTCTGTTGGTCCAATGGCTTCTCCCTTAAGTGAGTGCCTCATGACCGCAAGGTTGCCGGTTCAAGCCTCACTTGACGCAGACTCATTTAAGTTGAATTGCAAAAAACATGACTGTATCAATGAATACATGTGCAAACGGTAAAGATATCATGAAATGCTTATTTGAGAGGGTATGTTTTTGCAATGTATGACATACTTCATTCTGAAAATAGCCGATCTACAATCTCAAAACTTTTCAGATAGCAACGTGTTTCTGAGCTTGTAGATCGGCTGCTATCACTGGTTATAACATGAAATGCTTAACAATATTTGTTTGTCAATTTTCTGACATAATTATGTTCTTGTAGAAAGTGAGCAACAGCAACAGTCCACCTGGCCTATTCCCATGGATTGGAT
>NW_027660990.1:1105615-1143115 GCF_963280865.1 Gymnoscopelus braueri
ATTCCCATGGATTGGATCTACCCACCTCACCTGCTGCCATTCCCTCTCAATCCATAATCACACCTGCCCTCACTCACTCCTCATTAGTCTCTCTCTCTCTCTCTCTCTCTCTCTCTCTCTCTCTCTCTCTCTCTCTCTCTCTCTCTCTCTCTCTCTCTCTCTCTCTCTTTCATTCACCAGGTCAGGTCTCTCTCTCTCTCTCTCTCTCTCTCTCTCTCTCTCTCTCTCTCTCTCTCTCTCTCTCTCTCTCTCTCTCTCTCTCTCTCTCTCTCTCTCTCTCTCTCTCTCTCTCTCTCTCTCTCTCTCTCTCTCTCTCTCTCTCTCTCTCTCTCTCTCTCTCTCTCTCCTTCATTCACCAGGTCAGGTCTGTTGGTCCAATGGCTTCTAGTTTAAGCGTGTGCCTCACAAGGTTGCCAGTTCAAACCTCACTTAATGCAGACTTCATTCAAATTGCATTGCACACAACATGATTGTGTCAATTAATGCATACGCAATTGTTAAAGATAACCTTAAATGCTTACAATGTATGACATACTTCATTCTGAAAATAGCCGATCTACAATCTCACAACTTTTCAGATAGCAACGTTTTGTGAGCTTGTAGATCGACTACTTTCACTAGTTTCTGTTCCGAGGAGACGTACAATTTATCTATCGGTAGATGGTTAGGGAACCAGTGATCTAGAGTAGTTAGCGAAACAAAGGCCTGGTCCGTCAGGGACGGAAAGACTTATATTTATCAACAGACACTACCAGGACTATCATATCTCTAGCTCAATGAGAAGAAAGGCAGCCTATGCGTCCGGAGGTCACCGGTTCGATCCCTGTCCCCGACGATGTGTTGAGGTGATCATGATGATCTGTCTCTCTCTCTCTCTTCAGTTTCCATGTCTCTATCTCTCTCCAGTTTCCATGTCTGTCTCTCTCTCTCTCTACAATCTATTCAGTTTCCCTCTCTCTCTCTCTCTCTCTCTCTCTCTCTCTCTCTCTCTTTCACTGGCCCCGTGTTATCGCTGCTTGCAGCTATATTCTTCTACTTCTTCTTGCTCTGCATCAGATAAACGGGCTGCTTTTCATTCTTTCTGTTCGTTTTGCAACCGAAAAATGCACTAAGAGACGATTGTTTCGCCATTCTAAATTGTCTTAATCGTGTAGTCTACGCGGACCACCAGCGGACCACCAGCACATGCCATTGACCGGTGTTTTGATGGCGTTACGTCGCTCTCTGGAGTTGCTCCAAACACAGCAGATCTACAAGCTCACAACACGCCAGGTGCGCAATGTGTTGTGAGCTTGTAGATCTGCTATTTTAGGCACGTGATCGATCGGTGTTTTGATGACGTAACGTACGCTCCCTGGAGTCGCTCAAAACACAGCAGATCTACAAGCTCACAACACGTCAGGTGCGCAATGTGTTGTGAGCTTGTAGATCTGCTATTTTCGGCACGTGACAAGTCTACTCTACTACACTCAATCCGACAGCGACATCTAGAGGCAAAGTGTCTGCAACAGTGAGCTTGTATGACAGACTGATTTGAAATGTGTTTTATGTGCGGTGCGGTGATAATAATGAATGGCCGTGTTTTATTCTTTACCGGTCCGGATGTCCGACGGGAATTTTATTTACCGGTCTTTGCCCTAAAAAATCGGTCAAAACCGGCAATTACCGGTCTAACGCGACCTCTGACACACACACACACACACACACACACACACACACACACACACACACACACACACACACACACACACACACACACACACACTCACGCGCGCGCTCGCAGTGTTATCCGGGTTCAGCACAAACAGTGGACTTAGTGTAGGCCCGCGCAGCCGAGCTGTACAGCCGGTGGGCAGATGGGACCAGTTAGCATCAATAAAACTAATTGTGGAGCTAATGATTTTCTCCACAAAATGCACTTGAACATGTCTGCCGCTAATCTGCGCGGTTGGCAGGTGCGATAAGGAGTAATGGGCTGAGATTGGGGGGGTTATCTGGCCGGGGCCCACCGCTGAAGGGCTGCTAACGTTATTGTTTGTCTGTGATTTATTGGTCACGTTGCGCTATAGCGGCCACGTCGTTAGGGGAGCAGGATTTTAAACAACTTTGAAGCCAGAACTTTTTGGGGGCGTTTCTCTTTTTTTTTGGGGGGGGGGGGGCAGAAAAATCATTGTGTCCAAAACTGTTAGTTTCAGGAAATGGGAAAAATATTTAATGTAGTTGTTATTTAGTCACAAGCTATTTTTCCATTGGTTCAATATTTATACCCCCCCCCCCCCCCAACCCTCCACAAACACACACACGCACGCACGCACGCACGCACGCACGCACACACACACACACACACACACACACACACACACACACACACACACACACACACACACACACACACACACACACACACACACACACACACACACACGCACGCACACACTTCAAAAAAATCTAACATACAGAAAATAGCAGCTCCATATTATTTTTTTCTCGACACATTGTCAGGCCTGCAAAAGCCTAGCAAATAATAGACCTGAGAAATTAACACTATTATAGAATTCTCTTTTTTCTGGAAATAGTAATTTAAAATGTAAAAGGTGTTCTCCCCTGCCATATAATTATTAAGAATGCATTAGAATACATTTTAGGTTAGGCAATAGGCAAACGTTACATTAAGGTATAGGGTAAGTGATATTTTTGGTTAAAACTAAAAGTTTGTGTGTAAAGGTTAAAGCTCATATTCTGATAGTAATCATTGCTATAGAGTGTTTGTTCTGTAACAGGAGTCTCCATGTCCCTCCAGCTCTTTAATCAACAGAAAATAAATTTTCAGGTAGGTGACAATATTTCAGCCAATCAGGAGAGTACCTATTTAATCAGGGTCAAGGAACGTGATCCGGAGACGGCGGCAAAAGCGGCAGAGCTGGTCGACACCTATGTCTCGGCACACAAGGGGTCAGAGTATTGCACCACAGACTTTCAGTTGAGGACGCCACAGGGGGCGCCTTCAGAAGTCTATGTATGCCCTATACATAGACACACTAAGAGGAAAAAGACTAATTGTAGCATTATGACTATTATTCAATGTAGAAATAACACAGACTTCAGGGGTTCAAACTTTATGTTTATTTAAACACTGTTTATTGGAACTGATCTGAAATGTTTGTTTGTCACCGGGTCTTTCCTCTGCAGTACAGTTTAAAGTACAGCATCTATTTATGTGGTAGGTTATGTATTCATCAGTGGTAAGCTTGTAGAAAAGCTAATTTTTAGGTTAATTGTTTCTGTACTTGTGGTAGGATCCACTCCCTATTTAAGGGAGGCTGCAAGTGACAGTCGGTTAGTTGAACTTGGCAAGCAAAGTGTTAACAGCCGTGAAACAGAGCTGCCAGGGCCCTTACTTAAGGGATAGCCTTTGTTTTGCAGTCACTGTATGGTTTGTTGTCTTTAGTTGTGCTTTAAGTAATTCTATATTTCCACGTCTTATTTATTTTTCACTGTCTGAGAGAACGATGTGAGAGAAATAAAATTCAACAATCTGCAAATTCTGAACTTTTTGGAGCCTTGGCCGCTTGGTCAACCTTTACAGGTTTAATTTTTGGGTCTGAGACTGATCCTAGATCAGCAATTAAAGGTAGGGTAAGTGATTCTTTTTGGGGGTTAAAATAAGTGTTAAATAGCTCTATATTCTGATAGTACTCATTGCTATGGAGTGTTAGTTCAGTAACAGGAGTCTCCATATCTCTCCAGCTCTTTATTAAACAGAAAATACATGTTCAGGTCGGGATACCAAATGTATCCAATCAGGATAGAGAACTCAGTCAGGATACAGATTAAACAAGTTAAACTGGAAGTGATGACACAAATAAATTAGCAGACACAATTGGAACTGGAACACTTTAAAAAGTGTTTTCATTACGGTTTTGGCACTCTGCGTAACTTTTTGCACCTTTTGCAAAACCGTATAAGGTTTTGGCACCCCATGTGTTAAGTAAGGGCCCTGGCAGCTCTGTTTCACGGCTGTTAACACTTTACTTGCCAAGTTCAACTAACTGACTGTCACTTGCAGCCTCCGTTAAATAGGGAGTGGATCCTACCACAAGCACAGGAACAATTAACCTCAAAATTAGCTTATCTACAAGCTTACCACTATCTGATGAATAAATAACCTGCCACATAAATAGACGCTGTACTTTAAACTAAACACCATTTTGGGTTTGCATTTACTTCAAAAGACATAGAAATACTTTTCTCATTAACATTGTCAAACACCCCTCCTCCTCTACAGTACTAGGCACGTTCCACCCCTTCTTAAACCCAATTGACTGGCCTGCTCTGTTTCGGCAGTTACCAGTCAGATTCAGAGGCCAATACTGCAGACGAAAGATCTGAAAACATTTCAAATCAGCTCCAATAAACAGTGTTTAAATAAACATAAAGTTTGAACCCCTGATGTCTGTGTTATTTCTTCATTGAATGCAGGTAATAATCATATGCTACAATTAGCCCCTTCCCTCTTAGTGGCCCTCATGTATCAACGCGGTGCAGCCCAAATAATGGGCGTACGGCGAGATCACAGCACCTTTCGGCATTTATCAATATATCCTGACGTGGGCTTCATCCTACTGCGCCCGTTTACCTACTGCGCCCGTTTATTCCATCCTAGACCTGTGGAGCAGCATTGTCTGACTGTCTGACAGGCATCTGGACACATAATCCACTCCTAAATGTATATCTACACTAATAAATAATCCCTGTGAAAATATAACATTTTATAAAGTAATTTAAACAAACTGCTTTAACAGTCATTCAGATAAGATTGCAGATCTGGCTGCATTGAAAATAGCAGATCTACAAGCTCACAAGCCAGCCGTTGTGAGCTTGTAGATCTGCTATTTTCAAAATATACAGCGCTTCTGCGAGGGCACTTTCGGGAGTTTAGACCGGTGCAGCGGCGCAGCTGTTATCTTTTCATGGCCACCGGGAGATCAGACATTTAACCCATGGTCCAACACACACCAGCCTTCATCCATTAATGTTCTCTCCAGGCTATCTCTCATTAATGCGGAGCGGGACGGGACTCGACCGTCCGACGGTCCTAGTCTCACTGGGAAATGGGAATAGCCTACATGACGGCTTTATTTTAGTGTAACTCGAACGCGCACTGCTCGGTATGGGTTAAATAAATTAATATACAAACGTATTCCATTCATGGCGATGTGATTGGTATCATAATATGTCATTCATGTAGGCTACAAGCCTACGTGACAAAGATTGTACAGCTACGGTACGGATTACATGAAAAACACAGCTGGGCGGGCGTGTGTGTGTGTGTGTGTGTGTGTGTGTGTGTGTGTGTGTGTGTGTGTGTGTGTGTGTGTGTGTGTGTGTGAGAGAGAGAGAGAGAGGGGCGTGTGTGTGTGTGGCGAGGCGGGGGAAACTCTTTCTTATTGGCTTTTCATGATGATGTCTTTGGTCGTATTCTGGTTCTTCAATCTTCATGTCGTAAAATCGGGGCGTTTTGAGAATATTTAAGGGCATGTTATTTAAATGACGCTCGGTTTCAGCCGTGACATTTATCAAGGCTGGGACCAAATGTACGCTCGGATCAGCTGTGTAGGATGCGTTGATAAATGTGACTTCGACGTTGGTGTACGGCTGAATATATGGAAAAATATACGCCGGTTTATACGCTCCGTTGATAAATGAGGGCCAGTGTGTCTATGTATAGGGCACGGGCTGCCCTGTGACAAAACCCTTTTAAAATGACCAGCTCAACATTATCTACCATCCAGCAAAACATTATAATCCCACTGCTGAAAATATGTGTAGGGGAGAACGGGGTAAGATGAGCCAGTGGGTAAATTGAACCACCCCCTTTATCTAGAAAATTAAAACTGTGTTGTGATATGACCTTAAATCTTGTAAACATCCATCATTTACACCTGGCTGTGAAATTGGGAAGCACCTGGGGAACATTCTTTTGCACTCAAAGTAAGATTTCTACAGGTCTTAAAATGTATATCATACATGTTGGTGATAATTGAGCAAAGAAATTGTCTGATGTATTATTTTAGCCTATTTTGTCTAAAATGGTGGCTGTGGGGTAAAATGAACCAAATAACCCATTGAGACAATTATCCTAATATTAATCACTATTCATATTTTGTATTATTTCTTTGCTACACAAATTATGCTGAATGACCTTTAATTTGGATGAATATCTCATTTAAGAGGAGCTTGCAATATTGTATTAACAATTGCAAATATTAATGTTCTGAACACCAACTTTATTTATATAAGTGAATACATTATTTGTTCAAGTTTAAACTAAAAAAAAAAATTGAAGTCCTATTTTTATGGCCCTTTGACATAGATTCTTACTCATAATTTCAATTGATAGGACTAAGACATCCTGAAATAAGGGTAGATGTTTAGATATAATTTTGCCTTGCTTCCAGGACAACTTAAGTGGCTCATCTTACCCCATTCTCCCTTACCTGAGGGGCTGTTAAATTACAACATTAAATCTACACCGTCTCAAAATCAAAAAACGACACACATGTGTACGTGTACGACGCACAAACACATGCTCTCACACACACACACACACACACACACACACACACACACACACACACACACACACACACACACACACAAACACACACACACGTTTGTAGCCGCCCGCACACACAGACACAACGTAAAATAACAAGCCACTCACCACTGCAACGGGTGGTCTAATAGAACGGTACTAGTCCACAGTGCATGGTTTTCATGTTATTAAAACCTTTAGCGGAGCAAGTCATAAACGTATTATCCATTCAAACATCTTCCCCAACACTGCGTTATAATAATGGCCCCCAGCTAATGCAGCTGTGTTCCGTCAGCTAATGCTAATGCAGCTGTGTTCCGTCAGCTAATGCAGGCTGCAGCTACAACTTCATAAAGTGGGATTTCAAAATAAGACTCCCACTGATTGGTTTTAACGTATCATGGTTAGTCAACGGAGGTTTTATTTTGACGTTCGTACACAACAACATCCGTCTTGTGACCAACCTTTTACAGTCTATCTGTGTGACCAACGCAGCCTTTACAATCGATACGACACCCCCCAAAACATTTTCTCAACGGATCTGCACAATTCACTCAAATGACCTATTTGGATTCAAAACTGCGATTTTCGCCGAAAAGCGACACGTTTGCATGCCTGAATGTTACATTACAATGTTACATTACAACGTTACGCAAGAGATCCGACCTGCAGCAACGGGAATACAGTAGAATATGATGGACATTTTAATACAGCCTATTAAATGATCAAACTCGTATGAAAACGAAACGTGTAATAACGTGACAGATATTTAGAAACACACGTCAACAATAGTCACTTAATTGCTACTTACATGTTATAGGAGACCTAAAAGTAGACCTAGCTTAAAGGGTTAGTTCAGATTGTTTGAGTATTTTCTGTAGGAAATACTTACCATTAATGTAGTGGTTGCAAAGGTATTAATTGATTGCGAGTCCCGTGGTCAGAGTTATGGTCCGGTTCTGATGAATATGAAGTAGTTCCGGTAGATTAGTAGATTTGGTGGGAGCCACTCATTAAAAATAAATTAATTAAAAATACTAGCGTCATTTGTATTGTTGGCCTATTTCTACCATATAGTGCAGGTTTCGTTCAATTTCGACCCCTCTCACATGGTAATATTTTTTGTGTCATATATTTTGTGCGTGAGTAGGCTGCCGCGGCGTAGTGATTCTGGACACAAACATTAGTACCATGTGACAGAGGGGTCGAAATTGAACGAAACCTGCTCTATTTGGTAGAAATAGGTCAACAATACAAATGATGCTAGTTTTTTTAATTAATTTATTTTTAATGAGCGGCCCCCACCAAATCTACTAATCTCCCGGAACTACTTCATATTTATCAGAACGGGACCATAACTCTGACCACGGGACTCGGGCAATCAATGAATACCTTTGCAACCACTACATTAATGGCAAGTATTTCCTACAGAAAATACAAAAAAAATCTGAACTAACCCTTTAAAGTACCGACGAGCTGGATCAGTGGCGTAACAAGCTAAACAGTGGGCCCTGCCGTGGGGTGGTTACCCAGGTACCGCTCTCTGTGTTTCCATTTTAGAAAAGGAAAGTAAAACATTCCAAACGTATTTCGGTCTATAAACCAACAGCACATAATAATAACTAGAAAAAGTGCTCCTCGGAGCACAGGTCTCCGCCAGGTCAGGTACGTTATTGTGGCCTCCTAGTGGCGCTATAATAGGCCAATGTGAAAGGGGTGTCATTTCTTCTTAGGCTTTTCACGTCAATGAGACACCAATCTGGGAACCCAAAGCCAAATGAGAATGAAAAACAGCGCCCTCTGCTGTTTGTACTATCTCATGTTGGCTCTGGAAGCGCGGCCTGCTTCCTGATCTGAAGGCACGCCCACACAGTGCGTACACGTTATGACGAACCTTCACGACAGATTCCAACGCAGAGCAGAATCTGTTCTTGAGAGATTAATCAGACACTGCATTCATGATTTGAGGCTTTTGTTCCAAAAATGTGTTTTGCTAAATTAGACCTGCTGGTGGCGCTATAACAGGCCAATGTGAAAAGGGTGAGATGTTTTCCTCGGCCTAGTGGGAATGTGCGTGTGAAATTTCACGGAAATCGCAAGCTGCGTTCATGATTTGAGGCATTTTGTTCAAAACTGACCAATCCTGCAAACTTTGGAAGCAAACCTTAGCCAATGAGGATGGAATATGGAAAATCGGACAGATCTGTGTTGATCACATGACTATAGAGATAATGTGTACCGATTTGCATGACGTTTGGATAAAATCTGTAGGAGTAAATGGGTTTTGCACAAATCGGCCACCTGGTGGCGCTATAACAGGGCTATGTGAAAAAAGGTTCTGAGGTTCTGAATTGGCATCCAGGGAGTGTGTGTGCACAGTTTCGGAGCGAGCGGGCCAACGGTGTCGGAGATTAGCTGTTCACAGACGGACACACGGACGGACGGACACACACACACATGGACGGACGGGGGGTAAAACATACTCTCTCGTTATGCCTTTCGGCCTGGCGGAGACAATAATAACTAGAAAGTACTGTTCCTGAAGAAACAGTGTGGGATCGCTAAGAATGTTGATAGTATCACACTAGAAAGTACTGTTCCTGATTTTGTCTTACCTATTTATATTATTTATATTGTGATGTCACGTGAAGCTTGACCAATCCAAAAACGGGCGGAATAATAATAATAAATATAGCTGCAAGCAGCAATAAGCGGGGCCAGGGAATAGAGAGAGAGAGAGAGAGAGAGAGAGAGAGAGAGAGAGAGAGAGAGAGAGAAACGGAATAGATTGAAGAGAAAGAGAGAGAGAGAGAAACGGAATAGATTGAAGAGAAAGAGAGAGAGAGAGAGAGAAACGGAATAGATTGAAGAGAAAGAGAGAGAGAGAGAGAGAGAGAGAGAGAGAGAGAGAGAGAGAGAGAGAATCGGAATAGATTGAAGAGAGAGAGAGAGAGAGAGAGAGAGAGAGAGAGAGAGAAACGGAATAGATTGAAGAGAAAGAGAGAGAGAGAGAAACTGAATAGATTGAAGAGAAAGAGAGAGAGAGACTTGGAAAATAAATAGATTGAAGAGAGAGAGAGAGACATGGAAACGGAATAGATTGAAGAGAGAGAGAGCGAGAGAGACATGGAAACGGAATAGATTGAAGAGAGAGAGAGAGACATGGAAACATAATAGACTGAAGAGAGAGAGAGATGGAAGCAGAACAGATTGAATGGACATCTCAACCTATTGCCATTAACAGGAATCGAACCCCCAACCTTTGGATTAACAGGCTGCAACACTACCTATAGTGCTATAGCTTTGTACAGATTGAGGTTGTCTGTTGAAGATAAAAGTGAACCAGTGAAAGCAGCCGACCTACAAGCTCAGAAACACGTTGCTATCTGAAAAGTTGTGAGATTGTAGATCGGAGAGAGAGAGAGAGAGAGACATGGAAACGGAATAGATAAGGATAATTCCTTTAACAGGTCTGTTCATGAAAGTCCTTGCGGTCTTGTTTCCAATGAGGGCCTGTGAGCAATTAGGGGTTAAGAGTCTTGCTCAGGGACAAATTTCATTTGCTGGCCTGGCCTGGAATCGTACCTGGGGCAACTAGGGCCTCTGGCTCCCTAGGCTGGCTCACTAACCACTCAGCTATGGCCGCCCCTCAAAAGAGAGAGAGAGAGAGACATGGAAACGGAATAGATTGAAGAGGGAGACATGGAAACGGAATAGATTGAAGAGAGAGAGAGAGAGAGACATGGAAACAGAATAGATTGAAGAGAGAGAGAGACCTGGAAACATAATAGATTGAAGAGAGAGAGAGAGATGGAAGCAGAATGGATTGATTGGACATCTCAACCTATTGCCATTAACAGGAATCGAACCCTCAACCTTCGGATTGACAGGCTGCAACACTACCTATAGTGCTATAGCTTTGTCCAGGCTAAGGTTGTCTGTTGAAGATAAAAGTGAACCAGTGAAAGCAGTCGATCTACAAGCTCAGAAACACATTGCTATCTGAAAAGTTTTGAGATTGTAGATCGGCTATTTTCAGAATGAAGTATGTCATACATTGCAAAAACATACCTTCTCAGATAAGCATTTCATGTTATCTTTATCAATTGCATATGTATTCATTAATACAGTCTTGTTGTTTGCAATGCACTTTAAATGAAGTCTCCACCAAGTGAGGCTTGAACCGGCAACCTTGCTGTTGTGAAACATTCACTTAAGCGGGAAGCCATTGGACCAACAGACCTGATCCAGTAAAAACGGAGGTCAAACAGATGATACCATTTCACGCAAATAACTGAAAAATCCTGGGTTTAAGTGTTTTTCAAACTGCTCAAAATTGCGGACAATCTAAGGGCGGAGAGAGAGACATGGAAAAGGAATAGATTGAAGAGAGAGAGACATGGAAACATAATAGATTGAAGAGAGAGAAAGATGGAAGCAGAATGGATTGATTGGACGTCTCAACCTTTTGCCATTAACAGGAATCGATCCCTCAACCTTCGGATTGACAGGCTGCAACACTACCTATAGTGCTATAGCTTTGTCTAGGCTGAGGTTGTCTGTTGAAGATAAAATTGAACCAGTGAAAGCAGCCGATCTACAAGCTCAGAAACACGTTGCTATCTGAAAAGTTTTGAGATTGTAGATCAGCTATTTTCAGAATGAAGTATGTCATACATTGAAAAGACATACTCTCAAATAAGCATTTCAGGTTATCTTTAACAATTGCACTTGCATTAATTGACACAAGTAAGACGCACGAACGCTGGAAGCGAACGCAGATTGACTGAGGCTGCTATATTTCAACCACACTGTAGTAGTGCACTCTGCCGCACTCTGCCGGCTGTATACAGGCAGTGCAGCTGCTGGCATTTCAGCACAGAGTTTCGAGTCACATGGGGGCGCGAGCCAATGAGAGCGTGAACACACGCTGTATACAGGCAGTGCAGCTGCTGGCATTTCAGCACGGAGTTTCGAGTCACATGGGGGTGCGAGCCAATGAGAGCGTGAACACACACGGAAAGACCATAAATAAGGGACAGACACACACACACACACACACACAACCCAAGCACGGTGATATAGTAAGCTTCACTTGGTCAGAGGCCTCCTTCCGCGTTTGCAACAATCATGTTGTGTGCAATGCAACTTAAATGAAGTCTGCATCAAGTGAGGCTTGAACTGGCAACCTTGAGGTTTTAAGGCACACACTTAAGCGAGAAGCCATTGGAACAACAGACCTGACCTGGTGAATGAGAGAGAGAGAGAGAGAGAGAGAGAGAGAGAGAGAGAGAGAGAGAGAGAGAGAGAGAGAGAGAGAGAGAGAGAGAGAGAGAGAGAGAGAGAGAGAGAGAGAGAGAGAGAGAGAGAGATGGAAACGGAATAGATTGAAGAGAGAGAGAGAGAGAGAGAGCGAGAGAGCCATGGAAACGGAATCGATTGAAGAGAGAGAGAGAGAGAGAGAGAGAGAGAGAGAGACATGGAAACGGAATAGATTGAAGATAGAGAGACACGGAAACATAATAGATTGAAGAGAGAGAGAGATGGAAGCAGAATGGATTGATTGGACATCTCAACCTATTGCCATTAACAGGAATCGAACCCTCAACCTTCGAATTGACAGGCTGCAACACTAAGTAAAGTGCTATAGCTTTGTCCAGGCTGAGGTTGTCTGTTGAAGATAAAAGTGAACCAGTGAAAGCAGCCGATCTACAAGCTCAGAAAGAACGTTGCTATCTGAAAGGTTTTGAGATTATAGATCGGCTATTTTCAGAATGAAGTATGTCATACATACTTCATACCCTCTCAAATAAGCATTTCAGGTTATCTTTATCAATTGCATATGTATTAATTGACACAATTACTGGTAGTGTCTGTTGATATTTATAAGTATTTCCGTCCATTATGAACCAAGCCTCTGTGTCCCGAACTACTCTAGATCACTGGTTCACAAACCATTTACCAATAAAGGCATTTTTGTGTCTCCTCGGAACGAAAACTAGTGAAAGTAGCCGATCTACAAGCTCACAAAACGTTGCTATCTGAAAAGTTGTGAGATTGTAGATCGGCTATTTTCACAATGAAGTTTGTCATACATTGCAAAAACATACTCTCTCCAAGAAGCATTTCATGTTACCTTTAACAGTTGCACATGCATTAATTGAGAGAGAGAGACATGGAAACATAATAGATTGAAGAGAGAGAGAGATGGAAGCAGAATGGATTGATTGGACATCTCAACCTATTGCCATTAACAGGAATCGAACCCTCAACCTTCGGATTGACAGGCTGCAACACTACCTATAGTGCTATAGCTTTGACCAGGCTGAGGTTGTCTGTTGAAGATAAAACTGAACCAGTGAAAGCAGCCGATCTACAAGCTCAGAAACACGTTGCTATCTGAAAAGTTTTGAGATTGTAGATCGGCTATTTTCAGAATGAAGTATGTCATACATTGCAAAAACATACCTTCTCAGATAAGCATTTAATGTTATCTTTATCAATTGCATATGTATTCATTAATACAGTCTTGTTGTTTGCAATGCACTTTAAATGAAGTCTCCACCAAGTGAGGCTTGAGCCGGCAACCTTGATGTTATGAAACATTCACTTAAGCGGGAAGCCATTGGACCAACAGACCTGATCCAGTGAAAACGGAGGTCAGACAGATGATACCATTTAACGCAAATAACTGAAAAATCCTGGGTTTAAGTGTTTTTCAAACTGCTAAAAATTGCGGACAATCTAAGGGCGGAGAGAGAGACATGGAAACGGAATAGATTGAAGAGAGAGAGACATGGAAACAATAGATTGAAGAGAGAGAAAGATGGAAGCAGAATGATTGATTGGACGTGTCAACCTATTGCCATTAACACTTGCATGACTAAGCTATCAATATGACCGATTTTGAGAATTTAAAGTGGATTATCTTCTCTCATGAAGCTCTGAGAAAGTTCCCCTTTCGTGACTTTTCCTAAATATTTGTTTCAAATCATCTCCGTTTTTTTTTCTTTCTGAA
Source organism: Gymnoscopelus braueri (assembly GCF_963280865.1). Lineage (NCBI taxonomy): Eukaryota > Metazoa > Chordata > Actinopteri > Myctophiformes > Myctophidae > Gymnoscopelus > Gymnoscopelus braueri. The sequence goes on from NW_027660990.1 coordinate 1,119,229, forward strand.
ACGTATTATAAATATGAAATATATACCATATATACCATCCCAACCGTTATATTTTGGCTAAATTGACCGCTCTCCCCCTCTCTCCCCCAGGCAAGAGACTCTAGACCCCCGCAGAGCGGCCCGTAGACGAGCAGACTCAGAGTCCATGTTGCCATGTCTGCTTATTATAAGCGACTTTGGGCTTGTTTTTCACGTCTTTCTATTATTATTGTCTCCGCCGAAGGTGGAGAATATGTTTTCGCTTTGTGTGAGCAAACATTGTTAGCCAAGCTAACATTGGGCAAGCTTCACGTGACACGTGTCAATTTGTTGACACCAATGCCTCTGATTGGCTAGAGGGACGCGTGACGAAATAAAATTCTATAAATAGGTGTGTCACTTCAAAAAGCTGTTACTTTTTGAAGTGAGGTAAAACAGGATCAATCAGACTTGATTGGAACAGTACCTTCAGTAAGTCCAAGTCACCCGTCTGTGCGTGTGTGTTTCCCTCTGAGAACACCTAACATTGGTCAAGCAAAGGCGCAGAAGGCCAAAGCTAAGAAAGCATACTCATCTACAATTGTAACGTAGAAGAGGACTAGAGTTGAAATGATCCCACAACAAAGCCGAACTCTTAATACGTGTCAATATGTTGACATCAATGTCTCTGATTGGCTAGAGGGACGCATGACGAAATACAATCCTATAATAAAAAGGTGTGTCACTTCAAAAAGCCGTATACGTTTTTGAAGCGAGGTAAGACAGGATCAATCAGTCTTGATTGGAACAGTATCTTCTAGTCCAAATCACCCGTCCGTGCGTGTGTGTGTCCCTTTGATGATAATATAATTGCTATAGTCTGCTGGCGGAGACTTGTGCTCCGAGGAGCACATTTTCTAGTTATTATTATTATTATTATTATAATTATATATATATATATAATTACATTATAATGGTAATAATAATATAGCTGCCCACGTGTTTTGTGCACAGTTTGCACACTGGGTTGTTTACAAGTTACTATAGTTCGCTTGCTGCTACTAGATTTATAGCAGAATTACACATTTTTTATTAGGTCTTAGGTATTAGGTGCAAATTAGCCTCGGCTATAAACCCCATAATACAATGCAATGTTTTCCTTCATTTTGTGTTGTTTGTTTAATTCTGGACTTTGACTGACCTGTAACGAAGTAGCTACTAAATTGCACACATTTACATTATTCAAGGATGGATTTCAGTGCATTCCTCTGTAATGGCCGAAAGATTGGAACCTTTGTAGTAGTGTTATGTATGGAAGATGTCCTAACAGGTGCTAACGGTCCTCATGATGACATATAGGAGACACACAGAAAGGCACAATGTATGCAGTAACATTTTCATAGACCTGCCTGCTTATTTCTCTCTCAAAATTTGGCGACCCATTTTCTACTTTCCCTTTCACTGCAAAGCGGTGGAAAAAGATTGGATCTACAAGCATACAGCTTGTCACGCAGCAACTGTTTTATGCATGAAGATCAGATATTTTGCGCAGGATTGAGCACATTTGTGAGCAGGCCTGGTGTTTCAGGCATCAACTCGCGAGTTGAAAAACAGTAGAAACTAGCAAAATAACTTTTTTTTGGCTCTGATCTGATCAGCAGAAAGGATTATTCATTCATTTTCCTCCGTGTGTTTGATGACCCCCCCCCCATTTTGAGCTATACCAACCTTTCAGCTAAACAGGCCGCTCGTTTCTATGGAAGTATTCCACAACGTGTAGCTAGCATAGCCTCGTTAGCTCGTTGTGGCGAGTGTCTTGCCTGAACAGCTACACGACGTCGTGACGTCTTTGTTGAACTGCAACATGGCGTTTGCACTTTCTTCATTTACAGCCCGTGCATCGACATAAACGTTCAGATTTCAAATGTAAAGTGCTTAACGCATGGCCACGGATGTTACAATTATGTACGGGCCCACATAAGTACACGTATCTTCCGTATTGTTCAATAAAAAGCATTTTAATCCGATCGGTGGCCATTTTATCCATTTGCTTTCAACTATGCGACCGCATCGGTTGGGAGGCGTATTGCACTCTTGATACATTATAACTATGAAAAAATGGCTGCCGATCGGATTGAAATGCTTTTTATTGAACAATGCTGAAGATACGGGTACTTATACCCACCCGAAGTGAATTGTAACATGTGTGGCCATGGGGTAAGCACTTTATATTTGACATCTGAACGTTTATGTAGATGTACAGGCTGTAAATGAACAAAGTGCAAACGCCATGTTGCAGTTCAACAAAGACGTCACGACGTCGTGTAGCTGCTTATTTGCCGTGGTGGGAAGTAACTAAGTACATTTACTCAAGTACTGTACTCAGTGGTGGAAAGTAACTAAGTACATTTACTCAAGTACTGTACTTAAGTACAATTTTGAGCTGTTTGTACTTTACTTGAGTATTTCCAATTTCCAATACTTTTACTTCTACTCCACTACATCTCAGAGGCAAATATTGTACTTTTACTCCACTACAATTATTTGAAAACTTTAGTTACTAGTTACTTTTCAGATATAAACTATGATATAATGAAACATACATTAACCACTTTAGCCCTATTTTATACCTCGGCTATTTTCAAATATTTAGTACTTTTACTTTTGGTACTTTAAGTACATTTTGATGCCAATACTTTTGTACTTTTACTCAAGTAAATTTTAAATTTTGGATTTTTACTTGTAACAGAGTATTTTTATATTGCAGTATTGGTACTTTTACTTAAGTACAGAATTTGAGTACTTTTTCCACCACTGACTGTACTGTACTCACAACGCGTTGCATCGCGACGTACATTGGCTATTTGAAAATTGCCGATCTACAAGCATGCATTGTGAGCTTGTAGATCTGCTATTTTCAAATAAATTAACGTTAACGAAATCAACACTGCATGGAAGTAAAAATGAGATCCCCACATACACAAATCACAAATCATGATGACATATAGGAGACAGATAGAAATACACACTAGCCTACTGCCTACACTTTCATAGACCTGCCTGCTTATTTCTCTCTCAAAATTTGGCAACCCATTTTCAACTCTCAGTTTTTTAGAAGACAATGGAACCCCCCACTGTTTGGGGGAGAAAGTGTGAACTAGTCTGGAGAACAGAGGGAGACAGTGGCCAATAGGATAGCCTGATTTGGGGATCAAAATGATCTATTTTCAGGCTTGGTGGAGGAGTATGAAACCTCAGTCATGCGAGTGTTAACAGGAATCAAACCCTCAACCTTAGGATTGACAGGCTGCAACACTACCTATAGTGCTATAGCTTTGACCAGGCTGAGGCTGTCTGTTGAAGAAAAAACTGAACCAGTGAAAGCAGCCGATCTACAAGCTCAGAAACACGTTGCTATCTGAAATGTTTTGAGATTGTAGATCGGCTATTTTCAGAATGAAGTATGTCATACATTGCAAAAACAGACCTTCTCAGATAAGCATTTCATGTTATCTTTATCAATTGCATATGTATTCATTAATACCGTCTTGTAGTTTGCAATGCACTTTAAATGAAGTCTCCACCAAGTGAGGCTTGAACCGGCAACCTTGATGTTGTGAAACATTCACTTAAGCGGGAAGCCATTGGACCAACAGACCTGATACAGTGAAAACGGAGGTCAAACAGATTATACCATTTCACGCAAATAACTGAAAAATCCTGGGTTTAAGTGTTTTTCAAACTGCTCAAAATTGCGAACAATCTAAGGGCGGAGAGAGAGACATGGAAACGGAATAGATTGAAGAGAGAGAGACATGGAAACAATAGATTGAAGAGAGAGAAGGATGGAAGCAGAATGGATTGATTGGACGTGTCAACCTATTGCCATTAACAGGAATCGAACCCTCAACCTTCGGATTGACGGGCTGCAACATTACCTATAGTGCTATAGCTTTGACCAGGCTGAGGTTGTCTGTTGAAGATAAAAGTGAACCAGTGAAAGCAGCCGATCTACAAACTCAGAAACACGTTGCTATCTGAAAAGTTTTGAGATTGTAGATCGGCTATTTTCAGAATGAAGTATGTCATACATTGCAAAAACTTACCCTCTGAAATAAGTATTTCAGGTTATGTTTAACAATTGCACATGTATTAATTGACACAATCATGTTGTGTGCAATGCAACTTTAATGAAGTCCGCATCAAGTGAGGCTTTAACTGGCAACCTTCAGGTTGTGAGGCACACGTTTAAGGGAGAAGCCATTGGACCAACAGACAAGAACCTGTGAAAAAGGAGATCACACAGATGATACAGTTTCACGCAAATAGCTGAAAAATCCTGGGTTTAAGTGTTTTTCAAACTGCTCAAAATTGCGGACAATCTAAGGGGGGAGCTTACTGGTCAACGTGATACATGTGTTCCTCATGAGTCAAGGCACATGTGTAAGCAGGTTTAATGGCTGTCGGCCAAACGAGGCATGACTTTTGCCTGTTTAAAGTTTGCATTTTCAAGAAATCGCTATAGCGCCCCCCTTTGACCAATTGGAGTAAGATTGGTTTCAGTGATATTTGGAATGACCCTCAACATTACTGCAAAGTTTCAAAGAAATGTGAGTCTGCATGTATGTGTTAGGGGCAGATGAATAATTGTCATAAAACTGCAATATTCATTGGCTCATTAAAGCTTCATTTTTTCACTTATGGAAAATCTTTTGTATACTTTTTTCGGCATAGGTCCAAAGTTCATGTGTAAAACGTTTCGTGCAGATTACTCAAAAATCCCAGGAGGAGATAGGTTTTAACTGTTTTTCATATAATTCAAAATGGTGGGAGATCTAAAGGTCAGAGGTCAAAAGTCAGAGGGTTAAAGTTGTTCATCATGAGTAGACGTGTGTGTGTATTGAAGTTTTATGGCTGTAGGTCAAACAGGGCATGAGTTGTACCTGTTCAAAGTTGGCATTTTCAATTGAGTGCTATAGCGCCACCTTTTGACGAAAGATTGTGAGATTTATTTCTTGATAGTTTTTCATGACCATCTACCATATGGCCGAGTTTCGTAAAAAGCGACAGCACGGTTCAGCCAGAACTGCGAAAAGTGGCAGAAACAGAATACGTACAATAATAAGACAGGTCCAGAGCTGAGCTCTGGCCCCGTAAATATAGCTGCAAGCAGCGACAATACGGGGCCAGTGAATGCAGAAAGAAAAAAGAAAGAAGCAATGATAAGTAATATGCACAATAAGCCATAGAAACATAGAAGACCATGCAATTAACAAATGAGCATTTTAAACCCTCACTAACACTAACCTCAGTAAAACAACGCCTAAGCCTATCCTCAAGAAACACTATGTGTAAACCTAAGAAAGCCAAATCATGATCACCTCAATACATTGTCGGGGACAGGGATTGAACCAGCGACCTATGGACTCACAGGTTGCCTCTCTTCTCATTGAGCTAGATACATGGCTTCTCTGACAGTATCTGTTGACATCTGTAATTAGATATTTCGGTCCATTATGAACCAAGCCTCTGTGTCCCGAACAACTCTAGATCACTGGTTCACAAACCATTTAGCAATAAAGATTTTTTTTGTCTCCTCGGAACGAAAACTAGTGAAAGTATCCGATCTACAAGCTCAAAAAGGGTTGCTATCTGAAAAGTTGTGTGATTGTAGATCGGCTATTTTCACAATGAAGTATGTCACACATTGTAAAAACATACTCTCAAATTTCATGTTATCTTTAAAAATTGCACGTGCATTGTTTTTTGCGATGCAATTAAAAAGTGGAATGACCCACCCATAGACAGACAGACAGACAGACAGACAGACAAAAAATCAAAGTGCAATAATAGCACAATAACACATGGAAACGGAATAGATTGAAATTGAGACAAAGCAAATGATTCCAACAGGCGAACCTACTTTTCAGCTCGACCCAGCTGAGGTGGTCATACATAGGACACAGGGGGCAATCCCAGGTTAAGAACCTCACTCATGGACACCTCTATCTATTGCCATTGACAGGAATCGAACTCTCGACCTTTCGGACTCACAGGCTGAGACACGACCTGTAGTGCTATATTCGTCCAAGCTGAAGTTATCTGTTGAAGATCATAAACTTTTGCCTTCTGTCATGAACCAAGCCCCTGTTTCACTAACACTAAGAGCCGTTTCACACTCGGGTCCCGGGTGCGCACTCCAGACCGCTTGGCAGGTGTTGCGCTAGTGTGAATGTTGCGAATCGTCCCCCGAAACGGATAACCGTTCCGTTCCCGAAACCACCTCGGGAGGCAGTCTCAGATCCGGATCATGCGTATTTGGGTACGGTATGCTGCAATGTGAAAGCAAGCGTACCATTAGACGGAAGTGGCCCGCTATTTGTAATAGGTGACGGTATATAAACTCGACAAAAACAGTCAACAAACACACGTCGCAGATCAATCCACAGGGGTTCAACCATGGCCGGATCCCGCAGTTAATTACTGACCGCCGCTCCCTCCTGCAATAAAAAAATAAATCCCATTCTGTCCCTTGTCATCCCATGGGTTCATTTAACATTTACTCCCGCCGCATCCCGCGGGTTAATTTCATCATTAAATTATAAAATGAGTGATGGATGATGCACTAAAACCCGCAATATTTATATATGAAACTTTTTTTTTTATTATATAAAACATTACATACAGAAAAAGAATGAGAGCGCGAGAGATAGAAAGAGAGGCTGTGTCACGGCCATATAAGGACAGCAACTATATATATATATATATATATATATATATATATATATATATATATATATAGGGTGACCATATTCTGAATTCCCCAAAAGAGGACACTTCAGGCTATTTAACTATTTTTGTTGGAGAGGGTTTAGAAAGGACTGTATAATCTGAACTGAGTCTGTAGGGTAAGTTTCATTCGCCCCCGGGGCATCGGTCAGGACACATTGACAAGGAGATTTGATGGGAAGGTTTATGACAGCTTTACTGGTATTGTAGTGCTACACAACTTTAGAATGTTTGCAGTGAGGTGAACGTGGATTTCACCGCTCTTCTAGCCGGTGCTACTGAATGAATGAAAACGCCCCAGAATGCATTGCGCACTTAAGGTGGGCAGGTGCATATTACTCTTAACTCTATAAACGCCATTGACTCGAAAACGCGTCAATAACTACTTAATCCACCCACGCCATTGACGCGTTTGACGCGTTGGATTTGCGTTCATTGTTTAATCTCTGATCGCGCTATGCTGCTTAAAATTCAATGTTATTCTCGAGTTCCACTTACTTCACCCATATCTGCATCCGGTTTCATGTCCTGGGTTCCGTTTCCGGTTTTTGATTATTTTCCCCCGGTCATTTCGTCCAAAATAGGTAAACAAACGGTTTTTCACACGGTATGACGGACAAACGGACAGATTCTCTTCTATAATCTATGGTCTGGGTGACGATCAGTCATCGCCGTCGTGTATCACAACGTAATTTTGACGATCAAAACAATCTGGGAGGACGTCACATCCGTTTTCATGGTTTTCCCTGTCTAATCGCTCAAGAAGGTAAACAGTGACACCAGGAGCTGATCAAGCTATCATGTGCTGCTCTCTGGTGGCGGATTTGTGCGGCGTCTTTAAAAAACAGTCTGATCAATTATTTTCATGAAAATTTTCAAAAAATAAAAAAAACACGAAAATTGCTGGCAATGGGGGAGTACTTTATGAAAATACTCTGGCAGTCAAAGAGTTAAGGTGGAACATAACAATTGAAATAATAATCAACTTATATGATGGGAGCCTTTCTAACAATTTTACTCATTCAATTCTGAACCGATTCTTAAAATTTTAAATTATCTATTAGCTGTGAAGGGCCTTCTTTCATGTCTATCAGTCATGAAACATTGGCGGGTCTCCATCGCGCATGGCGATGTATGGCCACCCTATATATATATATATATATATATATATATATATATATATATATAGTATATCTTGTGGGTATCTTGTGGAGTTTCAGCTACTATGCATCCCAGAAATATATAGCTTATAAGGCTTTGTAATTTGAAATTTGTAAGTAAATATGGTAACTCATTTAGATGTAGGCCTACGTAGGTTTATGGTTTCCCAAGGACTATAGCCGTTTCACTCATGATGCAATTTCTCTTTCATAACAGATACATACATGTGCCAGATAATCCCCACACCAAGAGAGTCAAAAAAGAAAAGATGTTGGATTGATGTACTTTATTTAGACATGAGACATGAGAAACAGTACATGGAAGTACAATTCACAATACAAGGTTTCAGTCATTCAGTCGGACTTCACTGTATAGGCTACTATAGTTGCCTTTTCATAAATGATATATTTTTGTACTTAAGCTGTCGTGAAAGTTTATAATATTTAGAGAAATTTAAAGTTTCAAATACAAAAGTATTAGTAGTTGTGAAGGTTAGCAAACTGGACATTTAGACTGAATGTTTCCTGTATCCTCATCTTGCGCTAATGCACACAAGTGTTTCACCAGGTTTTATTTGTGTTGTTTCTCATAAGCGTACATCCTTTGTCCGTCAACAACACAGCAGTCTGTGCCTTGACCATGGCCTTGACGCGCTGAGCGCTCAGTGCGTTGACTCACCCCCCAGCCGCAACCCTATATTTATGCGCGACCAGTACAAACATTGTCGCATAGTTGATGACGTCTGTGTCCACAGAAGAAACACTATGTGCATGCCGCCACCTGTAGGATCGGGGGTGTATATGCATGTGTTCTCTGGTGCGATAGGATCTATGGCCAATGTGAATGCAGGCCAGCATTCGTTCTGGGAAACGTTTAGAATGAAAACGGATCCAGTGTGAAGCCGCCCTGTGATCACTCGTTCACAAACCATTTACCAATAGAGAAATTGTATGTCTCCTCGCAACCGAAACCAGTGAAAGCAGCCGATCTACAAGCTCAGAAACACGTTGCTATCTGAAAAGTTTTGAGATTGTAGATCGGCTATTTTCAGAATGAAGTATGTCATAAATTGAAAAAACATACTCTCAAATAAGCATTTCATGTTATCTTTAACAATTGCACTTGCATTAATTGATGAAGTCGTGTTTTGTTTGATTTTAGATATTAGTCCAAAGTTCATGTGTAAAAAGTTAAGTAGATAGATTTTAACTGCTTTTCATATAATTCAAAATGGTGGGAGGTCAAATGTCAGAGTGTGAAAGTTGTTCATCATGAGTAGATGCATGTGTGTATCGACGTTGCATGGCTGTAGGTCAAACAGGGCATGAGTTGTGCCTGTTCAAAGTTGGCACTTTCAATTGAGTGCTATAGCGCCACCTTTTGACGAAAGATTGTGAGATTAATTTCTTGATAGTTTTTCATGACCATCTACCATATGGCCGAGTTTCGTAAAAAGCGTATGCACGGTTAAGCCAGAACTGCGAAAAGTGGCAGAAGAAGATGAAGAAGGAGAAAAAAAATAATGCCAATATCAAAACGGAGCCATGCTGGCAGCCTGGCCCTGTGATAATAATAATAATAATAATAATAATAATAATAATAATAATAATAATAATAATAATAATAATAATAATAATATAAATAATAATAATAATAATAATAATAGTACATCCGACTTAAAGGAGAATTTTGGACTAAAGTTTTCTTACCTTTTCTATGATGTTATGATATCTTAGGATGAATGGTAGGCTACAGTAGAAAAATGTCATAACTCCATCCCGGGTCCGCCACAGCTGAAAACGTGCGCGGATAGGCCTTGCGTTAGATCGCGTATTTGAATAGCTTTTTTTTTTTTCTTGTGAGATCTGACGTTCATAGCGACAGAACACTGTCAAAAAAAACAAGTCTAGTCGAGATTTCAATCTCATCTAGCGAGACTTTTTTTTTTTTTTTTAACATAGTGTTCTGTCACTATGAACGTCAGATCTCACAAAAAAATGAAAAAAGAAAGCTATTAAAATATGCGATCTAGCGCAAGGCCTATCCGCACACGTTTTAAGCTGGGAAGGAGCCGGGAAGGAGTTATGAAATTTTTCAACTGTACCATATCCTAAGATATCATAACATCATAGAAAAGGTAAGAAAAACTTAGTCCAAAATTCTCCTTTAAGGCCTTTGCAGACATGTTGCGATTTTTCGCACGAAAAAAACGGACAATATAATTTTTTAAATGAACAATGACCTCATGCACACCGGCTCCGAATTTACCGTGCGGCGATGCGATGTGGCGATGCATTTTTTTTTCCAGTCGAACCCAGTTCGATTTGTGCGTCTTTTCGCATGTGGTAAAAACTGATTGACTAATCGCACCCTGTCTGCAAAGGCCTTTATGTAGCGCTTATCTTAGTACCCAAAGTCGCTTTAAAAAACTAATCAAAATAAACAACTTCATGAGGAGCGAAAAAGTTAAAAGGCTACAAACATTAAGCTAAAACTAAGAAGCAGGAAGGGAGATTTGGTTTGAGGTAGGTGGGGGAAGCAAGTCTGAAGAGGTGGGTTTTAATAGCCTGGTTCCAGACGAATCTGCCTTTGCAAAATCGCATCGCACTTTAGCCCTCGGCAGATTAGGTCTGGCCCCCCTCAGTAGAGATTCCATTTCTCTCCCTCCGCAGTTGTGCGGAACCAACCAGGGCCCAGTATCCAAATGTGGGCGGGCTTATCACCTTATTTGGAGCAATGACGTACAAGGAAGCACTGCTCTGATTGGTTCGTGAACAAGGAAGCACTGCTCTGATTGGTTTAGGTCTAACCAATAGAGTCCGTTTGGATCTTTTTGTAACCGCCCCTTGGAAAAAAATCTATCGTTGATAGGGACCAGACTAATATCCACGCAGTGCGTCGTGTGATATTGTCTGGCCACGCGAGGCTAGGGTTTTAAGGGAGGCTTTGAACACGGCAAGAGTAGGGGCAGCTTTGATGTGAGGTGGGAATGGGTTCCAAAGGGCTGCAACTGAAAAATCCCTGTCACCCCAGGTGCGTTTGTTTGTTTTTTTGGGGAAGTCCAGGAGGTTTGCATCGCCTGACCTGAGGGAGGGGGCGTGGCATTTGAGGAGGTCAGAGAGGTCGCGGGGAGAATGGTTATTGACGGCCTTGTAGGTGGTGATGAGTATTTTGAAATCCATTCTGCGTTTTACTGGGAGCCAGTGCAGGTCATGGAGGACAGGGGTGGTGTGGTCTCTGGATTGGGTTCTGGTGAGAAGGCGGGCAGCAGAGTTTTGCACACATTGAAGTTTCTTGAGCACTTTGGAGGTGGCACCGTAAAAGGAGGCTATTTCAGTAGTCGAGTCCAATCCATGCCTTCAATGTGATGAAGGCATGGCTGGAAATGTTAAAAGAAAAGTAAAAACATAAAAAACGTCCGGCCACCAGGGGGGCAAGTGCCCCCTAGGCCCCCCCCATAAAATCGCCTATGACCCTCTGGGGCCCGCAGGTGCTTGCAGCAGCCACCGGGCTCCGTCAATAGTCTGTCAACTGCCTTTGCATCTCTGTATACAGTATATTTATTATCTTATTTTACCAACGGCCCCAAATGATTCACGGCCCCAACGCAACTGCGTTGGCTGTGTCACGATAGTTACGCCCCTGAGTTGGACGGTAAACTTGATACCCGGACACAATGTAGAAGCTAACTTTATGCTGTAGATGTTCCACAGCAGTATTGACGGACACTGACACACACATCTACGCAACCCCACTCTCTCTGATACACAAGTGCTACTGGTCACATGCTTATCACAGAGAGCAGTGTACTGGGAACTGGACATGACATTATTCTCATTCATTCAAGCAGCTGCTAATTACTGAGACTTGAGAGACAGCCGGGACCCTGGACACACTGGAGACATGCTGGAGACATGTCATGTTCCAGTCTGTCATTGTCTTCACCAGGTCCACAGGCCCCGAGGCCGAGGTTGTGTGTGTGTGTGTGTGTGTGTGTGTGTGTGTGTGTGTGTGTGTGTGTGCGTGTGCGTGTGTGTGCGTGCGTGCGTGCGTGCGTGCGTGCGTGCGTGCGTGCGTGCGTGCGTGCGTGCGTTGAACTGGGGACCCCCCACCCTGACAAGCTCTTGGAATTATAGGAGTTGAAACATTCAGTGTTATCTGACTCGGTTCCACAGATAAATATTGTGAAAATAGCAGATCTACAGCTCACAACACAAATTGTTGCTTTTCTTCAATTTGGCCAATTTGGTATTAAAAAGGTCCTTAAATTGTAACTTTAGAAATGTGCAGATACCCTGTATACAGTATGAATTCATGAATGAATTTCTTTATTGCAGACTCATTATCCATAGAAAAACATTCAATTGCATACAACAATAAGCATAAATAAAAACAGTCCAAATGAACATGTTAGACGGGCCATTTTCCTCTATAGAAACAGATCCTGTTTTTCTTTTTCCAGCAGAAAGACTAGTATTCAATCTGTAATAATGTCTGTTTTTGACTTTGGGGATATATTGTATATGCATGCTTCACTCTCCACACTGAAGCCTCTTGAAGCAGTCTACCACAGTGCCCTGCGTTTTATTACTGGCGATGATTATCTCCCCAATCACTGTATTTTATATGATAAAGTGGGTTGGCCATCTCTCGCAGTGGAGAGCAACATTGTCTTTTATTTATTTATAAGGCCTTGTGTGGAAAGCTTCCTTTGTACCTATCCTCGCTTTTGAAACCAAAGGTTACTGGACATTCAACACGTTCACAAACCCGCATTAGATATACCAGTCCTTGTAAGAGCAGTGAACAAGGAAAGACTGCTTTCATGTATTTTACTCCACACAAATGGAACACACTTCAGGACTCTCTGAAACTGGTGCGATTGGTCTCAATTGAGACATTTAGGGTGCTTCTCGAGGACACACTACATAGTGACTGCACCTGCTTCATGTAATTCTATGTTTATTTGCATCTGTGACACTGTAATATGATTCAAATGTTTGCTATTGTTTTTCATTATGTATGTATTGTATTTTATATGCAAATATCAGGGCGTCCTTGAAAAAGAGAGCTTGCTCTCAATGGGCTACCCTGAATAAATAAAGGAAAAAGAAAGAAAGAAAGACTCCAGAGGGCCACATTGCACCTCTTATCTCCGTATTTTAACTTTTTCGTAAATTAATTCCGTACTCCGCCATTCTATGTCACACAAAAGGAGACACGTTTTGAGCTTGTAGATCTGCTATTTTTGCTAATTATTTTTCCCAGATTTTTTTTGTGCTATTTTTCAATTGGAATGTTAAAGGGACATTTCGCCGATTTTGCAACCAGATCTTATTTTAATGAAGTTTAGGACTCAAGAAACAAGATCCTGTTTTTTTTTTGTGTATAATCGGTGTTTTTAGATATCTAGTAATCTTCGAAGATCTCGTGACGTTATTTACGCCACGACCATATGGTCTCATTCCTTTCCGCACTACATGTTGTCTCGACGCGTCTCAGTCAGACCAGCTCCAAAGACAGCCCCAAGGGGTGTCCCCAAGATTTGGTCCAACCTTGAACCGTCTTGGACTCCACCCCATAGAGTTGAGGCAGCGGCGGGCAAGGATTCGACAATTATGTCGCTACTATGCTACACGGAAGTAGAACGGCAGAAAGATACCAAGGATTTGTCAGTGATGTGACATCACTAACGAATCCTTGGACATGAAGGATGAGATGGACGATTCTGACTTCCAGTGTTGCCAGATATTGTGAAAGAAATAAGAAACCAGGTCTATGAAAACAAGCCCAAAAGAAGATAACTAGGCCAAGAGCACTTTAAACCTAGACATGGGATATTATATATTTGAAAATTGCCGATCCACAAGCTCACAACGCGTCGCGATGTTACCCATTGTGAGCTTGTAGATCTGCTATTTTCCAAAAAATCTTGAGGGGAAAAAGTGCAAAATGTGGAACATCTTTTAATCGTTTTAACAACACATATTTGGTAGGGGCTCCCTGGCACAAATTATAATTTCAGATGGGGGTCCGTGGAAAAATACATGAACATGTTTGATAACCACTGGTTTAAACAACAATCAAAACATTTGGATATGCTGATATTTGCAAATATCAACTACATTTTAGAAAGAAGCCGCTTATAATAAGTAGACATGGCAACACTGTGGAACACTGGTACACATGTTGTGTGTTGTTGATGAAGATCACTCCCACATGCAGCCTCCACTCCCATAGAGGTATGTCCACTCCCCACAAGGAGGGGCAGTGCACCAAAGCATTATGGTCATTGTTGTATTGCAGCAGTCCAGTAAAACCCTAGTCAAACACACATATTTCATTATTTTTTTCTGGCCATAGGGTGCACATTTTAAATTGTTCTACTGTAATCTACTACAAATACTATTAACATTGAGTGATTGCAGTTTCTTCCAGGGGTGAAATGCTCCTTTAACTTTATGAATTTAAAATAAAATACATTGGACATACAAAAGACAATAGAATTGTAATACTAGTCATTAAGCTACTATAGACTGAAGTAATTAAAACGGGTCATGTTTGCAATTGTAACAGCTGAAATCAATATATCAGTATTCTGATACGAACCTGCAGGCCACATTAAGTGAAGGTGGGGGCCGCATGTAGCCCCCGGGCCGCCAGTTGCCCATGTATGCTCTAAATAGAGTGATTTTAACTGCTTCTGAGCACATGCTGAACTTTCTTGCGAGGATTTTCGCTTGTGCGTATCCTCCGGCGCTGTCTGTGAACATCATCCTCATCTGTCATCTGTTCTGTATTTAAATGGCCACAATATTTCACTTCACTACAGACACTGAGGATGTTAAAATCAGGAAATATGTGACGCTTGTCCTCTGTTGTTCTACAATTAAAACAACGCTCTTACTGGCATTATACCTGATATAATTTTCCATGCCATACTCAGTGCACATGTTGAGTAGCTGCTACTTGTCCAGCGATACTTGTGCTCAGCACCACTAGATCATCCGCATACAACAAATGATTCACTAGATTATCAACCAGCATACAACCAGTGTTACAAGAATTCATCTTAGACAGATCATCAATATATAAATTAAAAAGAATAGGGGACAAAATGGCACCCTGTCTGACACCATTGGTGACACCAAATGGGCCTGATACCAGTGGTGTAAAGTAACTAAGTAAATTTACTCAAGTACTGTACCCAACGGAAACAAGTCCGCAAGGACTTTTTTGGTCTGACCTTTTAGACAAAAGTATTATAAATGTAACTGTTTTTTTAATGTTGTTTTACATTCTTTTTGCCTAACAAAAATTTCAATCAATCAATCAATGATATGCAGTGGTGGAAGAAGTACTCAAATGCTTTACTTAAGTAAAAGTATCAATACCACAATGTGGATGTACTCTGTTACTAAGGTCCGGTATTCAAATTTCACTTAAGTTAAAGTGCAAAAGTATTTGCATCAACTTAAAGCACCAAAAGTAAGAGTACTCATTACGCGGAATGTCCCAATTCTCAAGTTTCCAAAAGTTTAAGTGTATAAAAATCCTTTAAAAATAGCAGATCTAAAATTTCACAACACAGTTCGCAAAGTGAAATGTTGTGAGCTTGTAGATCGGCTATGTTCAAATAGCCAGAGTCTATACAGTATAGGGATGTTGTGGTTAATGTATGTTTTGTGATAATAATCAAAATCTAGAAAGTAACTGGTAACTTAAGTGTTCAAATAATTGTAGTGGAGTAAAGGTACAATATTTGCTTCTGAAATGTCGTGGAGTAGAAGTAAAAGTATTGAAAATTGGAAACACTCAAGTAAAGTAAGAAAATATACCTGCAATATTTTGCTTAAGTACAGTACTTGAGTAAATGTACAATACTTTACACCACTGAGTTTATGGTAGAAACGGTATTTTGCTGCAGCGTCCTCGTATCCACAACTGACACAGCCCTGGGTAGGCACACCCGGCCTGGCGGAGACCTGCGCCCCCAGGGACGTATCGATACTTTTATCCCAAGATTTTGTAACGCATTTCTTCACCCAGTGCCAATTGCCTATGTAATCCTGGGCGCTACTCTCCCTCTGCCAGCCTGGGGAGACCCCCGAACTGAGCTCATGCTGCCTTCAATGCATGAGGAGTGAGCAAGCCGCTTCTTATCACCTGACAGGGGGGAGTTTCCCCGGTAGGATGTAGCGTGTGGAAGGAACACGAAGCCCATTTTTCTAGCGTTCCACACACTGCTCTGTTGGATTGGCATAGGATAAAGAGGGCATCATTATGCATGTACATTCACTGAAACACACATGGGAATGTACACACAAACACACACACACACACACACACACACACACACACACACACACACACACACACACACACGCGCGCGCGCACACGCACACGCACACGCAAACGCACACACACGTTTGTATTACTACTGTATACTTGAGAGGACTTCAACATTATGGCAATTTTATCTATGCCATTTTTAATTTAATCTTATTTTTTGCCTTCTTAACCCTAACCCCCCATAGCCGAAAATAGCCCACACCCTAAACCTAACCTAAATGTCTAACTCTAGTTATACAACCTGAATTGTCTCCTAATTGTAAGCCTATAGCTCTAACAACCTTTTGTAACCACACACAACCATACTTTTGAGGACCAAGACAATTGTCATCACAATGTCTATTTCTTAAAGTTTACTATACTTGTGGGCAGGGGTGGAAAGTAACTAAGTACATTTACTTAAGTAAAATGTTGAGGTATTTGTACTTTACTTGAGTATTTCCAATCTCCAATACTTTTACATCTACTGCACTACATCTCAGAGGTAAACATTGTACTTTTACTCCACTACAATTATTTGAAAACTTAAGTTACTTTTCAGATAAAAATGATTAAATTATAAAACATATATTAACCAATATATTCCTATTTTATACCTAGGCTATTTGAAAATAGCCGATGTGATGCGT
The DNA here is from genome assembly GCF_963280865.1 of Gymnoscopelus braueri. Classification (NCBI taxonomy): domain Eukaryota; kingdom Metazoa; phylum Chordata; class Actinopteri; order Myctophiformes; family Myctophidae; genus Gymnoscopelus; species Gymnoscopelus braueri. The sequence goes on from NW_027660990.1 coordinate 1,136,118, forward strand.
TGTGAGCTTGTAGATCGACTATTTTCAAACATTTTAGTACTTTTACTTTTGGTACTTTAAGTACATTTTGATGCCAATACTTTTGTACGTTTACTTTACAAATCTTGAATTCTGGACTTTTACTTGTAACAGTATTTCTATATTGCAGTATTGATACTTTTACTTCAGTAAAGAATAAGTGAGTACTTTTTCCACCACTGCAGGACATGTGGCTCTCACAAGCATAGTAATACAAGTACACACACACACACACACACACACACACACACACACACATACACAGACAGGCACACACGCGCACACACACACACACACACACACACACACACACACACACACACACACACACACACACACGTGCGCACACACGAGCACACACGAGCACACACGAGCACACACGCACACTCGAGCCATGCAGTGTCTGCTAATTATGAATAAATGAAGCAGGGGTTTTAAATAATTGCCCACCAGTTCCTCGGTGCCTCTCCACTAGCTAAGTGGGTCACAGTTGATAAAACTCCCTTTTTCTTCCAAGCGCATCCAGCCTCACGTCAGTCCAACCGTACATCCAACCGTACGGATCCAACGCCCCCATAACGTGCCACTGTCAGGTCGAAACCTCGTGTGTCCACGACCAGTGGTGGAAAAAGCACTCGAATGTTTTACTTAAGTAAAAGTATCGATACTGCAATGTGCAATGTAGAAGTGTTACAGGTAAAAGTCCGGAATTCAAAATTCAAAAAGAGTATTGGTATCAGTATTGGTATCAATAGCCTACTTAGAGTACCAAAAGTAAGAGTACTAAAATGTTTGAAAATAGCAGATCTACAAGCTCACAACGTGTCGCGATGCGACACATTGTGAGCTTGTAGATCAGCTATTTTCAAATAGCCTAGGTATAAAATAGGGTCGAAGTGGTTAATGTATGTTTTATAATGTAATAATTTATAGTAACTAGTAACTAAAGTTTTCTAATAATTGTAGTGGAGTAAAAGTACAATATTTGCCTCTGAGGTGTAGTGGAGTAGAAGTAAAAGTATAGACAATTGGAAATTCCCCAGTAAAGTAAAAGTACCTCAACACAGTACTTGAGTAAATGTACATAGTTACTTTACACCACTGTGTAGTATGATCAGGTAGGACGTTAATTAACGGAAAAAAATATATGGAGATAAGAGGTTTCTGCCCGACAGCAACGGCTATAGCAAGGAGGGAGCGTGCAGTAGTGGTGGAAGTACTCAGATTAGTATTATTTTTGCTTTTTACTCCTGTATTCAGAATTTTACTTGAGTACAATTCTATAAGTATTGGCATCGAAATATAGGCCTACTTACAGTACCAAAGTAGAATTATTAAAATATTTACAGATACTGTATGCATGCTGTGAACATGTAGACCTTCGGCTATTTTGGAATAGCCAAAGTATCAAATAGGGCTAAATGTATTCATTCACATGTGTTGTTTTTTACATCTACAAAGTAACTTGAAACTAAAGCTGTCAAATAATTGTAGTCGAGTAAAAAGTACAACATTTCCCTCTGAGATGTAGTGGAGTAGAAGTATAAAGTACTGAAAAATGGACATACAAGTAAAAACTAAGTACTGAAAAATTGTAGAACACCTTGAACCCCAGTAGCCGTAGTGTGAGGAAAGCTTTGTGAGAAGCTTGTGAGAAAATTAGCAGATCGACAAGACCATGTTGAGCTTGTGGATCGGCTATTTTCAGTGAAAGCTTTCCCCACAATAACAGAGTACACGTGAGTAAATGTACTTACTTACTTTTCCAGCGCAGAGTCTCTGGTGGAAGCATAGGAAGTGTGTGATGTCTGAGCCGCAGGGGGCGGGGGGGAGGGATGTGTGTGTGTGTGTGTGTGTGTGTGTGTGTGTGTGTGTGTGTGTGTGTGTGTGTGTGTGTGTGTGTGCGTGTGCGTATGCGTACAATTACTACTACTAGTATAAGTACTGTACTTAAGTACAATTTTGAGGTATTTGTATACTTTACTTAAATATTTCCAATTTCCAATAATTTTACCTCTACTTCACTACATCTCAGAGGCAAATATTGTACTTTTATTATGATATTATGAAACATACATTAACCACTTTAGCCCTATTGGCTATTTGAAATTAGCCGATCTACAATCTCACAACACGTTGCATCGCGACCTGTTGTGAGCTTGTAGATCTGCTATTTTCAAACATTTTAGTACTTTTACTTTGGTACATTTTGATGCCAGTACTTTTGTACTTTACTCTAGTACATTTTTTATTCTGGACTTTTACTTGTAACAGAGTATTTCTATATTGCAGTATTGGTAATTTTACTTGAGTAAAACATTTGACTACTCTTGTGCGCGCTTGTGCGTGCGTGCGTTCGTGCGTGCGTTCGTGCGTGCGAGAGAGAGATAATCCCTACAAAGCAGACACACAGGCTGTCCAAAGAGCATAATGTATAGCTTTCATATAATTACATTACAATCTGTAGCATAGTAGGTAATCTACTGTATAGTAATGTGCTTTTTTGATTATTATTTTTTTTACATAGGGTAACAAGTTAAACCCTACATAATTAGATGACTGGGGTTCTCCCAGGGGTCTGTACTTGGCACCCTGCTCCCCCCGCAACACCAAATGTTTTGGTCAGAAACAGCTCACAACGCGCAACACGTTGTGAGGTTGTAGATCGGCTATATCTGCTACTCAAGAAATGTTGAAATATGTAGATACAAGGCCTCTGCCTTGACTGTGACGATATGTAAAAGGACACGTACCCCTGTGAGGGTTAGGCCTGACACAATGTGACGAAGACTGTTCTGGCCCCACAGTGGTGGAATGAACCATCAGTCTTTCGCGGCAAGACTGATGGTGATTAGTAGTTTCCTTGCCTACCTATGTTGAATACACTTATTATAAGTCGCTTTGAATAAAAGCGTCTGATAAATGACTGTAATGTAATGTAATGTAATGTAATGAAGACTACGTTGCATTATCACCACATTCAAATGTTCACACTTATTCCCTGTCTGAGGCTTTTGCCTGGTAAAGCCCCTGGAAAATCTAATTTCCATTTGATTTCAGGAAGGAGTCTGGCATGAGAACCTGTGTGTGTGTTTTTGACTGTGGGCTGGAGTTGGGCGGGAGTAATACCGTTGACTGACAACCCCTTCAGCCAATCAGCAGTTGTTCCCCTTCAGCCAATCAGCAGTTTGTTTTTACCACCTCCAGACCAATGTGACACAACGGGACTTCTGAAAGGGCCATGCCCAAAATAGGTTGCCTTATTCGGACACATACGTGTCCCTGCCGCCCCTGCCGGTTCTCTGAATTTTTATTTTGAAATAGGCTCTTTGTCATGATTAATTGACCACATATATGAAGTTAAACAACTAAATTATATCTGAACGATATCTTAAAAGTAAATTCCGTGCATCAAAAAATAAGTTTGAGAATGTTTTCAAGTTTTAAAACCAAAACCAAAAACAGCATAGAAAACAATGGCTGCCGTCGGCTGCACTCGGATCCATTCAGGTTCACTCGAACTCGCCACCTTTCGCTGTCAATCACAGAACGATGAGCGAGGAGGGGCTTTACCAGGCTAAGGACGCTGATAGGCCCGTCCACTTGGTGGACGGCGAAAAAAAGCCAAACAAGCCCTCATGCCAGACTCTTTCCTGAAATCAAATGGAAATTAGATTTTCCGGAGGGAGGCGCTTTACCAGGCTAGCTTTTGCATGAGTGGAAATTCAACGCTGTCTCACTCCCAAACAGTGGTGGAAAAAGTACTCAAATGTTTTACTAAAGTAAAAGTACCAATACTGCAATATAGAAATTACAAGTAAAAGTCCAGAATCAAAAATGTACTAGAGTAAAAGTACACAAGTACTGGCATCAAAATGTACTTGACCCTGGTCGTGGAATGATCTACAGACCAGATTAAAACTGGCTTCTTTGATCCCCCTAGTGACTTTTAAGAGGATTGCTATGGGCACACTCTCCAGCCATTGCTCCTGCTTTGACGAGAAGCAAACGTTGTGATCTTAGTTTTATATTAGCTTTTGTCTTTGTCATGTCCTATATTTGTTGTTACTGGCAGAGCTTTGTAACATTTATTTACCTCTTCTCTTGGCCAGTGCACACTTGTAAAAGAGACTATGGTCTCAATGTGATTTTACTGGTTAAATAAAGGTAAAAAAAAAAAAAAAAAGTACCAGAGTAAAAGTACTAACATGTTTGAAAATATCAGATCTACACGCTCACAATGCATCGCGATGTGTCGCGTTGTGAGCTTGTAGATCGGCTATTTTCAAAATAGCCTAGGTATAAAATAGGGCTAAAGTGGTTAATGTATGTTATATAATGTAATAATTTATATCTGCAAAGCAATTTGTAACTAAAGTTATCAAATAATTGTAGTGGAGTAAAAGTACAATATTTGCCTCTAAGATGTAGTGGAGTAGAAGTAAAAGTATGGACAATTAGAAATAGTCCAGGAAAGTAAAAGTACCTAAAAAAATGTACAGTACTTAAGTAATTGTACTTAGTTACTTTCCACAACTGCCAAAAGGCATATTTTGACTTTCTGGGACAATTTTGACCAAACGTCAACAGGTGACGTGAAGAGGGGGCTAATAAGTCACAACATGACTTTTAGGGAATATATGAGTTACGATCCTGGCCTTATCGGGACATAACTTGGATGCCGCTGAGTCGGCTCAAGCGGACTTCGCAACGTTCGGCACGGCGACTCGCTCGCCTAGGCTCGCTCGGCAGTGCCTCCCGTGGGCTAAAGTCTGCTTGAGACGGCGCGCCTCCGACGTTTTAACTGTTGTTGTTTTTGTCGGACCGTCAGAAACGCTGAGAACTGGACTTCCACGTTGCTGTAATGCGGAAGTCCCGAAAAGTCAACATGTGCCTTATTTGTCCCCCTACCATTCAAGGCACATGTTGACGTTTGGTCACTATAAGTCACAATAGTACAAGTGTATGGTACATTTACTCTACCTGAGTACATTTTTTTTGTATGCTTTCAATGTATATTATACATTTTAATCCACTACAGTTGTTTGGCAGATTTACATTGTTTCTCTTTTACAATGGTCCCCATGTCAGATTATGCAATTATAGTGCAATAAATTCTTGTGGCCTTTTGGCAAGTATGCAGTGGTGGAAAAAGTACTCAAATGTTTTACTTAAGTAAAAGTACCAATACTGCAATGTAGAAATACTCTGTTACAAGTAAAAGTCCAGAATTCAAAATGTACTTGAGTAAAAGTATAAAAGTATTGGCATCAAAATGTACATGTACATTAAAGTAACAAAAGTAAAAGTACTAAAATGTTTGAAAATAGCAGATTTTCAAATAGCCTAGGTATAAAATAGGGCTAAAGTGGTTAATGTGTGTTTTATAATGTAATAATTTATATCTGCAGTAGTAACTAAAGATTTCAAATAATTGTTGTGAGTAAAAATATTTGCCTGAGATATAATAGAGTAGAAGTAAAAGTATAGACAATTGTAAATACTTCAGTAAAGTAAAAGTACCTCAAAATTGCACTTACAGTACTTGAGTAAATGTATATACTTAGTTACTCCATGACACTGAAACGGGTCAAGAAATATCGTCCATCATAGCGCATAACCTAGAATCATATCATATCATAGAAGCACACTGTCTGACGGAGGCCAGCGGATGTTTTCTTATTGGTTTAGTATTGAGCTCTGTACTGTAGCTAGCCAACACAGGAAAGTGTGTGTGTGTGTGTGTGTGTGTGTGTGTGTGTGTGTGTGTGTTGTGTGTGTGTGTGTGTGTGTGTGTGTGTGTGTGTGTGTCAGGGCTGTATTAGCCATTGGCCCGCCAGGGCCAAGGCCCAGGGGCCCTTCGGGGGAACTGGGCCGTGCGGCCATCGACAATTTACTAAAATGAAATGTATAGGTTAGTCAGATATCAAATGTGTGGGCCCCTCCTCTGTATTTACAGCAATGATTCTAGCTGGGTTTGAGGCCATGACAAGGGCTCCTGGGGCCCTTCCATATATGATGAAATATGATTAAGCCCAAAATTAAGCCAAAAAAAACTAAACGTAAAAAACCTTTTTTCCCCCATTCTTTTTTTTTTTGGGGGGGGGGGCTAAAAATTGCCGGCCCAGAGGCCCGTGCGGGGGTTAATCCGTCCCTGGCGATCATACAATTCAGGTCTGACTGCCTGAAGTTCTGTATCTCTCATTCCCCAATTTCAATCAATGTCCCATCAAATCAATAAAGTTACCCGACCACGGACAAACAATATGAGCCATGAGGGAAACATTACACACACAGTGTATTTAGCAGTGGTGGAAAAAGTACTCAATTTTTTTATTTAAAGGTAGGGTAAGTGATTTACTTTAGTTAAAATAAGTGTTAAATATCTCTATATTCTGATAGTACTCATTGCTATAGAGTGTTTGTTCAGTAAAAGGAGTCTCCATGTCTCTCTGTATTAAACAGAACATGCATTTTCAGTGCTCTCTCCTGATTGGCTTAAATGTTGTTACCTACCTGAAAATGTACTATATTCTGTTTACTAAAGAGCTGGAGAGACCCCTGTGACCGAACAAACGCTCTGTGGCAATGATTACTATCAGAATATAGTACTTTAACCTTTTTAACAAAAAAGAAAGAAAAATATATATATATATATATCTCACTTACCCCACCTTTAATAAGGGTAATAATAATAATAATAATAATAATAATAATAATAATAATAATAATAATAATAATAATAATAAGGGTAATAATAATAATAATAATGGTAATAATAATAATAATAATAATAATAATAATAATAATAATAATAATAATAATAATAATAATAATTAAAACAAAAAACAGTACCTTTAATTTGGTTCAATGTGTACACTCTCAGGGTTACAAATGATTGAATTTACCTCGAGCATTTCACGGTGCTCATATTGGGATTGACAGCCATTAAATCTCCATTTTGCTCCCAAGACAAAATC
>NW_027660990.1:1148115-1282857 GCF_963280865.1 Gymnoscopelus braueri
TTTTTTATAGCCAAAGAAATCTAAAAATGACACACAGATGCGTTCCCGGTCTTAAAGGGTTAATTTACGGGGAAAAAAACACAGATAGTTAGAATATGGAGATGAGAGCTTTCTGCACGACAGCGACAATACATAAAAAGTGCCACCCAGGTTTATAGCCACATCCATAATTACACTATGACACTTTGGTGTTGACTGGATTTAACCCCGATCCCCTGTCTGGTTACATTTACTTTTTATTTTTTTGTTTGTTTCACTGACTCAGCTGTTGATACAATGCTGTCTAGCAAAAACACTCCAGCTCAAGCTATCCGTTGCTTGTCGGGCAGCAACCTCTTATCTCCATATTTTTGTTTTACTTGTTGCGCTCTACTTGGTCGTAGAGCTTGTAGATCTGCTACTCTTGCTATTTTTGAAAAGTAACATATTTGGACATATGAGGTTTCCTCCCGACAGAGACGATATTGTTGATCGGCGCATTTTATTGTTCGGCTTATTTTATTTGCAGTGGTACGTATTTTTTTGTAATACTCTCTCTATATATTAACCACTTAAGCCCTAAACTTAGTTGGCCGTATTCCCAAGGGCTATACTAGTCACCCCGATATGACATCTTCATGTGACCATTTTTGGGGCCAAAGTAATCGTGATTAACAATATCACGGCGATAATCAAAATAGACTAACTTTGCACCCCCCGCATTCCATTTTCTGGGGGGAACAATATCCCAAAACAGCAGATCTACAAGCTGAAGACGGGGTGGAGGGGGGGGGGGGGGGATTTTAGTGTCAGACTGTTGGGAAGATGTGTGGCTTGTGACGATTGGGTGCAATCAGTGGAAAGTAACATTTACTCAAGTACTGTACTTACGTACAATGTTGAGGTATTTGTACTTTACTTGAGTATTTCCAATTTCCAATACTTTTACTTCTACTTTTACAAACGACTTTGCAGATATAAATGATTACATTATAAAACACACATTAACCACTTTAGCCCTATTTTATACATAGGCTATTTGAAAATAGACGATCTACAAGCTCCCAACGCATCGCATCGCGACGCGTTGTGAGCTTGTATTTTCAAACATTTTTGTACTTTTACTCTTGGTACTTTAAGTACATTTTGATACCAATACTTTTGTACTTTTACTCAAGTACATTTTGAATTCCGGACTTTTACTTGTAACAGAGTCTTCTACATTGCAGTATTGATACTTTTACTAAAACATTTGAGTACTTTTTCCACCACTGGGTGCAATATTTAGTTCAGTGACCATGTGGGGCTAAAGAATCATTTAGAAGCTGTGTTCACCTTCACTCTTCCATTGGAATTAATAGACTCACTTCTGGTCTCCTAAAGAGGCGACCATTACCATGTGTTTTTTTTTCATGCTGTCCAGATTATTTGTCAAAATACACAAGTATTGGCATCAAAATGCACTTGAAGTACAAAAAGTTAAGTACTCTTGACGCAGAATTTGTCATTTCACACATTTATTTATTCAAAAGTTTTCAAAAGTTTTCAAAAGTTTTCAAAATTTGTCAAAATCTTTGGAAAATACCATCTCTCTCTCTCTCTCTCTCTCTCTCTCTCTCTCTCTCTCTCTCTCTCTCTCTCTCTCTCTCTCTCTCTCTCTCTCTCTCTCTCTCTCTCTCTCTCTCTCTCTCTCTCTCTCTCTCTCTCTCTCACGCACGCACGCACGCACACAGAGTGTTATCAACACACCGTGGAAATGATCCATGGCCGTTAGAGACGATTATGGTGTGCTCTTATCTCCCAACAAACGGCCAAACCTTTAACACACCTGTCTGTCTGTCTGTCTGTCTGTCTGTCTGTCTGTCTGTCTGTCTGTCTGTCTGTCTGTCTGTCTGTCTGTCTGTCTGGTCTGTCTGTCTGTCTCTCACTGTCTCTCTGCCTGTCTGTCTGTCTGTCTCAATGTTGCTCTGCCTGTCTGTCTTTTGGTTAGCTGTTTGGTTAACCTCAAGAGTTCAAACTAGGGTGGAAGCTCAGGTGCAGAGACGACACGTTTATTGAAACACAAAAACTTGACTGAGGAAATGCAAAAAAATCTAACGCGCAGTAGACCTAACAAAAATCCCCAAAACAAACAAAAACAAAGCACAGTTTTCCAAATGTATAATTAAGCTACAGCGTACCCTTACAAACTAAATGTGGCACACTAGAGAGTGAACCTTCAAAGACACCAGTTGTACCGGTAATGCACTGTCAAGGACTCAGCACCAAATTAATGACAAACAAGGTATAAACACACAAACAAATCAAGGCAACGACACTGAAAAAAGCTCAGTTGGTGCTTAACCCATTCAATCCAGGAACGCATCTGTTCCTTTGGCTATTAAAAAAATAGCAGATATACAAGCTCATAGTGCGGCACCGAGTGCCACGCTATGAGCTTGTAGATCTGCTATTTGAAGTACTTTTACTTCTACTCCACTACATCTCACAGGCAAATATTGTACTTTTACTCCACTACAATTATTTGAAAACTTTAGTTACTAGTTACTTTGCAGATATACATTATGAAACATACATTAACCACTTTAGCCCTATTTTATGCATAGGCTATTTGATCTACTTGTAGATCTGCTATTTTCAAACATTTTAGTACCGTCATTTTCGCACTATAAGGCGCACCTGAATATAAGCCGCAGCAGCTAAATTGAATGATTTTGTACATATATAAGCCGCACTGGACTATAAGCCGCGGGTGTTTTAATGTTTAATTACCATATGTAAGGTTTCGTGCACAGAGGGGACTGTCGGGAAAGAGATGGCTGTTTGGGGAAGCTCCCATTTATTAATATTTCAACAAACAAGTAGAGATGCCGCGATCCGATTAACAACAGCTAAAAAAATGGAGATCGAATCGCACCGCAGAGAAAATGCCGATCAAACGCTGCGATCAAAGCACTCCATTCCAGTACTCCACTCCAGCAGTTCTATGCAGCACTTCTAACCAGCACGCTGTGAAACTTTGCTGACTATGATTCTGGAGAGGTTATGTTCTCTGTTTGAGTAATATCACTTGATCAATCCTTTTTTAACATTTAGTTTTAACATAAAATCAGTAATAAAAAGTAAGAGCAGAGCGTGGACCGCGGTCGTGACCGCGCGCCACATGTTGTACGGGCTGACACATTGTACGGGCTGACACATTGTCTGTGCGAGCAACACAGAAGTGCGCAGCGCGTCCTGATCAAGACTTCATTCAAATTCTCCGTCACCGTCATCCACACACGTATGTTTATAAATACCTTGTGACTGTTAAGTTATATCACCAGCCGATCAAACAATACGATTTGAAACGCAAAGGCTGAATTAACAACACTGGCTTTTGCGACACGAGCGGCGAGCCTCTCTCTCGCAGTGGTGTAAATGAATGCCCTTCTAATCTTCATCATCCTACAGCGTCACACAAAAGCAACAAAAGTAGATCTACAAGCTCTATGAGGTTTCCACCCGACAGAGACAATAGTATGTACTGTATAGTCCCTGTCACTGCCGCCAACCCTAACCGGTATTGGGGAGGGTGTAGACTACTAGAGACAGCCACTTTCTTCTGTCGTTTTTGTCCGTCTCTTCCTCACTCATTCTCCCCTCTCATCCCCTCTCCTCTAGGCCATTGGTTTTTTAACCTTTTTCATATCAAGGTCCATTATTTATTCCACATTTAAGCCACGGATCCCACCATTGATGAGATTTAGACTCTCAGACCCAAAACTAGAATATTTTGTTATCGTTGGACTTATCGTTTAGATTACTTTGTCCACCACTGCTCTCTCGAACTTGGTGATTAATCATTAACCCACATTATTTATTATTGTCCGTCTTATTAAAAAAGACAATGCCTACATAAAAGGGAAACTTAGATGGTGTCTTTTGCAACATAGTAGGCCTAGCTGTCCATCGAGGCTCTTTAGACTGATTGGGACCAGTGGCGTACCCAGAAATTACATTTAGGGCAGTCGAGATTTTTTTCTCTACCTACCCCCCCTCTCGGACTCTGGGAAAAATGTCGGGGGGAAATCTCGGGGGAAACAAGTTAACAACAACACTACACTGACTACAAACTGAAAAACATTAATAAAAACAATATGCAAGTATAATCAATCAATAAGGTGATGGCCCAGACCCCAACACCTGGCATCCCATGAAGATAAAGGCATACATTTGCATCACTATAGGCGACGTCGCTCTGCTGAATGGATACGGTAGTGATTGGCTGCCTGCCCGCGTGAATGGACGAGGAGGTCTGACGGCCACTATTCTCTTTGGATTTTTTTCACTGCCTGTTTTTCAGTCTTTTACTTTATTTTCTAGGGGATGCTAGATTTTAGTTGGGCAGGCCGACTGCCTTGCCTCTATGGTGGGTACTGATTGGGACGCATTTGGGATAAAAGAGAAAGTGATTTAGACACGCAAAAAAAAACTTTTCTTTTCTTTTTTCTGAGCGGTGTGCGGACCGAGAGGTGCGCGGGGGGCGGGGGGGATCGGAGCGGAGCCCCGGGGGGGTTGGGGGGGGTCAACATTAGATTATAATAATAATAATAAACTTTATTTATATAGTGGTGGACTGTAACCTGTAAAATCCATAGATTTAGAAGGTCCCCTAGTGGCCGTTAGCTGTAGAAATCCATAGATTAGCCGCACCGTTATGTAAGCCGCAGGGTCCAAAAATGGGAAAAAAGTCGCGGCTTATAGTCCGAAAATTACGGTACTTTTACTTTTGGTACTTTAAGTACATTTTGATACCAATACTTTTGTGCTTTTACTCAAGTAAATTTTGAATTACGGACCTTTACTTGTAACAGAGTACTTCTACATTGCAGAATTGGTACTTTTACTTAAGTAAAACATTTGAGTACTTTTTCCACCACTGCTAGTACCGCATTATCAAGAGCAGCACCACCAGGTTCACGAAGAGCTTCCACACGGCTGACTTCAGACTGCTGAACAAGGTATGAAACTTCTTTAGCAGTCTGATGACAGGCGGTGCTTTCTGGCTGGTCTCAGACCTTTGCTCTTCCTTGAACCTACTGTGGATTATACCAGGGACAAGTGACTTTTTTTTTGTCCTCATGGACCTACTTGCGGATTATATCAGTGTCAGTCTACCTCATAAATGGGCAACTGGCGGCCCGGGGGCCACATGCGGCCCCCACCTTCACTTAGTGTGGCCCACAGGTTAATATCGGAATACTGATATATTATTGATTTCAGCTGTTACAATTCCTAACATGCAAACATGACCCGCTTTAATTACTTCTGTCTGTATTCAAATTCTATTATCTTTTTTTATGTCCAATTTATTAGTAATAATTTTAAGTGTTGTCTTTGATGTGTCGTTACTCACCTACCGACGTAAAAAGTGGCATTGTTTTTTTCCAGAGATTCCCCTGTCGTCATTTTTTCAACCCCCTCCGTTGTCATAATGGGAGCGCGTGGCTTAGGGAAATTCGTCTATTATAACCGATGCAAAGTATTTTTTTTTCTCTACTACTACTCATTGTAGAGTCTGGTTGCTTGTTTCTCTCCAGAACCTGGCAACTTGGTGTTGCCAGGTTCTGGAGAGAAGCAACCAGTGTCAAATCGTTCGGCAGTAGCGCTAGCCTCTCAGGAACTTTCAGCGCATGTTTGACTATCATGAGACTCTAAAATGAGTAGTAGTAGAGAAAAAAATAACTTTGCATCGGTTATAATAGACGAATTTCCCTAAGCCACGCGCTCCCATTATGACAACGGAGGGGGTTGAAAAAATGACGACAGGGGAATCTCTGGAAAAAAACAATGCCACTTTTTACGTCGGTAGGTGAGTAACGACACATCAAAGATAACACTTAAAATGTCCGGAATTCTCCTTTAAGTTCCTAAAGTTAACATAATTATAACTAAATGCATTTGAAATGAAATAAAAATGTTACTTTTCAGGATTCCAATTAAAATATAGCAAACTCACTTTTGTGTGACTAAAATGATGAGCATTAATTACGAAAAAGTAAAAATACAGAGATAAGAGGTTTCTGGCCGCCAGTATTATGCAATGTGGCCCTCTGGAGTGAGTGTAGAAATATAGTGGCCCTCCCCATCATCAAAGTTGCCCACCCCTAGTCTACCTTATGTGGATTATGCGGTCGACATGCACTGACATTTTGCACCTTAATCCCATGTACAACGCGCTGACTTTTGTTTCATTGTGTTTTTTCTAGCACCTTAACTAACGTCCATACGTATATCATGCACAGTGTACATCTGCTGCTATGCTCACGTAGCCTGGTAACCCCCCCCCCCACCCCTTTTACTCCACTACCTCAACTTCTTCAAAACCAAGGTAGACAACATCTGCTCTCTCCTCTCCCGCCCCGTCACTCCACCTGTCCCAACTGTCGTCCCACAGTCTGTGATTTCCCACCCGCTCTCTTGCTTCACCAACACCACACACAGCTAGAGGTTGAGGACATTGTCTGAAGGATGAAGCCTTCTACCTGTGCCCTGGACTAGTGGTGGAAAGTAACTAAGTACATTTACTCAAGTACTGTACTTAAGTACAATTTTGAGGTATTTGTTCTTTACTTGAGTATTTCCAATTTCCAATACTTTTAATATTGTACTTTTACTCCACTACAATTATTGGAAAACTTTAGTAACTAGTTTATTTTCAGATATAAATTGTTACATTATGAAACATAAATTAACCACTTTAGCCCTATTTTATACCTTGGCTATTTGAAAATAGCCGAAATATTTTAGTATTTTTACTTTTTGTACTTTAAGTACATGTCGATGCCAATACTTCTGTACTTTTACTCAAGTACATATTGAATTCTGGACTTTTACTCGTAACAGAGTATTTTTATATTGTAGTATTGGTACTTTTACTTAAAGTTGTAGTAGGTAAGTCCAAAAGAAAAAACATTTTTAACAACCTCTGCTGGTCACTACCGTCATTGCAGGTCTTAAGTGCATTCCTGCATTACCCAGAATTCCATTTGTTTTCACCGAAGGCGGAAGCGTTTCAAAAAGCGTTCTCTTTGTCGTTTTATGCTATCTGCAGATCGTTTCTCTTAGCCAGTGGAGCTTTAGGTACCGTGCGCTGTGTTTTATTTTGCTGTTGTGTTTCCATCTTCAAATCCTATAATGCCATAAAAACAGCGTGAAATTCCTTTTTGTTACTAGAGGTAGTTCCGGGCCAAACAGGAAACCGGTGCATTTCCGTTTCCGTTTTCCGGTTGGATGACGTCATTTTCGCGGGAAAGACGCCCCTGTACACTTTCAATGGAAAATATGTTTTTAAAAGGCTTTCGGGGGTGAAATTCATGGAATGGGTGTTGTGAAACATTTGCCACTCACAAAAGATATACAATTTAACTTTAGTTATTTATTTTTAAGTTACCGAGTATAGCTTTAAGTAAAGAATTTGAGTACTTTTCCCCACCACCCTAGTGAAATCCAACATCCGTGCAATAAGTCCCCTGATCACTAAAATCATTAACCTCTCCCTCCTGGCCGGCCACATTCCATCCGCTCTAAAAACTGCCATTCTCACACCCCTCACACACCTCCCTAGACCCAGATACTGTTGCCAACTACAGCACCATCTCAAACCTCCCATTATTCTCTAAAATACTAGAGAAAGTAGTGTCTACAAAGCTTCAAAATCATCTCAATCTCAACAACCTCTGTGAAAAAATCCAATCTGGTTTTTGTTCCGCCCACAGCAAAGAAACCGCCTTGGTTAGGGTCACAAATGACCACCTGATGGCGGCTGATAATGGCTCCCCCTCTCTGCTTATCCTCCTGGACCTTACCGTGGCGTTTGACACTGTTGACCATGCTTCTCAACCACCTTCACTCCACTATCGGACTGTATCGGCAATGCAGCACTAGACTGGTTCAAATCTTATCTTTCCGGTAAGACAGAGTAGCCTACGTTTCCCTGGGAAGTTCAAAATTTCACACCCAGCCTGTCACCCATGTGGCGTCCCCCAGGGATCTGTCCTCGGACCCACTCTGTTCACAGTTCCAAAACTGAAGTAATCCTAATAGGCATATAAAAACATTCCCCATAACCAGCATCACCTTCTCCGGATAGGACTCTCCTCTCTCACCGGTTGTCACTAACCTGGGAGAAAAATGGACCCTCACCTGAACTTTGAGGCCCACATCAGACATATGTGCAAAACTGCCTTCTTCCACCTCAGAAACATCTCAAAACTTCCGAAAAAAGTTGTCCACACCTTCGTCTCCTCCTGGTTGGACTACTGCAACGCACTTCTCATCGGGATCCCTAGCAAAAGCCTTCAAAGGCTCCAGTATATCCAGAACAGCGCTGCTAGGATCATCAACTCATCAGTGCAGCCACAGCAGTGTTAATTTAGTTGACTAAGACTAAGACTAAAAGACTAAACAATTTCAGAAGTCTAAAATAGGACTACCACTAAAGTCTAAGACAAAGACTAAGACTAAATCCGAATTTGCTGTTAAAATTAACACTGATCCACAGCAACGCTCCTTCCTACCTTAAGGAATTAGTCTTCCCACAACCCTCGACCTCCGCTCTTCAAACACTACCTGTGTTAGACCAACCCATGTACGGGGCGGCCGGGCTTTCTGCTCGGCCGCCCCCAAACTGTGGAACCCTGCCCACCTGAGAGCACCACGGTCGGTTGACTCTTTTAGGAGAGGACTAAAGACCTACGTACCTTTTTAATAAAGCATATTTTTTTAGCTACACTGGTTTTACCTCTAGGCTTAATGCCCTCATTTAAATGTTTTGTTTCAGTTTCTTAGATGTTTTTTTAACGGTGTGATGATTCTTTATGCAATTGCCTATTGTAGTACTTTAAGATTTTCACAAATGTAAAGTGCATTATAAATACAATACATTATTTTGTATTATTATTATTCAGATGGCACTACTCTATTTGATGTGTGGGTATTTGAGGTACTTTTACTTTACTGTAGTATTTACAATTTCCAATACTTTTACTTCTACCCCACTAAATCTCAGAGGTAAATATTGTACTTTTACTCAACTATTTGAAAACTTTAGTTACTACTTACTTTGCAGATATAAATTATTGTATTATAAAACATGCATTAACCACTTTAGACCTATTTTATACCTAGGCTACATGAAAATAGCCGATCTACAAGCTCACAACGTGTGTCGCATCGCGATGCGTTGTGAGCTTGTAGATCTGCTATTTTCAAACATTTTAGTACTTTTACTTTTGGTACTTCAAGTATTCAGACGGTACTACTCTAATTGATGTGTGTGCTAAACTGTTTGGAACGGAACATCCCGCATAATGAGTAGGCCTACTTTTGTATATTTTGATGCCACTACTTTTACATGTTTACTCAAGTGAATTTTTAATACCAGACTTTTACTTGTAACAGAGTATTTAGACATTGCTGTATTGATACTTACATGAGTATAAAAAAGAAGAAAGCAAAACAAAGTACTTCTTCCACCACTGAGAGTAGTAGTAGGAGATGCTCTTCCTAATGCAGTGGACACTGCTGGCCTAATGGCATGAGAAATAGACTTGTCACAACACATCTTCTGCACACTGGCTGGGCAAATGTGGACAGAACAACTCAACTAGAAATGTTCCCCTCTCACTGGTGGAGAGGAACTACGTACGTTTACTCAAGTACTGTGCTTAAGTACAATTTTAAGGTACTTTTGCTTCGCTTGACTATTTCAACATTTTTAATATATTTTATATTTATACTTCAATACGCACAGCGGCAATTATTTGACTTTTTTTACCAGTGTAAATTCTGTCGAGCATGACGGAAAATGTCTGACGACTAACTTTTTTCACTGACGAAAACTAAATAAAAACTAAATGAAAACTAAGCTAGGATCACTAAAACTATGACTAAATATACTGTTAATTTCATCAACAATTAATAACTTGACCGAAATGACCAAATATTTACCTCTTCACGGACGTTGACGACGCTGAGGAAGACCTGTTAGGTGGAAACGCGTCCGTTGCTCATTCCGTGGAGAGGTAAATAAAACTATGTGAAAAGGACATTTATTGTGTGCTGGCAGTTTTTTTCAGTTCCATGATATTGTTGAGCCGTGCACCTTGAGACTGTTGTTTAATCTGGAGTGTTGCGGGCATTCTGCATTGCAATGTTTTTTCTCAGATCACTAAAGTATGACTACTTTTTTTACTCAGCTACACTTATTTGAATACTTGTGTTACTAGTTGCTTTGCAGATTTAGAGTGTTATTATAAACCATGCATTATCCAACTAAGCCTTGCTACATAGTTTTGTTTTCAAATTTCCACAAATTAGAATTTGCATTCTATCTGCATTGGTACTGTACGTGTATTTTGATGCCACAACTTTTGTACTTTTAAGGATAGATATATATTTTAATACAGGCATCTTACTTGCAGTGGTGTAAAGTAACTAAGTACATGTACTCAAGTACTGTACCGAAGAACAATATTGAGGTACTTTCATTTTACTGGAGTATTTCCAATTGTGTAAGCCTTTACTTCTACTCCACTGCATCTCAGAGGCAAATATTGTACTTTTACTCCACTACAATTATTTGAAAACTTTAGTTACTAGTTACTTTGAAGATTTAAATTATGACATTATAAAACATACATTAACCACTGTAGCCCTATTTTATACCTAGGCTATTTGAAAATAGCTGATCTACAAGCTCACAACACGTCTCATCACAACGCATTGTGAGCTTGTAGATCTGCTATTTTCAAACATTTAGTACTTTTACTTTTGGTACTTTAAGTACATTTTGATACCAATACTTTTTTAATTAAGTAAATTTTGAATTCCAGACGTTTACTTGTAACAGAGTACTTCTACATTGCAGTATTGATACTTTTACTTAAGTAAAAAAATGTTTTGCTTTTTCCACCTCAAGCTTACTTGTAATGGAGTACTTTATATTGAACGAAAGAAAGAAATAAAAATAACACAAAAATACAGCTGGAGGCGATCTCTCTAAGAGAAAAGAAAAAAAGACGGAGAGGGGTGGGTGGGTGTATGCGTGAGGTGGGGAGGGGGGCCGTGCTCACTGCAGGGGGCGCTAGGAGGGAAAGGCCACGAGGTCACGTCAGCATCAGTAAAGGGTCCATTCCTCCGGGGGAGCGAGGCTGTGTGCACTGAGCCAAAAGCTCCATGGCAACGTGCCCGCTGGCTTCTCTCTCTCTATGAGATGCTCCTGTGTGATACGTGCAGTGCTGAAAAAAAAAAAAAAACTCAGAGATTATACTTTAGTGAAAGTATACACCATTCAGTGGTGGAAAAGGTACTCAAATGTTTTACTTAAGTAAAAGTATCAATACTGCAATGTAGAAGTACTCTGTTACAAGTAGAAGTCCGGAATAAAAAATTTGCTTGAGTAAAAGTGCAAAAGTATTGATGTACTTAAAGTACCAAAAGTAAAAGTACTAACATATTAGAAAATAGCAGATCTACAAGCTCACAACGCGTTGTGAGCTTGTAGATCGTCTTTAGAGTTTTTTCTCTCAAACTTGTCGCATGACAGTGTCGCGCAAAAGTAGCGCAACACTGTAGCCAAAAGTAGCTCATAATGTATTGCGTCGCAAGCTTGTGGATCGGCTATTTTAGCTATTTCTGAAAAATGTCCAAAGCGAAAGCTGCTTCATCTCTCTCTCTCTCAGCTATGGGGTCCTTGCCCTGAAAAACATTGAAGACCCCTGCTTTAGAAAAGATCTTTAGGCAGGGACCCCCATTAGAGAACATGTATTTATTACAGAATTCTACTAAAGTAAAAGTAATAACATATTAGAACATAGCAGATCTACAAGCTCACAACGCGTTGCGATGCGACGCATTGTGAGCTTGTAGATCATCTATTTTCAAATAGCCTAGGTATAAAATAGGGCTGAAGTGGTTAATGTACATTTTATAATGTAATATATATCTGCAAAGTAACTAGTAACTAAAGTTTTCAAGTAATTGTAGTGGAGTAAAAGTATAATATTTGCCTTTGATAAGTAGTGGAGTAGAAGTAACAACCTTTAGAACCTTTCAAACCTTTAGAACCTTTCAAACCTTTAGAACCTTTAAAACCTTTTACATCTTTCAAACCTTTCAAACCTTTAGAACCTTTAGAACCTTTAGAACCTTTAGAACCTTTAGAACCTTTAGAACCTTTAGAACCTTTAGAACCTTTAGAACCTTTCAAACCTTTAGAACCTTTTACATATTTCAAACCTTTAGAACCTTTACAACCTTTCAAACCTTTAGAACCTTTAGAACCTTTAGAACCTTTAGAACCTTTAGAACCTTTAGAACCTTTCAAACCTTTCAAACCTTTCAAACCTTTCAAACCTTTCAAACCTTTCAAACCTTTAGAACCTTTCAAACCTTTCACATCTTTCAAACCTTTAGAACCTTTCAAACCTTTCAAACCTTTCAAACCTTTCAAACTTTCAAACCTTTCAAACCTTTAACTCTACTAACACTATCAATACTCAATACCATCAACATTCTTAGCGAACCCACACTGTTTCTTCAGGAACAGTACTTTCTAGTTACGGGGCCAGAGCTCAGCTCTGGACCTGTTTTAAGATTGGCAGTATTCCGTTTCTGCCACTTTTCGCAGTTCTGGCTGAACCGTGCTGTCGCTTTTTACGAAACTCGGCCATATGGTAGATGTTCATGAAAAACTATCAAGAAATAATTCTCACAATCTTTCGTCAAAAGGTGGCGCTATAGCAAAATGCCAACTTTGAACAGGTACAACTCATGCCCTGTTTGACCTACAGCCATGAAACTTGGATACACATATGCGTCTCTTCATGCTGAACAACTTTCACCCTCTGACTTTTGACCACTGACCTTTAGATCTCCCACCATTTTGAATTATATGAAAAACAGTTAAAACATATCTCCTCCTGGGATTTTTGAGTAATCTGCACGAAACGTTTTACACATGAACTTTGGACCTATGCCGACAAACAAGCAGCAAAGATTTTCCATAAGTGAAAAAATGAAGCTTTAATGAGCCAATGAATATTGCAGTTTTATGACAATTATTCATCTGCCCCTAACACATACATGCAGACTCACATTTCTTTGAAACTTTGCGGTAATGTTGAGGGTCATTCCAAATATCACTGAAACCAATCTTACTCCAATTGGTCAAAGGGGGGCGCTATAGCGATTTTTTGAAAATGCTAACTTTAAACAGGCAAAAGTCATGCCTTGTTTGGCCGACAGCCATTAAACCTGCTTACACATGTGCCTTGACTCATGAGGAACACATGTATCACGTTGACCAGTAAGCTCCGCCCTTAGATTGTCCGCAATTTTGAGCAGTTTGAAAAACACTTAAACCCAGGATTTTTCAGTTATTTGCGTGAAATGGTATCATCTGTCTGACCTCCGTTTTCACTGGATCAGGTCTGTTGGTCCAATGGCTTCTCCCTTAAACAAATGCCTCACAACCCCAAGGTTGCCAGTTCAAGCCTCACTTGATGCAGGCTTCATTAAAGTTGCATTGCACACATGTATCAGTGAATACATGTGCAATTGGTAAACATAAACATGAAATGCTTAACAATATTTGTTTGTCATTTTCCGACATAATTATGTCTTGTAGAAAGTGAGCAACAGCAACAGTCCACCTGCTATTCCGCTGGATTGGATCTACCCACCTCACCTGCTGTCATTCCTTCTCAATCCATAATCACACCTGCCCTCATTAGTCTCTCTCTCTCTCTCTCTCTCTCTCTCTCTCTCTCTCTCTCTCTCTCATCATCTCTCTCTCTCTCTCTCTCTCTCTCTCTCTCTCTCTCTCATCTCTCTCTCTCTCTTCTCTCTCTCTCTCTCTCTCTCTCTCTCTCTCTTCTCTCTCTCTCTCTCTCTCTCTCTCTCTCTCTCTCTTCTCATATTCACCAGGTCAGGTCTGTTGGTCCAATGGCTTCTCGCTTAAGTGTGTGCCTTAGAACCTCAAGGTTGCCAGTTCAAGCCTCACTGATGCAGACTTCATTTAGGTTGCATTGCACACAACATGATTGTGTCAATTAATGCAACTGTAATTGTTAAAGATAACCTGAAATGCTTATTTGAGAGTAATGTTTTTGCAATGTATGACAAACTTCATTGTGAAAATAGCCGATCTACAATCTCACAACTTTTCAGATAGCAACGTGTTTCTGAGCTTGTAGATCGGCTGCTTTCACTGGTTCACTTTTATCTTCAACAGACAACCTCAGCCTAGACAAAGCCATAGATAGCACTATAGGTAGTGTTGCAGCCTGTCAATCCGAAGGTTGAGGGTTCGATTCCTGTTAATGGCAATAGATTGAGACGTCCAATCAATCCATTCTGCTTCCATCTCTCTCTCTCTTCAATCTATTATGTTTCCATGTCTCTCTCTCTCTTCAATCTATTACGTTTCCATGTCTCTCTCTCTCTCTCTCTCTCTCTCTCTCTCTCTCTCTCTTCAATCTATTCCGTTTCCATGTCTTTCTCTCTCTTTCGCTTCAATCTATTCCGTTTCTCTCTCTCTCTCTCTCTCTCTCTCTCTCTCTCTCTCTCTCTCTCTCTCTCTCTCTCTCTATCTAGTTTCCATCTCTCTGTCTCTCTCTCTCTCTCTCTCTCTCTCTCTCTCTCTCTCTCACTCTCTCTCTCTCTCTCTCTCTCGTTTCCATCTCTCTCCATCTCTACTCGTTCACAAACCATTTACCAATAGAGAAATTGTATGGTCAGTCAGGGACGGAAAGACTTATAAATATCAACAGACACCAATAGGACTATCATATCTCTAGCTCAATGAGAAGAAAGGCAGCCTATGAGTCCGGAGGTCACCGGTTCGATCCTTGTTCCCGACGATGTGTGAGGTGATCGAGATTTGGCATTCTTACGCATAGTATTTCTTGACGTTATGGGTAGGCATAGTTTTACTGAGGTTAGGGTTAGTGAGGGTTTAAAATGCTCATGTTTATTGCATGGTCTTCTTTCTGTATCATCTGTGTGAGCTGCTTTTTCACCATTTCGATCTGTCGGTCTCTCTCTTCAATCTATTCTGTTTCATGGCTCTCTCGCTCTCTCTCTCTCTCTTCAATCTATTCCTTGTCCATGTCTCTCTCTCTCTTTCTCTTCAATCTATTCCGTTTCCATGTCTCTCTCTCTCCTTCTCTTCAATCTATTCCGTTTCCATGTCTCTCTCTCTCTTTCTCTTCAATCTATTCCGTTTCCATGTCTCTCTCTCTCTTTCTCTTCAATCTATTCCGTTTCCATCTCTCTCTCTGTCTCTTTCTCTTCAATCTATTCCGTTTCCATGTCTCTCTCTCTCTTTCTCTTCAATCTATTCCATTTCTCTCTCTCTCTCTCTCTCTCTCTCTCTCTCTCTCTCTCTCTCTCTCTCTTCATTCACTGGCCCCGCTTATCGATGCTTGCAGCTATATTTCTTTATTATTATTCCGCCCGTTTTTTGGCCCCTAACTAGTCCTTCATACTTTTAGCTAAAAACTCAGTTCCAACTGTACAACGTTCAGCCTACTTAGGACATATCGGCTACCATTATAATTTTTTAATAATTAGTACTTTTAGAGATATTTTACTTTGAATTGCTTAAAAAGTCCCATTCATTTCAATGGGGAAATGCCATTTAGCTACAGTGGAGCCTAGCAACTGCTAATTAGACCCTAACAACCACCTAATAGACCCTAGCAACCACCATTTTACCCTAGCAACCACCAGTTTTACCCTAGCAACCGCATATTAGAGCATTTAAACTATATATTAGACCTTAGCAACCCCCTATTAGACCCTAGCAACCGCTTATCAGACTCTAGCAATCACCTGTTTTACCCTAGCAACCACCTGTTTTACCCTAGCAGCCGCCTATTAGATCCTAGCAACCACCTATTAGACCCTGAAAACTGCCTATTAGACCCTAGCAACCACCTATTACACCCTTTTACCTAAAAAAAAACCCTACATTTTACACTATTCAACACTGTCAACACTATCTAAACCTATATTTTAACACTACTAATACTTTAACACCTTTTAAACCTTTCAAACCTTTAACACCTTTCAAACCTTTAACACCTTTAAAACCTTTAGAACCTTTCAAACCTTTTGAACCTTAAACCTTTCAAACCTCTCAAATGTTTAGAACCTTAAACCTTTCAAACCTTTCAAACCTTTAGAACTGTTCAAACCTCTCAAAAGTTTAGAACATTAAACCTTTCAAACCTTTCAAACCTTTCAAACCTTTCAAACCTTTAGAACATTTCAAACCTTTAGAACCTTAAACCTTTCAAAGCTTTAAAAACGATCACACTAATGTTATCTTCACTATTTCTATACTATATTCCCACCGTTTTTTGACGGCTAACTAGTCCTTCATACTTTTAGCTACAAACTCCGTTCCAACTCTTCAACGTTCGGCCTACTCAGGACATGTCGGCTACCATTTGAATTTTTGAAATAATTTGTACTTTTAGAGATATTTCACTTTTTACTGCTAATAAAATCCCATTCATTTCAATGGGGAAATGTTATACTTTTAGCTAGAAACTCTGTTCCAACTATAACGTTCAGCCTACTTAGGACATATTGGCTACCATTTGAATTTTTGAAATAATTTGTACTTTTAGAGATATTTAACTTTTTACTGCTAAAAAAATCTCATTCATTTCAATGGGGAAATTCATACTTTTAGCTAGAAACTCCGTTCCAACTCTATAACGTTCAGCCTACTTAGGACATATTGGCTACCATTTGAATTTTTGAAATAATTTGTACTTTTAGAGATATTTCACTTTTTACTGCTAAGAAAATCCCATTCAGTTCAATGGGGAAATCCTATGTAGCTACAGTGGAGCCTAGCAACTGCTTATTAGACCCTAGCAACACCATATTAGACCATAGCAACCACCGTTTTACCCTAGCAACCACCTGTTTTACCATAGTAACCACATAGTTGACCATATAGACTGCATATTAGACCTTAGTAACCACCTATTGGACCCTAGCAACCGCTTATTAGACCCTAGCAACCACCTGTTTTACCCTAGCAACCATCTGTTTTACCTTTGCAACCGCCTATTAGACCCTAGCAAACCGCCTATTAGACTATAGCAATCACTGTTTTACCCTAAAAAACTACAAACCTTTCAAACCCTTAACACTTTTAAAACCTTTAGAACCATAGACCTTTAAAACCTTCAGAACCTTTCAAACCTTTCAAACCTTTGGAACCTTTGGAACCTTTGGAACCTTTGGAACATTTAGAACCTTTAAAACCTTTCACATCTTTCAAACCTTTAGAACCTTTCAAACCTTTAGAACCTTTCAAACCTTTCAAACCTTTAGAACCTTTAGAACCTTTAGAACCTTTAGAACCCTTCAAACCTTTTACCAAGTTGTAAAAATTAGTAAAAGATACTTTAAAGTAAATAAAGTGACTACAAATAATTTAAAGTAAATACACTGAGTAACAATACTTAAGAGTACTTAAATTGAGTAAACATACCCAATTTAACCCAAAATAACAATACAAATACTTTAACACCTTTCAAACCTTTCGAACCTTTAGAACCTGTCAAACCTTTAGAACCTTTAGAACCTTTAGAACCTTTCAAACCTTAAACCTTTCAAACTCTTCAAACCCTTCAAACCCTTAAAACCTCTCAACCTTTCAAACCTACAACACTACTAACACTATCAATACTCAATACCAGCAACATTCTTAGCGATCCCACACTGTTTCTTCAGGAACAGTACTTTCTAGTTCTATACCATACTT
This sequence comes from Gymnoscopelus braueri, assembly GCF_963280865.1. NCBI lineage: Eukaryota > Metazoa > Chordata > Actinopteri > Myctophiformes > Myctophidae > Gymnoscopelus > Gymnoscopelus braueri. The sequence goes on from NW_027660990.1 coordinate 1,165,928, forward strand.
CCCCCCGTTTTTTGGCCCCTAACTAGTCCTTCATACTTTTAGCTAAAAACTCCGTTCCAACTCTACAACGTTCGGCCTACTTAGGACATGTCGGCTACCATTAAAATTTTTGAAATAATTTGTACTTTTAGAGATATTTCACTTTGAATTGCTAAAAAAATCCCATTCATTTCAATGGGGAAACGTTATACTTTTAGCTCAACTCTACAACGTTCGGCCTACTTAACGTTCGGCTACCTTTTGAATTTTTGAAATAATTTGTACTTTTAGAGATATTTCACTTTTAATTGCCAAAAAATCCATTATTTTCGTTTTTTGACCTCTAACTAGTCCTTCATACTTTTAGCTACAAACTCCGTTCCAACTCTACAACGTTCGGCCTACTTAGGACATGTCGGCTACCATTAGAATTTTTTATTTGAATTCAATTTTTAGAGATATTTCACTTTGAATTTCCCCATTGAAATGAATGGGATTTCCCACCCATTCCACCCGTTTTTTTGACGGCAAGCTAGTCCTTCATTATTTTAGCTACAAACTCTGTTCCAACTCTACAACGTTCGGCCTACTTAGGACATATCGGCTACCATTTGAATTTTTTTAAACAATTGTACTTTTAGAGATATTTCACTTTTAATTGCTTAAAAAATCCCATTCATTTCAAATGGGAAATGTCATTTAGCTACAGTGGAGCCTAGCAACTGCTTATTAGACCATAGCAACACCATATTAAAGCCTAGCAACCACCTAGTATACCCTAGCAACCACCGTTTTACCCTAGCAACCACCTTTTGTACCCTAACAACCGCATATTAGACCATTTAAACTGCATATTAGACCTTAGTAACCCCCTTTTAGACCCTAGCAACCACTTATTAGACCCTAGCAACCACTTATTAGACCCTAGCAACCACCTGTTTTACCCTAACAACCACCAATTAGACCCTAGCAACCGCCTATTAGACCCCTTGCAACCCGCTATCAGACCCTAGCAACCACAGTTTTACCTTAGCAACTGCCTATTAGACCCTAGAAACTACCTGTTAGACCATATCAACTGCCTATTAGACCATATCAACCACCTATTAGACCGTAAAAATCACTGTTTTACCCTAAAAAACTTCAAACATTTAACACTTTTTAAACCTTTAGAACCGTAGACCTTTAAAACCTTTAGAACCTTTAAAACCTTTAGAACCTTTCAAACCTTTCAAACCTTTCAAACATTTCAAACATTTCGAACCTTTAGAACCTTTCAAACATTTCAAACCTTTCAAACCTTTCAAACCTTTAGAACCTTTAGAACCTTTCACATCTTTCAAACCTTTAGAACCGTCAGAACCTTTAGAACCCTCAGAACCTGTGAAACCTTTCAAACATGTCAAACCTGTCAAACCTTTAGAACCTTTCAAACCTTTCGAACCTTTCGAACCTTTCGAACCTTTCAAACCTTTAGAACCTTTCTGACCTTTAGAACCTTTAAAACCTTTAGAACCTTTAGAACCTTTAACACTACTAACATTATCAATACTCAATACCAGCAACATTCTTAGTGATCCCACACTGTTTCTTCAGGAACAGTACGTTCTAGTTTTATTACATTGCTCTCTCACTGTTCACATATGGGAATCAGCGCCCTCCGGCGATGATACAGAAGCTTCACATTAACTCCCTCTGGCCAAATTCCTATTGGCCCGGTGGGCCGTCAGTCGCTTTCCGGAAATCCCTACCCCCCAGGGTACAAAGGACCTGGAAAGCGGAAGTTACGTTCTCTTTCGCTTCTTCTGCCTCGATGAACACAGAGCTACACAAAATCACATCACTACAAACAGTACGAGCCTGCGGAGAATTTGACGATCTCGACAGCGACGAGTCGGTTCTCAGTCCACCGAGAGTCCCCGGAGCTCGTTACTCTCCCTCATCTATTCTACACTGCCCTCTTCCCGGCGTGGAAGACGCAGTTTTCTTCAAAAAACAAACAGACGGACGGACGCTACAGCTAGCTTAGCTAGCCCCTCCAGGTTCACAACCGCTAGCCTTAGCCTAGCTTAAACTAGCTAACTTAAGCCTAGCCGGGCCTGGCCTTAGCCTCCTCCTGCTACAACGATGTCTTGTCGTGCTCTACCCGTTGCTGCTGATCGCCGCGACCGGGGTGCCCCCCCGTCGCCGATGCAGCACCCGTCCCTGCGCCCAGCTACTGGATGAATGGGACACGCACGACTACTGCATTATCTGCTTGGGTTTCGCCCATGCAGACGCCGCGGCCTACGAGCAGCCTCCCAGATGCTCTGACTGCGCTAGCCTCCACCCCTCGGAGCTCCAGAATCGTTTCAACAAGGCTCAGAGATTCTACCTTCCCTCTCGTGCCATGTACGAGGAACCGGAGGAGTGCGACGCGGCTTCCCGCTACTTCTCCTCCCACAGGCAGCCCGCCGCTTACGCGACAGGTGAGGAGTCCTTCTCTCGCCGGGCTCGCCCTTCCGCAGCAGCCGGCTCCGCTCGGGCCCTGGATCCTCCGGATCGGCTTCGCCCTCCCCACGGAGGGGAAGGACGCAGACCTGCACCAAAAGTGTTAGCTCCTCGCTCCCGCTCTCCTACGAGGGGCATCCATGACAAAATTGAGCCTATCGTGGCTCCCACAGCGGAACACAGCGGCGGCCCCAACCAGGCAGCCTCTCACTACTCTTCCCCGGCGGGGAGTGTCTTCTCAGGTGGAGACGAGGGTGAGGACAACACCCTCACCTCCTACCAGGTACAACAGTACGACAACGGCGACTACCAGGTCGTCGACGAGATGGAGGAGGAGGAGGGGGAAATCGTTCTCCTTGAGGCCACGGACCACGGACCACGGTCCTCTACTCCCGGCCCTCGGCCCACCACTACCTGCGACCCCCCTCACCGACGCTGTACCTGCGGCAACGGAGGAGACTGCTACAGCCCGAGCTGACGGCGCACCTCCTCCAACCGAAAAAAGCGAGGTTTCATTGCTGGAGGTTTACAAACTAGCCACCGCTAGATGCGGCCTCAGATGGCCCGCTGACGAAGCCGAGGAGGCCACCACAAGCGCTTCCGAGTGGCAGGGACTAGGCTCCATGGAGGAGAAGGTCCCCAAGAAGTGTAAACTTCCACTAGCAAAAGGCTTCGGCGCAGGCCTCGCAGCGTCTTGGAGCTCTCCCCTAGCCCCAGACGCCGATCCAAAAGTTTCGATATCGACTGCGCGGCCGCAGGCGAGCTCGGCCTCTCGGCCTTCCCGCCCATGGACCGCAGCTTGACCACCTTTATGCTGCACAGCCAGCCACGAGGCCAGAAGGCCCCCTTCTCCATGACTAAAGACACACCGTGTCTCACTAATGAGAAGGACGTCGCCGGCTCCGCAGCCACCAGGGCGGTCTACAAAGCGACGGCCTCGAGCGCCAGAGCCCTCAACGCCGCTGCTCTACTACAGGGGTCCCTGATGGTGCTCATGACTGAAGCGGGAGACGCCGCCACAACAGAACAACTGGCTGAGATGCGGCGCCTCCAGCGGGAGATAATTCTCCTTAATAAATATACTACCGAATGGACCGGTAGAGTCCTGGGAATGTGCGTCACCCAAGAGAGAGGACGTTGGCTGGATCACGTCTCTTTCAAAGGCCCCGACGACAAAAAGCACCTACAAAACCTTAAGATAACCGCTGGCAACCTCTTCCAAGGCGCCATGGTGTATTTACAGGACAGCCACGCGATACGCAAGGCCCAGGATGAGGCGGCCCTGTCCTGTTTACAAGCTCCTTCCGGACCACCTCCCTCTAAGCCCCAGAACCGTCCCTCCCGACAGCCAGACAGGGGCAGGCCCCCAGTCCGACAGGTCAGTTTAGCTCGCCAGAGCCAGTCTCACTCTGCCCCACCTGCCGCGGGTAGAGGCGAACAGTGCGACCGTCGGGATGACGATCGTGGACGCGGACGTCCCCTGCACAACAGGCCCCAGAGAGGCCTCAACAGGGGTCGCTACTCCAAGCAGAGTAAATTACATTGTCACGCCCTGTCAAGAGAGCAGGGACTTCATCTCCCCCGGTTCCCTCTCCCCCCAGACGGGGGATTTTCGTCTGGATCGTGTGGCCTCGGACCTCCATCTACAGTCACCGAGGAAGAGGAGGAGATCTTCGACGGTGTTAGTGGAGACGGCGTTAGATCGCTCCCGAAGCACCAAGAAGAAGCACACACACTCGCACCTACATTTCACAGAACACGATTATGTGAATGTGCATGTTTCTGTGTCCCCTGCTATTGTTGTTGTTCAAAACGTTGTTATATTAACAGATCCTGTATTAAAAAACAACCAAAAAAAATACAACAATGTACAAACTAAATGCAAATGAGCCACCGCTCACAAGGGCCCTTGTGAGCGAGGGACGGAACAAAGGCAAGATGGCGGGCCAAAACCGTCATCTCCTACACGGGTCACGCCAAAAAAATTCTTGGTCCACCAAAGAGCGCCCCAAGGTAAGACTAGGCCCAAATGTTGTTGTTTCGCCGACGAAGGCGGCCATTATGGCGGCTGCCTCCGTGGGGAAACACGTGTCAAGACACAAAATGGCCGTGGGCAGACACGTGACTCCTTCCACAATGGCGGCGCACATGAACCCACAAGTAACACCAAGCATGGTTGCCAGGCCAACGAGTACAGCCAAGATGGCGGCTCTCAAAATGGCCGCGCACACGTACTCAAAGGTAACAACAAACAGGGTTGCCGGGCCAACGAGTACAACAAAGATGGCGGCGCTCGTACGCCCGACACAAATAATAACCACCCCAAATCCCCTGTCGCTCCACATCGAGCGATGGAAAGAAGGCGACGCCAACCCTTGGGTGCTTCGTACAATAGGCTACAGTTTTCCAGGAAACCACCCATGTCCAACAAAGTATTGTTGATCCCTCCAACAATGGAAAGTATCTTCCTTTCTGTCGGAGGGCGTCCCGGTGGAGAGAGTCATCTCGAGAAAGATGATCACCACCGATGCCAGCCTGACAGGCTGGGGCGCAACTTGCGAGGGCCGGTCGGCCATGGGTCTGTGGGACCGCAATACCAGGACGGCCCACATCAACTACTTGGAGTTGATGGCGGTTTTTCTGGCAGTGAAACACTTCCGCATCGGCGGTTGTCACGTTCTGATCAGGACGGACAATACCACGACCATGGCCTACATCAACAAACAAGGAGGTTTGAAATCTCCTACTTTGGACGGTCTGGCGCGGAGGTTGATACTGTGGTGCGACACGCACCTGAAATAAATCAGCGCCTCTCATGTATCTGGACTTCTGAACAGGGGAGCCGATCTTCTGTCCAGGGGCAAGCTTCGCTACTCAGACTGGTCACTGCACCCCGCGGTGGCGGACCAGATATGGATCAGATTTGGACGGCCCCAGGTAGACCTTTTCGCATCGGAGGAGAACACGAAATGCTCACTGTTCTTCTCGATGAGCGGTCAGACTCCGCTGGGTCTGGACGCCCTGGCGCACGAATGGCCAGGGGGGCTGCTTTATGCGTTCCCTCCACTGGAGCTGATCCACCCCACTTTCGAGCGGATCAGGCTCCGAGGCCTGACGGTGCTGCTGGTGGCTACAGCAGGGGGCACTTGGAGGTCGGAGATAGCTCCTCTCCTATACGAGCGGCCTTGGCCCCTCCCGCTGCGAACGGACTTACTGCAGAAGGCGGGGGGCGAGATTCATCATCACAGACCAGCAGAACTAGACCTGCGGGTCTGGCCCGTGAGAGGGAAAATCTGACTGCGGCAGGGCTACCACCTAGGGTGGTGGCCACTATTCAGGCCGCTGGGGCACTCTCCACTAGGACCGCGTATGGGGCAAAGTGGAGTGTGTTCGAGGAGTGGTGTCTGAGACGGTCCCCGGTTGTGGTCCCGTTCCAGGCCTCAGTCGCTGTCTCACGGTCCTTGTTTCCCACGTGGGACTTGGTCCTGGTGCTCGACTCACTCTCTCGTCCTCCTTTTGAACCTTTGGAGACGGTGGAACTAAAGTTCCTCACGTTCAAGATGGTGCTCCTGGTTGCGCTGACGACAGCAAAACGGGTGAGCGATATGCATGCCCTCTCGGTGGTTCCGGAGTGCATGAGGTTCGCTGGTGATGGCAGTAGGGTTGTTCTCAAACCTAACCCAACTTTCGTCCCCAAGAACCACCTAGCGGTGGTTACGCCAACTGAGCTGGTGGCTTTTCATCCGCCTCCGTTTGCCTCAGAGGAGGATCGGAGGCTGCACTGTCTTTGTCCAGTGAGAGCCCTGCGGCTGTATGTCCGGAGGACTGCGGCCCTGAGCCGTCCCAGCCAACTGTTCGTCTCCTTGGGCCCCGGGCCTGGGGGGTTGGCGGTGACTAAGTATACGCTTTCCTGTTGGATTGTGGAGGCTATTCGCCTGGCCTACACTAGTAAGGGAGCCCCAGTGACTGAGGGTCTGAGGGCGCACTCTACTAGAAGTGTTTCGACGTCCTGGGCCCTCCTCAAAGGGGTGTCTATTCGGGACATCTGCACGGCAGCGAGTTGGTCGTCTCCATCGACTTTCGCTGTTTTCTACAGCCTGGACGTGGCGTCGTCTTCCATGGCGCACGCAGTCCTGGGCGTGGCTTCCACCTGAAGGTGGGTGGGTGCTTAGAACAGGAATAGGGTCTGTTCATGCCCCTCTATCTTAGTGTTTGATAGGCCGACGTTTGGGCCTTAGATTAATAAGGCGGACTTCAGTCTGTCAGGGCCCTTCACTAATTAGACAGGCTGTGCCTGGTTTTTAGTTTATAAGGCAGACTACGGTCTGTCAGGGCCCCACTAATGTCATGATCTCTGGCTCAGACCCGGTGGGTCTGTTGGCGGCTGGGTGCCGTGGGTCCCGCCCCTGGGGGCGGGGCCCTGGTACAGGTTGTGGGTATCTCGATTTTGCGGTCACATTCAGGGGGTTTATGTCTCCCATATGTGAACAGTGAGAGAGCAATGTAATAAAACTATAGGTTACTTCCGTAACCCCCGTTTTATAAATTGCGAACGAACTGTTCACAATAACACCCTTCTTTTTGCTCGGCAGAAGGAAGCTGGTGTGAAAGAGAACGTAACTTCCGCTTTCCAGGTCCTTTGTACCCTAGGGGGGTAGGGATTTCCGGAAAGCGACTGACGGCCCACCGGGCCAATAGGAATTTGGCCCGAGGGAGTTAATGTGAAGCTTCTGTATCATCGCCGGAGGCCGCTGATTCCCATATGTGAACACTTTGTTCGCAATTTATAAAACCGGGGTTACGGAAGTAATCTATAGTTATATACCATATTCCGCTTGTTTTTTGGACCCTAACTAGTCCTTCATACTTTTAGCTACAAACTCCGTTCCAACTCTACAACGTTCGGCCTACTTAGGACATATCGGCGACCATTTGAATTTTTGAAATAATTTGTACTTTTAGAGATATTTCACTTTTAATTGCTAAACAAATCCTACTCATTTCAATGGGGAAATTCATACTTTTAGCTAGAAACTCCGTTCCAACTCTACGTTTGGCCTACTTAGGACATATCGGCTACCATTCGGATTTTTGAAATAATTTTTACTTTTAGAGATATTTCACTTTTAATTGCTTTAAAAACCCTATTCATTTCAATGGATAAATGCCATTTAGCTACAGTGGAGCCTAGCAACTGCTTATTAGACCCTAGCAACCACCTATTATACTCAAGCAACCGCCTATAAGACCCTAGGAACCACCGTTTTACCCAAAAAACACTATTTTACACTATTCAACACTGTCAACACTACCAAAACGTTTAACACTACTAATACTTTAACACCTTTCAAACCATTCAAACTTTTCAAACCTTTCAAACCTTTCAAACCTTTCAAACCTTTCAAACCTTTCAAACCTTTCAAACCTTTGGAACCGTAGACCTTTCAAACCTTTCAAAGCTTTCAAACCTTTCAAAGCTTTCAAAGCTTTCAAACCTTTCAAACCTTTAGAACCTTAAACCTTTCAAACTTTTCTAACCTTAAACCTTTCAAACCTCTCAAACCTTTCAAACCTTTCAAACCTTTCAAACCTTTCAAACCTTTCAAACCTTTCAAACCTCTCAAACCTTTAGAACCTTTCAAACCTTTCAAACCTTTAGAACCTTTCAAACCTTTAGAACCTTAAACCTTTCAAACCTTAAAGGGACACTTCGCCGATTTTGCTGCCCATAGCGTCAAATTACGTTTTCCGCAGCTTCTCACCTTATGTCCGCACTACATGACTGCAGGTGACTACAGGTGTAGTTCAAATCCAAACCAACCCCCATAGCTCAAAGGACCGGCCCCGAAGGTGTCACCGTAACATTGTTCAACCTTCTTTCCCCACTCGACCACTCCCATTAGCTACCTCACATGTACTAACCTCTCATCACCAGTCTTTCCACCTCGGAGGAAACATGTACTATCATGGCGTCTGCAAACATATCAGAGTTATACTTTAGTACCCGGACCCACACGCAGCTATGTGGACAGTGAGGAGCAACAACCCGTCGGGGATGTTTCCTAGTGGAACTGACAGAATGTACACGGATCGTGGACGGTGGACGCTTGTCTCTCGAGTAAATAAACATGCTGTAAAGTTGCCACTATCACTATAATCTCATGTTGTATCCCTCGGGTAGACTAAACTAGCTTGTGGAGCCGTGGCGTGAACGGAACGTTTGTTATTGTTGACTTTGCCTGTAGCCACGGAACCCCATGTCTTTTTTTTTGGGAACATGACTGTCATGGCGGAACTTCAACCTGGTTTTGGCACTTTCTCCATTCACAACCCTTTCATCTACATAAACATTCATATTTCAAATATAAAGTTCTTACCCCGTGGCCACAGATGTTACAATTGGAATCGGATGGGTCTAAGGACCCGTATCTTCCGTATTTTTCAATAAAAATACATTTAAATCCGAATGGTGGCCATTTTCTCTTAGATGTATAATGTATCAGAGTGCAATATACATCCCAACCGATAGGGTCGCGTAATTGAAAGCATAAGGAGAAAATGGCCACCGATTGGATTAAAATGCTTTTTATTAAACAATACGGAAGATACTGGTACTTAGACCCACCTGATTCAAATTGTAACATCCGTGGCATGAGGTCAGCACTTTATATTTGAAATATGAACGTTTATGTAGATGTAAGGTCTGTACATGTAGAAAGTGCAAACACCAGGTTGAAGCTCCGCCATGACTGACATGTTTCAGAGCTACTCAGTACATGACGACGTCAGGTCCCGAAAATAGCAGATCTACAAGCTCACAACGCGTCGCGGACTCGACACTTTGTGAGCTTGTAGGTATGCTATTTTTGGTGCGCATGCAACTAAGAATAAATTAGGTATCACGTCGGATGATATCCATGTAAACTAAATCTAATCTAATGTGTTCTTTCCAATGACAGGACAGAAAGTTGTCATCAGCCTGCAAAAATGAAGGAACTGCAGATGAAGACCTGGGACACTACAGCCATTTATTTTTTCTAAATAAAACGGTTACATTTACACACTGCTTGCTCTACTCATTGGTATATTCTACATTGTGTAAGCATTTATAATGACAAAATGTATTTACACCCAATTCTATAAGGGTTCTTTTGAATTGTTTCATGATAGGAGATGGTCTTTCATTTGGCAGAATGGTACATAATTACATGACTGTAAGCATTACAGATATAATAGTGAAAAACTCTTGTACATTCTGTTAGTATTTACTTCTACATGTAATCATAATTTTTCTGGGGACCCCAGCACATTGGATTCAACTTTTAGATACAATAGGCTATAGTAAAATCTAATATTATCCATATACACCAATTGAAGGCATGAAACGGTCTCATTTGAAAAAAGAGAAAAAAAACGATTAGGTTGTGTATGACAAGAGTATTTGAACATTAGCATGTCATTCTAAAGTAATGCCCATGTTTTCTATAAGTTTAGTCCAAAGAATATAACTGGAAATGACAGTGAAACATTATGCTCTCAGAGATAAGGAGTCACACATGACATGAGTATGAAACGTTTTGTTTTATTATTATATTGTTGACTATGCTGCGTCTCCATGGATGTCCCGACTCCCAAGTAGAAGATGGACGTCACGTCACCAGCACCGGACTGTCTACATGGTGGGATGGAATTTAGAAAAAAAAATTGATGCACGAGCGTGCGCGCACACAGACACACACGTTTAGTGTTACTATGCTAATTTATACATGATATATTTAGTTTACTATAAGATACAATCAAATCAATACAGAACACAATACAACAGCAGCCAAGACTATAGTTTCACCTTGCTGGCGCAACAAAGACACGGTGATGATGATACTGACATCCTGAAAGATATAGCAAACTTGCAATGGGTAGGCCTACTGGTCCAACTGTACTGGTTCAACAGAGGCAGATTTCACGTGGTCCAAGAAAGAACATGGCTTCGATGTCGTGTGTTGTGATCCAAAGGTAGACAAAAAAGTTGGAACGTAACATTCATCATTCTAAAGCATTCAGTGTTGCCAGATCTTGTGAGAGAAATAAGCAACCAGGTATATGAAAACAAGCCCAAAAGAAAATACTTGTGCCAAGAGCACTTGAAACCTAGACATGGGTTATTTGAAAATTGCCGATCTACAAGCTCACAACGCGTAACGATGTGACGCAGTGTGAGCTTGTATAGATCTGCTATTTTCCAAAAAATCTTGAGGGGAAAAAAGTGCAAAATGTGGAATATTTTTTAAACATTTTAACAACACATTTTTGGTAGGGTCTCCCTGGCAAATATGTTGGCGCGCAGTGCACAGATGAGGGTCCGTGGAAAAGTACATGAACATGTTTGAGAACCACTGGTTTAAACAACAATCAAAACATTTGGAAACGAGCCCAAATATCAACTACATTTTAGAAACCAGCCGCTTATAATAAGCAGACATGGCAACACTGACCAATGTGCTGTATGTGTTTGTTGATGTTGTTGTAGTGAGAACTGGGAGGGGAAAGTTACAATGTAGACCACGCCCCCACGCAGCCTCCTCCCCTCAAGGAAGGGCAGTGCCCCAAAGCATTGTGGTCATTGTAGTAATGCAGCCAAACCCCAGTCATCCAGTCAAAGTCAAGACTTCTATATTTTTCTGGCCATAGGGTGCAAATTTAAAATTTTGCTACTGTTATCTACTATATTATAATAGATAATTAATATATATATTATTAACATTGAGTGACTGCAAGTTCTTCCAGGGGTGAAATGCTCCTTTAAACCTTTCAAACCTTTCAGACCTTAAACATTTAAAACCTTTAACACTACTAATACTTTAACACCTTTAACACTTATAAAACTATCAATACTCAATACCATCTACATTCTTAGCGATCCCACACTGTTTCTACAGGAACAGTATTTTCTAGTTCAAAATGCGCTTGAGTAAAAGTACGTGTTGACATCAAAATATTCTTAAAAGTACCAAAAGTAAAAAAAGATTCATTATGCAGAATGTCAGTAAAAGCACCTAAAAATTGTACTTAAAGGTAGGGTAAGTGATATTTTTTGGTTAAAACGAAAAGTATTTTGTAAAAGGTTAAAGCACTATATTCTGATTTCTGATAGTAATCATTGCTAAAGAGTGTTTGTTCAGTAACAGGAGTCTCCCCGTCTCTCCAGCTCTTTAATAAACAGAAAATACATTTTGGCTTGCTCATTTCTTTGTTTCATCACTTCCAATTTCACTTGTTTAATCTATATCCTGATTGAGTTCTCCATCCTGATTGGATAAAATTGGAAATGAAACTGAAAGTAAAATGCATTTTCTGTTTTATAAAGAGCTGGAGAGACAAGGAGAATCCTTTTACTGAACAAATACTCTATAGCAATGAGTACTATCAGAATATAGAGCTATTTAACACTTATTTTAATAAAAGAAGATCACTTACCCTACCTTTAAGTACAGTACTTGAGTACTTAGTGACTTTACACCACTGTGTACCTGAGGGAGGAACAGTGGCCTGGACTTGGTCCATGGTGCTGCTTGCGAGAGGGCATGGGGGACGGGGGACGGCAGCAGTGTGCCCTGAAGCAAGGCACTGACTGGCACCTTGGCCCTTTCATGCACACGGTGGCAGAAACCTTGTATCTACATATTTTAACTTTTTAGCAGTGGTGGGAAAAGTACCCACATAACTTTAGTTACAAGTTAATTTGTAGATTTTGATTATTAACACAAATATTAACTCATTCAGTGCTAGAAAAAAATACATTGTCTATAGCCCACAGTGCCAGTGATTTTCGAGTGTTTTCACTCACCTTTGAACAACAACTAGCGCAATAACCTGTGTTGGGCAAGTTACTTTTAAAAAGTAACTAGTTATAGCTATAGTTACTGCTCTCAAAAAGTAACTAGTTACTTTATTAGTTCCTAAATTATAAAAGTAACTAGTAACTAGTTACTTTACTTTCAAAATAATAACAAAACAAATAAAGGTTTTTGTGTTGTTCTGTGGCACAGTAAGAGAAAAGACAACTCCCTATCATTGTAGCAATGATCATTATGAATTGTAGTGGAACAATAAAACACAAAAGATATGTTTAGACATTTTAACAGGCATCTTTATTGTAGCCTCAACAACCAAGTAGTGCAATAGTGAGAGTTTTATTTATTATTTCTAACCGTAATATTTGTTGCATCCTTTAGCATAGTGGTTAAATCTCCAAGCTGTAAAGCTGCTGCTGCTGTCGTTGTTTGCCATTGTGTGTGTGTGTGGTGCCGGTGGGCGTGTTGCAGTGTATGTGTGTGTGTTAGCAAGTGTTTGTGTGTCTGTGTATTTTCCCCATATCCTGAAATGTTACCCTGTGTTAACCAATCATCACTCCTCTCTGGCCACTTTCACTTTTCCATGGTAGAGTGAGAGGGATCGCTGTATCCAAGCCTGCCTGTCCTGTTAGATGACAGGCAGGAGGAAACAGCTCATACATATGTTCAGCTCATTGCAGTTCAGCTGATGCACATGATTCCATACGGGCTATGAGAATTTGTTATGAGTTTGCCATTACAGATCATGTACCTTCTTTTTCTATAAATATGGGTCAGGTACCTACACTGTTGTCTGTGGACAGCACGAGTGCTGGGAAAATAGATTGGTCTAAATTGACCAAAAAAGATCTGGATAAATACTTGAATGCGGGTAATATTGAAATTTCAAAAGATGTGGTTATGTGTCGGGATATGAACTGCAAGAACCCACAACACCGTAATGTATTATGTTCCCTGTATGAAGCTATTGTGGAGTCTCTGTGTATCTCCAGCAGGCCTTACAAGCATAGGGCAAAAGTGTACAATGCTATTAAAGCCAGGGTGGAATGACTATGTTGAAGAGCTACATGCAGAGGCTAGAAAGGCTTTTAAAATATGGGCTGAGTCAGGCAAAGGTAGACATGGACCTCTGTTCCCATATGGAAAAAAAAGTAGTCGAAACATATATGATTTTCCTATTGCCTCCAATAGTAAGTCTTTACATTTTATATATGTCAAATACATGTATGTCATGTAATGTACATATTACATTTTATGTGTATGTCTTATATGTGAACTCATGAAAGTGGCCCCTTTCATACAATCCTCATATAAGAGAATAAAGCGAATTATGTATTAATCAAGTAAACAACATGTATGTGACATATGAGTTATGTACATGGCAAACTGCCTTTTCCTTACATGTTCCATATATTGTTTATAGTTTAAATATATGAGATATATCCTTTTCATATATGAATAAATACCATTATATATATGTATTTTGTATGTTTGTATGCATTTAATTTACAAGAAAAGTATGTTTCTTTTATATGATTTTTATAAAATTGTTATATGTTAGTAAGTTAATATTACATTATAGGTATAAAAAACATATACTTTTTATTTATGACTATATATAGGTTTTTACATGTGAAGTGTATGATACATATGCTCTCTTTATGTTATTTTTATAAGATTCTTACATGTCAGCAAATAAGCAGTATCAAAAACATACACTTTTTATGTATGAACTTGTACCATTTTCTATAGGTTTCTATAGTAAAAAAACATAAATCACATATATGTGAAATGTATGACAATTGTGCTCTCTTTGTTTTTTTTATAAGATTCTTACATGTCAGAAAATAAACAGTATAAAAAACATACACTTTTTATGTATGAACTTGTACCATTTCCTATAGGTTTCTATAGTAAAAAAACATTAATCACATATATGTGAAATGTATGACAACTGTGCTCTCTTTATGTTTTTTTTATAAGATTCTTATATGTCAGCAAATAAGCAGTATAAAAAACATACACTTTTTATGTATGAACTTGTACCATTTCATATAAGTTTCTAGAGTAAAAAAACATTAATCACATATATGTGAAATGTATGACAACAGATAGATATAGATAGTATAGATCTGTAATATTGGAAAGGAAACATGGTCATTAGGCAAACCTTTGAATTCAAGTCTTTATTACCCGTCTGTCATCTTCTGTTATCAGCATTTCCCAAACATAGGGCCTAGACCTGTTTTGGGCCGTGGACCCTATTTGTACGGGCAGTGAGTTAAACTTTCACACAAAAATAAAAGAATGCAAGTGAACAATAACAATAAAGATTTGAACAATTTCCAAAATTTAAAGTGCCATTAGCAAGTACAAACAATATAAAACAACCATATAAAATAAAAGCCATCACAATGTGTTCAATCTGAACCTGGAACAATAAAACACCTACAAACAAAAAATATATATGTTTTCCAACCTTAACAGTCTCTTAGACAATTGTAACATAGTAACATTTTGGACCAACAATGAATTTAGAACACGTGATTAGACGTGAGCCAGACTACCGTATGTGTGCATTCAACTGTTTTAACACACGCCTGCCAGCCACTCAGAAAATCATATTCACCCAGACCATGGTATGAACAGCATTTTTTTCCATGAAGTGTAAGAAATGTAGCTCTTCCATAGTCATTAAAAGCAAGTCTGACAAGTTGTAGATCAATTTCTTGTGCTGTATTTGTTAATTAAAAACAATTAGGCTACCTTAGAGGACGTGGAGACAGTCTGTGATGGAGTGAGAGATGGAGTGGGGCGGGGTGGCGTTGAGTAAGCAGATGGAGAACTGGACTGTGGTGACCCTGGCGGGCGCTGCGGTGTTGTGGTAGTCCTGGGTCTCATCCTCGGAGATGAAGACTGTTGAGCCACATCAATGAACTCCTTCATTCTCTGTAGGAGTTGTGGCACTTCTAGACAGTACCGCAAACAACAAATTAGTTATCACCCAGCTTTATGACAAAGTAGCCTACTATAACGCAACCAGTCATTTAGAGAAAAATATGTTTTAGTTGTCGAATGGTTCATTGTCATTGAGTGATATGAATCAATGATACCTTGTAAAACCTGCTTCTTCAATGTTGCGTTCTCCTCCTTCAGGTCCTTGATCTCCCGTTTAAGTTCACGGTCACCTAGATTCTTTTTGGGACTTTTAGTAGCAGCTGAGAGAGGCTGAGATGAAGCGTACACATCAAGGAAGTGTTGTGCAGCATCTTTCCTTGGGGGGGCATTTGACTTCTGGGGGCCAAGAGAAAAGGACAAAAATTTAAAATAAATGTGCTTTTACGCACACGAGAAGCTCCGACCTGTGCTAGCAGCCAGAACGCAACGCTCCAGTACCCAGTGGAATCTGCTTGTTACACATTCTGCTTACATTGTACATGATATATACTGCACCACTGGGATATGGTCAATATGTTAAAAGGCGCTGAAAGCAAATTCACCTCACCTTAACTTCCAATGACTGAGTCAGAATCTGAGTGTCATCATCCGAGCCACTCGAATCCTTCCGAAATTTTGGGGGGAGCACCGACACCCTCTTTGTCGGCTCTGCACATCCAGGTTCATCCTCCTTCAGCAGTGACTTCAATTTACGCGTTACTTCAAAACGAGAAACTAGAACAAAAAGGAGGATCAGATTACCTTTCATACCAAGACTGAAACTTTGAGTTGGTGGTATTTGCTATAATGTGCACTGCCTGCATCAAATACAAAAAAAAATGTTGAGCTCTATTGGCATGGCAAAACAGCTTGAGGGGTACTTAATAAGGAAAAAAGTTTAGGAACCAATGCTGTAGAGCACAAGGGGTTTAAGTGTTGTGGTGGTGGCACTGCTGGAGTCCCCCAAACCACCGGTGCTTTTGGAAAGGAAAATGTATCAAATGGAGAGGAAAACGTATGTCCAAAAGCATACAAAATTATGTGAGGTCAAAATGACAGCTTATGGTCGAAACCTTATTTTCTTTGCCTTGTGTAAATTATAAACATTTTAAATGAATCAGTTTTAGGAAGAGTCAGGGAACACCAACAGTGTTTTTTTTTAAATCAAAGTTCTTGCACATACATTTCAAAAAGCTCAAAATGACCTCCATGGCCGTTCTAGTGCTAACAAACAGACCAGTAGACTAAAAAGTACCCCCCCCCCCACTTACCATTAACAAAGATGATAGTGCCGCAGTAGTATGGCCACCCTCCTTTTGGTTTCTTCCCATGTCGCCATTCGATAAGGGCAGAGTATTCAGAGATTGGATACCCATCCTGGTCCATCTGGGAATCATCATACCTCCTTATGGCATCAGTCTTAACTTCGCTGAGTGTCCCTGTATCCTGACCTTCACTCCACCGCACGACAGCAAACTTCCTCGGTCCTGATTTGGAAGTGATTAAATAAAATAATCTATCAATAAATGACCAGTTGATAGAAGATGTTAAGCTAAACATTAGTTTTCTGACAAAAGTGGACATTCGTGCATTAGCGTTCACCAGTGGTGTAAAGTAACTAAGTACATTTACTCTACTATACTTAAGTACAATTTTGAGGTATTTCTACTTTACTGGAGTATTTCCAATTTAATACTTTTACTTCTACTCCACTACATCTCAGAGGCAAACATTGTACTTTTACTCCACTACAATTATTTTTAAACTTAAGTTACTAGTTACTTTGCAGATATAAATCATTATATTATAAAACATACATTAACCACTTTAGCCCTATTTTATATATGGGCTATTTGATCTACAAGCTCGCGAGCGTTGTGAGCTTGTAGATCTGCTATTTTCAAACATTTTAGTACTTAATTTATTTGTGGTACTTTAAGTATATTTTGATGCCAATACTTTTGTACTTTTATTCAAGTAACATTTTGAACACAGGCCTTTTACTTGTAACAGAGTATTTATAGTGTGGTATTGGTACTTGTACTTAAGTAAAATATCTGAGTACTTCCACCACTGGCGTTCACTACTACTAATGTGTGTAGCGTTAAGAGGGAGTTCTCCTTAACGCTATGTTACTGTTCAGCCGTTGCCCACACACCCCCGGGTGGCACAGCCGCCGCAGCCTCTCGTCTGTAGTCAAAATAAATACACTTCTCACCTAAACAAAGACGGGTTTAAGATGTTGAGAGCCTACTTTCCTTGGTGGGAACACTCGGAGCCCCCCACCTCACGTCTAAAATACACTTTTTGACCAAATTGTAAAATAATCCACCGGGTGGAAAAATGTATTAGTTGCTCCCCTGCGCCCCCTACAGATCTTGTCAATAGAAAATGTCCAATGACCAGATCTGTAGGGGGCGCAGTGGAGCGAGTAAAACATGTGTCCTTCCGCTGAAATATCTTCCTTTCTGGCCAAAAAGTGTAGTTTAAACGTGGTGGTGGGCGGCTCCGAGTGTTCCCACTAAGGAAGGTAGGTTTTCAACATCTTCAAAACGTCCTTGTTTTGGTGAGCAGCGAAAGTGTAGTGTTTTATTTTGACTACAGACGAGAGGCTGCAGCCGCTGCGCTACCTAAATGCCCCGCATACAAGGGAGAACAGGAGTCGCCCCTCCAAAACTTAACGTCATCACCACCACGTGACACGTTTGCCATTAAAAAGTTTCGCCAGACATAACATCTTGTTACACACAATAATTACTTGTACCATGTCAAATTTAAGCTGAAACATGAGTTATTTTACTAACCTCCGTCCAACTTCGCGGTAATAGCAGCAGCATCCATCCTTCCATGAAGTTCTATCCATTCAGTATCACCGGCTGTGTAACTTTGACAATCAACGACATCGCGCGAGATGGACGCTCAACATGAGAGAAGCCGCTATCAACCTCGCGTGAGTCGCGTCACCAGCAGCATGTTTCTCAGACCTCAAAGACAAAGCATTCTGGGGGCTGGAGTCCTGATAGCAGGAGATTGAGGAGAAGTGCTCAGCTGCGTGCATTCTCACGACATTCACTGCAACTGTGGCAGGCATCGCAATGCCAGCGCTCTTGAGGATTCGTATAACGTTATTGTTGTTGCTACTTACAAGTTAACGTAACGTTATGTTGAAAAGAAAACACAACTTTAACCCTGACATGGGAGAAATAGATTGGTTGAAGGAAAATGTTCCCAAACGTACAAGAACAAGATGGCAAAAAAGGTTTGTGCTAGTTTTCATTTTACATCAGTTTCCCTATGCAGCAATTAGCATAGGGAAACTGTGCAACAGTGATTGTTTATAACCTGTGGTGTAAAGTACATTTACTCAACATTACAATTTGAGGTATTTTTACTTTACTGGAGTATTTCCAATTTGCAGTACTTTACTCCATTACATCTCAGAGGCAAATGTTACTTTTATTCCACTAACATTATTTGAAAACTTTAGTTACTAGTTACTTTGTAGATTTTGATTATTATTACAAAACATACATTAACCACTTCAGCCCTATATACATTTCGGCCATTTGAAAATAGCAGATCTACAAGCTCACAATGTGTCATGATGCTACGCATTGTGAGCTTGTAGATCGGCTATTTTCAAAATATTTTTTATAAATTGTATACATTTGAAAACTTGTGAAATGGGACATTCTACAATGTAGTACCAAAGTAGAAAGAACTCATTATGTAGAATCTACATAATGAGTTCTTTCTACTTTGGTACTTTAAGTACATTTTGATACCAATGCTTTTGTACTTCGTAAATTCTGAATTTCTGACTTTTACTTACAGTATTGGTACTTTTCTCAAGTAAAACAATTTAGCACTTTTTCCACAACTGTTTATAACCAACAGTTTTTGTCCACTGTTTCCTTAGGAAACTCAACAGAACTTTTTCTGAGATGGGAGGACACACTGCGCAACTACAGGTAAGGTCAGATCTATGCCATATCAGCTAATATTAACAAACAGTTAGCTACAAGTGTGCAGCTACAACAAGTGTGCTAGGGTTAGAGTGGTGGAGGAAATAACAACAATGCAGATGCAGTGTTGCCAGGTCTGCCTTGTTGGGCTTGTTTTCTGTAAAGTTGCTTGTAATGTCTCTTGTAACATTATTTTGAGTCTCAACTACTATCCCTCTGTCTGCCCCATTTCTCCCCCTCTTTCTCATATATTTAATGCATAATGGACTCCTCAGGAAAGTGATGAAGACCCCAGTGAAAGAGAAGAGCAGAGATCTGAGCCTGTCACATTGACACAGGTGAGACAAACTAGAGTATTATACAATCTTCTGTGCTTCTCTATCTGTATCGATCTTTTTAAGGGTTGATTTGTATAATTATCAGGAAAGTGACGAAGAGCAGAGATCAGAGCCTGTCTCTTTGACACAGGTGAGACAACTACAGTATTATAAAACTTTCTCTCTCCCTTTCTCTAATTCTCTATGTCTCCCTCTCTCTCTGTGTCTCTCTTTCTCTCAAGAGACAAACTAGAGTATTATTATTATTATACAACTTTCTCTCTGTGTCTGTCTCTTTCTGTCTACAGTACTTCTCTCTCTGTCTCCCTCTGTTTCTGTGTCTGTTTCTCTGTCTGTCTGCATCTACCTTTCTTTTTAAGGAATTGTTGATTTGTGTCATTCTCAGGAAAGTGTTGAAGACCCCCAGTCAAAGAGATGAGCAGAGATCTGAGCCTGTCTTATTGACACAGGTGAGATAAACTAGAGTATTATACAACCTTCTGTGCTTCTCTCTCTCTGTCGGTCTCTCTCTCTATCTGTATCCATCTGTTTTTTAATGGTTGATTTGTCTTAAATCTCAGGAAAGTGATGAACAGCAGAGATCAGAGCCTGTCACATTGACACAGGTGAGACAACTACATACAGTATTATACAACCCCTCTCTCTCTCTCTCTCTCGCTCTCTCTCTGTCTGTCTGTCTGTCTGTCTGTCTCTTCTGTCTACTTCTCTCTCTGTCTCCCTCTCTTTCTGTGTCTGTCTGCATCTACCTTTCTTTTTAAGGGTTAATTTGTGTCATTCTCAGGAAAGTGATGAAGACCCCAGTCAAATAGGTGAGCAGAGATCTGAGCCTGCCACGTTGACACAGGTGAGACAAACTAGAGTATTATACAACCTTCTGTGCTTCTCTCTCTCTCTGACGGTCTCTCTCTCTACTGTATCTGTATCCATCTTTTTTAAGGGTTGATTTGTCTTAATTCTCAGGAAAGTGATGAAGACCCGAGTCAAAGACAAGAGCAGAGAGCAGAGCCCGTCACATTGACACAGGTGAGACAAACTACCGCATACACATTTATGAGGTTAATCAAAGTATTTGGTATGACATGAAATTGTCATGCAAATCCACACATTAATTTCTGCAGTTCATTGAAGTGTACATATACTTTCTGCCCATCTTATTTTTAGTTTGTTGTGTGTGTTATGGCTTCCATTAATGTTTTAGTGCCAAGTACAGTAGACTAAAACAAGCAAGTAATGGGAAAGTGAAAGCATACAATTAATACAGTGCTTGTGCTTTTTTTCCTATTATTTTAGGACAATGTCCCTCAAGAAATGGAGGACCACTTCCATGAACTAACAGAAGGACAAAGTTGTATCTCCATCCTCTCCTTTGCATTGAGGCACAACACTACAGGTGTATTAACGGAAGACCTGCTGAAACTTCTACAGTTACATTCTGCTGGGACAAGTGCAGTTCCAGCAAGCAAGTATTTTTTGGAGAAACCATTGGCTCGTCTTGCAGATGAATTTCAACGCCATCATTACTGCAGAGTATGTACTATGTACCTTGGCACTTCACAATCTCAAGAAGAAATACTTACATGTGTGTCATGTTCCTCATCTACAACAGTGAAAGCCAGTTTAGATAAAGGACATTTCTTTCTCACTATTCCACTAAAGGATCAACTGAAAGATATTCTTGAGAATCAGGGTATGCATGATCTCTGTTTCCGTGCTGATGATAGTAGTAGACATGGGGTCAATGATCTATGTGATGGCACCTTATATCAGGCTTTGAAATCAAACAGTGAAGAGGATTTCCTGTCCCTTACTTTTAATTGTGACGGTGTACCAGTCTTTAAGTCCTCTAAATTTAGTATTTGGCCAATACTGTGTTGTGTCAATGAAATCCCCCCTGAGAGTAGAGGTAAACACGTACTCTTATGTGCTTTGTGGTTTGGATCAGAAAAGCCAGACATGTCCTGCTTTTTCAAACCATTTGTGAAGGAATGTACCAATCTTTCAGAAGCTGGTTTTGAGTGGCAGCATCCGAGTGATCAGTCATGGAGACATGTGAAGGTGCACCCTTTGTGTTGTGTGTGTGATGCAATAGCAAGGCCGTTAGTACAGAATTTCAAGCAGTTTAATGGCGAGTATGGCTGTGGAGTCTGCCTTCACCCTGGGGTGCAACTGAGGAAAGGACAAGGGAACGTGAGGGTTTACACCTGCCCAGATGAAAAACCAAGTGACAGAAATCATGAAACCACAGTAGAAATAGGACAAATTGCTGAAAGAGAAGGGGCGCCTATATTTGGCATAAAGGGCCCATCTGCCATTGTAGATTTGCCAAAGTTTGATCTGATTAATGGGATGGTCCCCGACTACATGCACTGTGTGTTACTAGGCGTGTGCAGACAAATGGCCACTTTATGGATTGATTCTAAGAACTATTCTGAGCCATGGTACATTGGCACACAAACCGCTATCATGGACAGACACCTCTTGTCTATAAAACCTCCAGGTAGTGTTGCTCGAGTTCCAAGATCTCTTACAGAACGCAAATTCTGGAAAGCCCATGAGTGGCAACACTGGCTTCTGTACTATAGCTTGCCAGTTCTGAAAGGCATAATTCCTCAGAAGTATCACTCTCATTGGGCATTACTGATAGAGGGCATAAGCATTATGTTGGGGTCTGAATTGACTGCTGAACAGATAAATCACGCCCATGATTCATTAGTGTACTTTGTTGGAGGTGTGCAGTCGCTGTATGGGCAAGAGCGGATGACATTCAACGTTCATTCACTTCTGCATTTAAGCAAAAGCGTTGTGCATTGGGGTCCTTTGTGGGCCCACTCAGCCTTTATGTTTGAAGATTTCAATGGTTACCTTTTAAAGCAAGTGAAAAGTAGTCAAGCTGCACCCCAACAAATATGCAAACGAGTGGCATTTTCCCGTGCTTTCCCCCGTTTAGCAAAGCAATTACTAACAAATGCACCCGCATTTGTTAAAGATTTCTGTAATGACATGAGAAATGGAAATCGGCGTGTAAAGAAATTTGCCAAATTCACTGAAGTCACTGCCCTTGGTCCACCAAATGTGAGATTAATATCACTGTATGATCAAGCTGCCCTCCACAGAGAGAGAGAGAGGTTCCCATAAACTCTAATGTGAATTGCTACAAGAGAATTGCTGTAAATGGAGAAGTTGTTCATGGTCATACCTACAACAAGACAAAACAAAGAAACAACTCTATTGTGCTTTTGAAGGATGGGAGTATTTATAGAGTCTCACACTTTATTAACATTGGTGATCAGTGTTTATATGCCATAGGAAAGTATGGTAATTGCACAGTGCAAAAGTTAGCCAGAGGTTCTGCTATCAGAACTTCACTGAGCTACATGTCAACTGTCCACTTTCCCACAGGCTTACACACAGCCATAGACGCTACTCTGATAGTTAGACCATGTATCTATATTCAAAGTCCACAGTCCAACCCGATTGTATGCCGGCTACTGCAGACCTATTACTGTAAGTGAATGAATGTTAAAGATATGAAATGAAATGACAAATATGAAAAATATGAAATGAAAAATATGAATGAAAGTCTTGTTTATTTCTTTGTTCCTTCCGAAAAAAGAGAGAATAAAAAATAATTCTACAGCAATAAATGAGTGAATGTTTTTTTGTATTATTGTATTATAGCATTTGTATTTGGTTAATATTGAATACTGTACATTGCTTGGAGATGATGAACGTTTGCTGCACACACAGACAAAAAATCTTAACTATTAAACCTATTACCATTTGTTAGATATGATTGCCAATAAAATCTTAGAATAATATAGGAGTCATAAAATGTAAAAGGAAATACCTAAAACTCATTATTGTGTTATTTCATTGTAAGATTAGGTTTTGTTTTATCTGGATGTCTCTGTGACATACATAGCCTGTATTGTGTGGTTTTTATACAATATCCTATCAGATTTTGGTTTCACTGATGGTTGCCCAACTCATATAAGTTTGACAACACACAAAATTACTAAGGATTATGTATGTGGATTTACTGTCATATACAGTTATTATAAGTTCCCAAATCATATATGTTGCATTTTATGCTAATTTACTAAGGATATAGTATGTGGATTTACTGTCACATATAGTTCCTATAAGTTACACAATTATATAAGTTTGACTTTACACAAATTTACTATGGATCTTTTATCTGCTTTGACTGACTTATATATTAATTACAAGTTTCATGTAAAACATATACAAATTTTGTGAAATCTTTTCCATATGGGTTTGAAAAGAAGAAACACACTAATGCTGATTTTAAATATGCCCTTCGTTTTATCAAAATAAATGAAAACACTATGAGGTCAGATTCTCTGGCAAGGAAGTTGCATAAGAATAATGTAATAATGTAATGACTTCTGGAAGGAGATACAACATATTGTGGAGTATCGCTGGGAGATCGCCTGTTAGGTAAGCACCACACCTCAGAGAGGGAGCGGGACAGAGACAGAGAGAGGCTTCACAGACACAGCAGCAGGCTGGGCTGCGTCATAGAGGGGCGTTACCTACCAATTGCCCTCATGAATCAGCCCCATCTGAGCGCACCTGTGTGATCGCCTAGGTGTGACACCAAACTACAAAACAGTCGCTCTGTCTCAGTCTCAGCCTGGCTCTCTTGGTGAACAGACGGGTGCTCAGGCGGTAAGCGATTCTCCACTGTTTTCCCTCACAACTGTGTGTGTTAGTGAAATGTGAAACCCAAAGGACATTCTCTGTTATCTTCATAGGCAACCTGCAGGAGGAATGACAACGGATGTTATGATGAATGACAACAGAGGTTATGATGAATGACCATGGAAATTAAGATGCATGACAACAGAGGTTATGAAGAATGACCACAGATGTTATGATGTAATGCCCCGGACTCGGGAAGGAATTTATGTTGAACGTTAATATTATTTACCAAATATAAACATTGCTCTATGAGCCTGGCTGTTTCCTCCAATAAACGCCCTTGATTGGGTTTGTACCCTGACTTTTGCGTCTTGGCTTGTATCAGTTCCCCACAATATTAATAATTGCGAAACATGTCTTCCATCAAACATAGATGGTGTGAGTGGCTCTGATGCAATCTCAGTTATGGCAGAATCAGTATTTTGAACTGTTCAACTGTGTGAAAAGTAACCTGTTTGTAGTGGATCATGTAGATTTCAATGATGATTGTCACTCCTGGTGAGGTCCATGAAGCTATTCTGAAGCTTGGTGATAATAAGGTCTGTGGTCTGGACAATATAACAGCTGAACATCTTAAATTTGCCAGTAAGAAACTGTGTCCTGTTATTGCGATGTATTTTACAGGTTTCTTTGTTGTGTTAGTGCCGGTCATTAAAGACAAAGTGGGTAAGCTAAACCGCTCAGAAAACTATAGGCCTATAGCCCTAGCCAGTGTATTGTCCAAAATTATGGAGACAATTATACTCGGTAGACTTAATAAGTACATCAAGTCTATTGACAACCAATTTGGCTTCAAACGAAAGCATGGCACTGATACGTGTATTTTTGCACTTAAAGACATTTTAGATTAATATTGATAGGCACAATTCTACAATGTTTATATGTTTTATTGATGCGTCACAAGCTTTTGACCGTATTAATCATGAGAAATTATTTTTTAAATTGTCACAAAGAGGGGTCCCTAGTTTTCTAGTCAGAATCCTGGTCTTCTGGTATGCTCACCAGACGATGCGAGTAAAATGGGGGAGATCAACCTCTGCTCCCTTTCGTGTGAACAATGGCGTTCGCCAGGGGGGGATTATGTCTCCTTTTCTTTTTAATGTTTATATGGATGATTTATCTTTGCTTTTAAACACATGTGATACAGGGTGTAGGGTTGGCAATTTGCTAATTAATCACCTTATGTATGCGGATGACTTGGTCTGGTCATCAAAAGCTTCTGAGTACATTCTCACAGTATGGTGTTGATTTTGATATAAAGTAGCCTACAATGCTAAAAAGAGTAAGATGATGATTGTCCAAAGCAGAGAAGACAGGCACTCAACCTTTCCTGACTTCTATCTCTCCGGCACTGCCCTTAGTGTCTGCTGTGAGATTAAATATTTGGGCCATATAATATCAAATGACCTCTCTGATGACAAGGACATATACTGTATAGACAGCATCGGAAGCTGTATGCTCAGGGGAACATGCTGTTGTGCTCTTCAAATCTTTTTGTACACCTCTGTATACTGCCCACCTGTGGTGTCGCTACAAGCAAGGCAGCATCAGACGACTCACAGTGGCTTATAATGACTGCATGAGGCTGCTGCTGAGAGCTCCAAGAAGCTCCAGTGCAAGCCAGATGTTTGTTAGTGTTGGCGTACCCACCTGCTCTGCTGTGCTACGCAATCTTATGTATAGATTTATGTGTAGGGCATCTGAGTCAGTAAATGACATCATTGCTGTCATAACTAAAGAGCTACAATAATGCTAAAAAAAAAAGTAAAATAATGCTTCTTAGCTCATATCAAAAAGTGACACAGATGCGTTCCTGGTCTTAATGGGTTAAGACCAGTGGTGTAAAGTAACTAAGTACTTTTACTCAAGTACTGTACTTAAGTACACTTTTCAGGTACTTTTACTTTACTGGAGTATTTACAATTGTCTATACTTTTACTTCTACTCCACTACATCTCAGAGGCAAATATTGCACTTTTACTCCACTACAATGATTTGAAAACTTTAGTTACTAGTTACTTTGTGGATATAAATTATTACATTATAAAACATCAATTAACCACTTTAGCCCTATTCTATATAGGCTATTTGAAAATAGCCGATCTACAAGCTCACAACGCGTCTCAAGCTTGTAGATCTGCTATTTTAGTACTTTTAGTTTTGGTACTTTAAGTACATTTTGATACCAATACTTTTGTACTTTTACTCAAGTACATTTTGAATTCCGGACGTTTACTTGTAACAGAGTACTTCTACATTGCAGTATTGAAACTTTTACTTAAGTAAAACATTTGAGTACTTTATCCACCACTGCTTAAAGGGATATTTCACTTTAAAAAAAAACTTTGGTAATTTTATCGTCTACTCAGGCTTTTGTGAGCCCCCCAGACAGTTTTTAAGTTGCTCGATTCAGTATTTAGATATTTGATATTCATTTTATCAGACACGCCCCCTTCCTATACAAACCCATTGTAACTTCAAACTCCATTTTAACCATGTTAGATTCATCAAAAACACCCGTCCTTGGTTCTGGTGACTCACCCTGTGAGTAGACGATAAAATGACAAAACGTTTTTTTGAAAGTGAAATATCCCTTTAAGACGTGGTCCAGGGTTGTCTTATCGCTATGCGGAGAGTGTATGGGTAAAATAGCATTGCACCTAATTTAAATATAGGCCTAAACCCCTCCTTCAGGTGCAAAGTCTCAGCCTTAAGATATTGCGTTCAGCGCGGGAAGGAAAATAGTATTTGCGGGTTTCACGGTCGAGCTAGATGCCTTAAAAAAACATTAAAAGCGGGAAATCATCTCTGTCATTTTAGATTTTTGCGTTGGCTATTCAAAAATAGCAGATATACAAGCTCAGCAGCGAAATTGTACAACTGCTATTTTTGAACATTTTTTAACTTCTTGAAAGCGTGAGAATTAGTGATTTGGAAGACATAGAATCGGCCTCAGGTCTTAATGTGTTAAATACCTACTTTTTTTCTTCTTCTGTGGAACACGCCTTCTTACATCTGACAAAGGCTGATGTATAGGCCAACTTAAAGTACCAAAAGTAAAAGTACTCAGTATGCAGAATGTCCCATTTCACAAGTTCAAAATGTATGAAAGATCTTTTGAAATTAGCCGATCTACAAGCTCACACGGCGACACATTGTGAGCTTGTAGATCTGCTATTTTCAAATGGCCAAAGTATCTATAGGGCTGAAGTGGTTAATGTGTGTTTTGTAATAATATTCAAAATCTACAAAGTAACTAGTAACTAAAGATTTAGTAAAAAGTACAGTATTTGCCTCTGAGATGTAGGCTAGTGGTGTAGCAGTAAAAGTATTGGAAATTGGTAACACTTGGGTGAATAAAACATACAGGAGTGACGAACAATGCACAGTACAATGTACCCGATCCTGTTAAATGAAAGAAAAGCCAAAAAAAAAAAATCCAAATTAGGGAGAAAAACAACCTACCAAATAATACTCAATGCTGTCAATGTTTGACGATTTCCGTGAAAGTAGCAATGTCATCGAAAGTCATAATTGCTGTAATGCCAAAAAAACAACAACTATAATACAGCTGTTAATTAGAAGACACTATTACATGGAACATCACTGCTCGAAGTGCCGCATGCATGCATGTGCGCGTGCGCACGCACGCACGCACAGTCATACACATCCACACACAATCTCCCAGCTTGCTAGCTCTTTCTCCTGTCCTCTCTCTCTCTCTCTCTCTCTCTCTCTCTCTCTCTCTCTCTCTCTCTCTCTCTCTCTCTCTCTCTCTCTCTCTCTCTCTCTCTCTCTCTCTCTCTCTCTCTCTCTCTCTCTCTCTCTCTCTCTCTCTCTCTTATTCCCACCCGCCCGCCCCTGTCGCCACGGTAACGCGGCCAACCTCCATATGCGCGACGTATAATCTAGTCCCCCCGGTAACGGTTTGGATTTGCATGAGTCATAGCTCTGGTCCATGGCATTAGAAGGAGTTCTCCTTAACGCTATGGTACTTTCGAGCCGTTGCCTGAACATCCCTGGTAGTGCAGCCTCTCGTCTGTATTTAAAAAAAAAATTAAAGCTTACTTTCCTCAGTGGGAACACTCGGAGCTCCCCACCTCACGTATAAAATACACTTTTGGGCCAGAAAATGAAATGTTACACAGGAAATTCAGTTACTCCACTGCGCCCCCTACAAATTTGGTCAATGGAAGTTTTGTATTAACGAGATATGTAGGGGGCGCAGTGGAGTAACTACTTTTTTGTTTTCCATCGGGTGGATTATTTTACATTTTGGTCAAAAAGTGTATTTTAGACGTGAGGTGGGGGGCCCCGAGTGTTCCCAGTAAAGAAAGTAGGCTTTCAACATCTTAAAACCGTCTTTGTTTTAGTGAGTTTTTTTTTTACTAAAGACGAGAGGCTGTGTGTGGGCAACAGCTGAAAAGTAACACAGCGCTAAGGAGAACTCCTTCTAACTACATGGGTCACCCCATGTGCACGCAGTGGCGCGTTGTGCGCTCCCGTAAACCGTCCCCCTCCTCCTCCCCCCTGGTGGGGTCTCGTAATACAGTGGTTCTCAACCTGTGGGTCGGGACCCCTCGGAGGACCCCACATGATTTTGGGTGATGTCCCCCAGGTGACAGTGAAGTGACAATTTAAGGCCTTTTTAATACCTAAAAGAGAAAAGGAAAGAAAAAAGACCATTACTGCATCAAAAGTAATCAACAAACTATACTATAAGAACTGGTCAAACATTGGCTAAATTGTCAAATAATATAAGAAAGAGGTAACAATTGTAAAAAATACAGGCTCACAACGTTAGCTTGTAGATCTGCTATTTTCATAATATATGTGGAACCGAAATAAATAAATAGAGTGAAATTAAATGTAATCTGCCTGAACTCCTACATTCAAGTGCTCTTTTGGACTGCTTCAGGACATTTGACAGTAGCCTATGCCTCCTACAGACTACAGTACTTAATGTGTTAACACAATCACTACCAGTTATTAATTAATTCATCCGCTGCTGCCAGCATTTCTTACCTCATTTTGACGATCCACAGAGCGCCACGGAAGCCACGATGGGGACACGGATGTAAAAAAAGGCTGTCTGGGGAGGGTCTCGTCTCTCCACCGGAACATGACTGAATATGACTCGTTTTCATAAAAAAAAGAAATCCGAGCTAGATGTGTTTTTCTACATCTACAACATAGGAGTGGACGGAAGTTAATCTTTTTGGGATGACTCGACATCCATCCATTCTTTCTCTCGCAGTCAAGGGATCATTCATAGATTGCGGAAGAGCGCCCTCTAGCGTAATTTCTATTCAAAAAATAAATTAATTAATTGACTTAGATCTACTTCAATGGCAGTGAATGTGTTAACAGGTCACACATGAACCATTGATATGCACGAGTCGGCAGCTTCTGTAGCTTGGCAAAAGGTGCGAATGGGGCAGACAATGTATCTACTGTTGTCGGAGGAACAGCAATTATTTTTCTTGCCTTCGTCTTTCAGCAGCTCGACTGGGCCAGAGCTCCATTGGCTGGGCCGTGGCCCGAGTGGCCCAACAGACGCTACGCTTCTGGGAGGAAGCATTTCATTTTTTTATTCAAGTAAAAATGATCAATACTAGAAGTATGTAGAAATACTGTATTACAATTACAAGCAAAGTTCTGGTGTTCAAAATTTGCTTGAGTAAAAGTTTTGGCATCAAAATACACTTAAAGTAGCATTAGGCAAAAGTACTCTTTTTACAGAATGTCCCATTTCACGAGTTTAAAATGTTTTTAAAATAGGAGATCTACAAGCCAAAGTATATACGAGGCAACTATTGCAATTGTTTATGTTTTCTTTCATAAATGTGTCGGACATTTAGAGAGGTGGGGCCATATGGAAGATTGTATTGGACTTTATTATCTGCAAAGAGCAAAAATAAATCGCAAATATTTTCCATTGGTCACATGTATTTTAGGTCTCGCTAAATGTTTTCACTGCTTCACTTGTGTTTTCTAGTGTTGCCCCCAAAAAAAAACGTAAGCTTTGTAAATATGACAATCGAGCTGTGTTATTATGAGCTGTTATTCACACATTTATGTCGATCCCTTTTTACATTACATTTCACATTTTGTCTTGTACCTCTCTAACTTTGTAATTTACACCTTGCAAATAAACTATGCAATGTATGGCTTGTGTCCCACACATTAATTCACACATGTTTTCCGTGGTTCACCCGTATTTTAATACAACTCGCAAGTGTTTTCGCTTCTTCACTTGTGTTTCCTAGATCCTGCATATCTAAACACACAAATAACATCTCTGTGAGCACGGCATCTTATTTACACTGCTGCGGATCCCATTTCTACGCTTGTGATTCTTCCCTTTCAGTCGCGCGCAGAATCAGTGTGCGTCGGCGTCCCGCAGTGGTGGAAAAAGTACTCAAATGTTTTACTTAAAGAGCAGGTGCCATGTTTTTGCACTTTTTCTGTTTTTCATGTGTCTGTGAGGTTGATAGAACTTCATTAAGCCCCCCAGTGGTGTTTTTATGGTGTTTTATGTCTTCTCTGACTATTTGGAGTTTCTTCCTGGAGGCTGAAACCTTGAGTCAAAGGTGCCAATCCAAAAACAGCGACATACTGACGCAAAAAAAGTCATACCCACCCACCCACCGCACCTCCCTTCATTATCATTGTCATTTATATTACAACCTTTTGTGGGCGGAGCTGCCTCAAATACATGTGTGTGAACATGGCAGGTTGTTCTGTGCCTAACTGCTGTGTGACAGCTATCAAACAGTCGTTTCACACTTTGCCCATTGACACGGACAAACGTGATCAATGGCTTAATTTCATTTATAAAGACAGGATTATTCCCTCAGCCCTCTCTCCCAGGCTTCGGGTGTGTAGTTCCCATTTTGTTGATGACTGCACCACCAACTTAGTGCAAGTCAATATGGGATTTGCAAAAAGGAAAGTATTGAAGCCAGGTTCTATTCCGACGATTTATCCTGGAGACACAGAAAGCAGCACCTCAGGAGCATTACCGGTAAGTTAAAACATCCGTCAGCCCCAATAAAATGACTTAGGAGCATCGGTTTGACATAGCCTTGTGTCTGTGACCTCCCCCACCGTTTAGTTGTGGGATTTAGTTCAGCGTCAAAAAGATCGCTTCTGAACATCGTATGGCAAATGTAACGGTAGTCGCGGTAACCTACAGGCGTCTTTTGTTACGACGGTGTGAAGAAATTAATGGATGGGTTGAAACAACCTTTTAAACCGGGGTTTTGTGCCAGTCTGCGTTGAATTCAACGTGCAGATGGCGTAGAGTTCGATCAGGGACGAGCCTCCATGTTAATTCAACACAGGCTGCCAATCGATGCGTTGTTTCACGCCGTCGGAACAACAGACATATATGTAGGTTACAGCGCCTAGCTTTAGATTTTGCATACGATTTTCAGAAGGTAAGTGATAGAGTTATTTGATCTCTTATCTGAACTAACCATTTATTTTTTGCCCTCAAGTCATTTCAATCTTTGCCTGTCTGTGTTTGGTTTTGAATAATGTCACAAGGTACAATCAGCTTGACCTTTGACCCTATCCAAATCATGATAAGATGTAGGCTTGATAGAGTTATTTGATCTCTTATCTGAATTATAATGTGTCTAGGGTCCATTAACCTGGTTAAAATGTCCTATTAATAATGGTTTCATACTGACCTAAACCATCATGTTAAATGTACTCTCTACTCGCAGTCTCTGTCTGCCAGCCAAGGTCAAATCCATGCAACAGGCTTTCTGCGGCAATCTATTGTTTTGAGAACACTGTATCTAGATATTCTCTTCTACAGCTGTCTTCCTTCAAGTGTCACCCAAATCCTTCTCTGACCAGTGCAGATGTCAAACGTGTTGACCCAGACATGGGGACGCTGTTGTCCAGAGATAAACTGTCACACCATCATTACCATCATCATCTACCATCATCTACCATCATCAGACGACGACGTAACCATCGCTCTCATCCAATCCGAGAAGTCCACCTTCGCCCGGAACCTCATCGATGTCACATCCTATGATGTCATATGTTTATGTTACTGGACAATGTTAAAAGCTACTGCTTTCTCTGTTACACTACAGAGAGACGCGACCGATGATGCGGAACCATATCTGTGATACTGTAACCTTCTATATCTCTCTGATCTGAATACAAACATGTTTCTTTGCACCCTTGGCCTGGTCTGAGTCTGGTTTCTTCCTTATTGTCTCGTTATACAAGTATGTGGTACTTTGTGTGGGTCATAAGGTGAAATCAACTCCATCAGTAAGAATTTGACATTAAATCTGCAGAACATAACGACGCGGGCGGGACCAACTCGAGTCATACAGTCTCAGCCAACGTTAGGGTCGCCAGAGCTAGTTCAGTTGGATTAGATACATAGCATAAGTGATTGTTTGTCAATATAATAAAAAAGAGACAAATTATCTGTGCCTCTGCAAACAGAAGTGTATTATCAAGGTGGAAATGGCTCTGATGAATACATTATGAGAGCATCTAGTTAGATGTGTTATATGCATATGCCTACTGTAATATACTGTAGCTTATATTTACATTTTCTAGTAAGGGGATGTATGGAAAGAATACATAGCCCATTTAAATTGGAATGTCAGGTTGAAGGAATACACATGCATTGTAATGATAGTAAAATGTGTGCAGTGATGCTATAAATAATGTCACTGATGTAATGGATGCCATAGTCATTGTAAGTTTCTACTTGGTTCACAGGATATTGAACATCACCATGGCACATCTGTAATAATGTATGACAACTGATGGTTCTGTTTAAGCCTTTTATTTATCCGTTGCACACATGAGCATTTGGGATTTGAGCAAAGGGTTGATGAGGCTTTCCGGTTAGGTATTTCTTACTAGAAAAAAACCAAAAGAAACCCATAATTATTATACAATTAAACATCAACAATTTGGCCTAATGATTGCGAACGCGGAAGGAGGCACGGTGAAGCCACGCCTCCGCCCAAGTGCAGCTTAATATGAAACCCTGCTCGGCTTGTGTGTGTCTCTGTCCGTGTGTGTCGTCTCTGTGGTGCACTGCCTGTGTGCAGCCGCGCCCCCATGTGACTCACGCTCTCATTGCCTCGCGCCCCCATGTGACTCGAAACTCTGTGCATAGGAGAACCATATCCCCCCCATTAACTTCAATACGAGGCGAAGGCAGTCACGTGACTTCCTCTCTACGCTCTCCCCATCACGGTGAAATAACACGGATTACAAGTCCATAATTACACAACATAACAATTTAAAAAACACACAAAAAAAATAGTAGGTTACTGTATTTCCTTGATTCCTACAATAAGTAGGTGCACTGCACATTATACTGTACACACACACACACACACACACACACACACACACACACACACACACACCTCTCTATTTTTTCAAGGCAAACAGGTGATCTGTACCATTACATTTATCACAAACCCAATAACATGAAACATATGAGAATCATGAATTGAACTCACTTCAATGACGCATAACGAAGGCCTGTTGAGACTAAATGACAGAGTGCTCTCAGGTGGTGTTGTTGTTGCTGCTGCCAAATAATAACTGAAGATATAGGCATTCCAGCTGTATATATAGCAGGCCACTAATGAGGAGTGAATGAGGAAAGGTGTGATTAGGGATTGAGAGTGAGTGACAGCAGGTGAGAGAGGTGGATCCAATCCATGGGAATAGGGGGAGGGTTGCTGACTAGTATGACTATTTTCTACAGTCATTGAAAGCAATACCATTTGCAACTAAACATATTATGCATTAACTGTCTTTCCAGAGCTCTGTTGCTGTAGGTGTCCAGTGCCAAATAAAACCGTCTGTAAGGACTGTGGGTACCCAGCTGTCAGAGGGAACTTTGGGACGATACGTAAGAAGCAAAAGTGCGTAGCCATCTCTGCAATAATTATATACATCTATTCTTCCATTCCCATTATAAAGTATAAAGTGACAAATTATTTCCATGTCTAATGTAGGGGTCCAGGTGAAGTTCCCCAATAAGTCCATTGGAGTGGTTACGGACGCCCCTATTAGAGATGGCCCCCCGCCAATGAAGAGGGCATGTCTTGTACCTCCTTCAGAATCAGAAGGCTATACTACAGACACATCATCATACAGCCTAAGTGATTCTACAGACGCATACAGCCCAAGTGGGTCCAGCTTGGATGACTCACCCATTACCATGTGAGTCCTTGTAGTCACCAAAATATGCCAAAAGCTATCTGCTCACCTGCCTGTCAACATGCTTGTCTCTCTTTCAGTCAGTCAGTCAGTCAGTCAGTCAGTCAGTCAGTTAGTCTCTGTCTATCTGTCTGTCTGTCTGTCTGTCTGTCTGTCTGTCTGTCTGTCTGTCTGTCTGAGCTCACTAATTTAACCGCCACTCACTCACTCACTCACTCACTCACTCACTCACTCACTCACTATGTGGGATCCTGTGAAGTATAATAATTATTTGCTAAATATAATGAAACAACTGCATACTGTCCTGGCTGACATGATATTTTGTGCTTCTCCCTGTACAGTGTAGAACCACAGCACAAGACCAAGGACATCACAAAATATCTTGTGTATGAAGATAATTAAAAAGATAAAAGAGTAAAAGAGTCTTTTTCACGATTGTCCTGTATGTAAGGTGACAAAAATAGTATATGGAACGTATCTGTCCGTTCAGCAAAGCTGTCCAGAATGTACTGTAAATACAATCGCCGGTGGAACAGCCAACCAATTATTGGGAGTAGCCTACTCCAGCAGGGAATCTCCAGTTGTCTGCTGCAATTGCATTCACAGGCTCATCCTTTACACAGGTAAACAAGGTAGGCCAAAACATTTACTGTATCTAAATCTCCAGGAATTCCCAGGGTTCTCATTCTCAATGTTTCTAAAATGTCTCAATATCCACTCATTAGGTCCTGACCAAGGTTATAATAGTTAACGAAAACGAACGAAATTAAACTAAATAAAAACTAAATGAAAAAAGAAAAACGATAACTAACTGAAATAAAAACAAAATGAAAAAAGTAAAACGATAACTAACAGAAACTGTATAGTGTGTTTACAAAACTAACTAAAACTAACTGAAATTATAGTCAAAATGCCCTCTGTTTTCGTTTTAATAAGCCTTTTGGATTGAAATGAATTCGATTAATTTCCCTACCAGTTTCACTGCAGTTTGCGCGTCTGACTGAGTTCGCCCCAAAAACAGTTGCCCCGGGGAAAATCCGACGTTATTCCCCTGCTATGGTACGGGGGAGAAATGGGGGCGAGCGTGCTTTGGGGCGAGACTTCCGGGTTGACGTTGTTTTTGTCACCGTGAGCAGAGAAAAGCAGCACGTTACTTTGCCACGATGGCGTCGGCAAAACAGGTTGGGAGAAAGAGGCAGAGTCCCATATGGGATGTATTTGAATACAATAACGAGAAAGACAACAGCAAGTGCCTTGTAGTGGTGGAAACGAATGATACTGATTCGTTTTGTGGAGCAATTCTCAAGGGGAAAAACCCCACCAATCTAAAAGGCCACCTGAGAAGCGCCCATAAACAAGCTTACAGCGAGTTCCTTGAGAAGGTAGCTTCTCTAAGCAGCAGCCCAGAAACAGCTACATGTAATGCTGCTTTAATCGGCCCAATAGCTGCTGGCTAGTTAACTCACAAGAACACCAAAAGCGCGAGGACGTATTGGTTAATATGTTTATTGAAAGTGGGATGTCTACACAGCTGTGCGAGTCAACTGCCTTCAGAAAGTTCTGCGTTTCACTCGAACCAAAATTCAAAACACCTGGAGCTGCAAGAGTGAACAATCTTAATGGAGCCAAGATGGAAAAGGGACAACAGAAATTAAAAGAGATAATTGCGGAGGCGAGGAAGCTGACCCTCTGTGTAGATGGTTGGAGCAAAAGAGGTCTAACAGCCGCTTTCATGGGTATCTCAGCTTGTTTTTATTATCCGCCTGAATGCAAGGTTTACCATGCTCTGCTTAACTTACACCGAATGGAGCACCCACACACCGGGGAGTCCATTGCTCGCTGCATTGATGAGACATTAGATGCATGGGGTATAGCAGAAGACAAGGTGCTGCTCATTGTGACAGATAACGGCTCCAACATCGTCAAAGCTGTGAAGCTGCTTGGGGAGAGAAGCCGAGATCAAAGTGAGTCCACAGCTCAGCTGGAAATGGCTACTGGAGATGAATTGTTGATCGAATCAGAGACAGAGTTGGAGGAGTCAGACGAGGAGGATGAGGAGAGTGGAGAGACAGACCTCGGTGAGTGTGGTTATAGACAGTGCTAAATACATTTGATTTGTATTTATTTTGGATATACAATGTCACTGATATAACCATCATTGTAAGCTTTGATTGATATTAATCCCATATAGTTCAATAGAAAAAAGGAAAATCATTGTTTACTTGCTCCCATTATTTACTGATGTCATGTTTATGCAGCAACCTTCCCCAACCTAAGATGCCTGTTGTGAAAATGCTTTTAAAACTAAAATGGCTAATGATATTATGACAGTCATTATTGACATGAGGAAAAAAAGTACCAATGCTTTTGTAATCATTCTGTCAGTAGCCTGTTGACTACTGATATAAGCCTATGGTATACCTCAATCTAAAAATGTCATGAAAAATTGTCTGCACTCAGTGTAAGAAATATATAATATTTATAATAATATTAATATTTAATATTATTATAATATATATGTGTGTATGTATACACACATATATGAGGGTCGATCCCTCATTGTGAAGGGAAGCGGAGACCGCAGAATCTTTATCTCAATATGCCTGCTGCTGTCAGGGGACATCCACCCGTGTCCCGGTCCAAATCCGGTTCTAGGAAACTCGACAGAACTCAATGGAGCTAATGCTACGGGGGCTAACAACAACAACAACAGCTGGCTACAAACGCTAGCTTGGCTCGCACAGCCCCTGCAACCACACCAAGCTGCCAACGAGTTGCTCGCATGGCTTCACCTACCCCCCCCCGGTTTTCAGGAGGCTACTTGGGATCGACCCAGCAAGACCTATGCCGCCCCGTGAGTACAGAACCACCACCATGTCTGGAAGTACGGGGCGGGACAACAACGAGTCCACCACCACCACCATATCTGGAAGTCTCTGGGTCGGAGCCAGACCACTGGTTCTGGTCAACCATCCACCGCTGCCCCGTGAGTACGGAACCACCACCATATCCGGAAGTACGGGGCAGGACAGCGGGACCACCATCGAACCCAAAAGTCTCTGCTGCGGAGCTGGGCCACTGGACACCGGGCCTACATCACCCCGAGACGGCCTACACTGCCCCGGAGTGGAGATATCTACCAGCGGCCACACTGCACTACCAGGGACTGGGACCATCGAGCCCAGAAGTCTCTGCTGCGGAGCTGGGCTGCTGGACACCGGGCCTACGTCACCCCCATCCCCCCAGGATCAAGGCATAACACCTCCTCAAGCCCCAACCCCCCCTCCCCCCACGTCGAAACCTCCCACCAAGGTAAAACACAGGAACCCGGTATTCAAAAAGCACAGATCCACCAATATTTTTCAGACACTAAATCAAGCTAAAACTGTGTGGGACCCCTGGTGCAAACCAAAAGGGCTGTTTTGCGGCCACTTAAACATTCGGAGTATGAAGAACAAAAAAAGTGAAATTGAAAACCTGCTTGTAAATTCAAACATTGACTGTTTGGGACTGACGTAAACTTGGTTGAACCAATCATCCCCAGATGCTCTAGTAAGCATGCCCGGGTACAATGTCTTCCGACGGGACAGAGGTACAACAGGGAAGGGTGGGGGGGCCCTGCTTTATGTAAAAAGCAGCTTGGAGTGTAGACAGATTACATGGCCAAATGAGATCAAGGCAGAGTGTGTCGGTGTGGAAATCACACTCTCAGCTGAGATGTCTTTTACCTTAAAGGGAGGGCACCATGTAATTTACCTTACAAAAGTGTGACACATGTCTCTCAAAATCCCCCTAAGTATGTCAATGATATATTTATTTTTTATTTTTATTTTTTGTATTCTATAATTTTGAGGTTTATCAACTAAAATCATCTACTGCGGCCATTTTGGGAAATATCTTCGGAATGCTGGGATGACGCGGTGCGTGACGTATACAGAGGGGGTTAGAGAATCTGGTGTTTTCTCAGTGCAATGCTAACTCGTGTAGACACGCCCCCTGGACACCTCCGTCTCACATGCTGATAATAACAACAAGTTGCGCAGAGCACAAGGAGGTCACTGGTCAGCTAGTTGTGGATTTTGTCGTGTGCACAAGTTATTCTCAGCTTTTTTAAAAGCTCAACACAACAGTTTTTTTTTAAAACTAACAATATGCCAAAGCGGTGTGTGATTGGAGGGTGCAGCAATGTGGTTGTGGAAGGGATCACGATGCATGTCTGGCCCAAGAATGAGAAGATCGCGAAAAAGTGGGACAAGTTTGCACGGATCAAACGAGCAGATTGGATCAGGGGGGTCCCAGGTGTGTCAACCATATGTGGGGTACATTTTCTTCCGACGGATTACGACGGTTACGGGCAGTGGAAGGCTGGTTTGGCCGCAAGGCTGCGTTTGAGGAAGGACGCGGTTCCCACTGTACATGTGGGCGTCTCCGGTGCTCCATCAGCGACAGCAGTTCGTCCGCAGTCGAGGGCCTCGCATGTCATGGAAGTTAACCGGGTAAGTGTCTTTCAATGCAGTTTTCATATTCAACAAACTATTTTTATTTTGCTACAAAATAGGGGCCCTTGAGGGAGGCAGTAAGAGCAGCACTAGGCGGTGTCTTTTGCTTCAATTTGATCATACCATGCGAGTTTACTGTACACCATACACAGGACAACTTGCAATGCAAATACAATATTCCTAGACCTCAAGTCAGTAGTCTAAGAATCATTTGTTCTGTGTTGTGATTGAATACTGTGACCGAAGTAATGTAGACCTAATAGCAGATCTACAAGCGCTGTCAGCTTGTAGATCTGCTATTTTTTGGTGAATGTTCCCCCCAGAATAGGGATGATGGGGTTGAAGTGGTTAGTGTAAAAACAACAAGATATGCCGCCAAATCTATGTGATTTGCCACCAAATCACATAGATTGGCAGACCCCCAGTAGTAACTCTAAGGACCCCCTAGGGGTCCCGGACACCCTGTCGAAGACCCCTGGCCTGATCCATCAGGTATTTTGTGTTGTGATCAAAAACTACAGTATGACATACATACAGTGGTGTGTTCTAGATTTTTTTGGAGGGTATACTATAACAACCCCCCCCCCCCGTTCCTCCCACACGCACCGCACGCACGCACGCGCGTATAATTAATTAATGTTTAAAAAAAAGCGTTTCTGCCCCGCATAAACTCGGCCAGGCCCACTCAGGCCCAGTGTCACAGTAACACACTGAGTAGGCTCCACTTACAATATGCTTTGTACTGATTTTCTACTGTTTCTAATGTTAATCACTCTGTAACTCAACCACTTCGGAGCTGCTTTTAGCCTTGGATGCAATTCTTATTACCATAGAAGTGCAAGGATTGTTATAAAGAAATGCTGGTTAGGCTTATCAGATATAATAGCAGTGTTAACAGCAAGCATTCCTGTATCTATTACAAAATAGTATTAACTTGGCATTGAAGACACAAACTGTATTGAAGATTAAAGATTTTGCTGTGCTATGACGCGCAATTTGAATACTAATGAAGTACTCAATTCAGTGACCTACGTTCAATGAAGTGAATGGCAGGTCGTTGAAATGTGTGAATTCCTTCGCCAGTAGCCATTAATTATCACCTCAAGAACAATAGCCACGCACATGATAAGCCTTCACCTCAGAGTTAGACTAGTCAGACGGTCAGACCACATTCTTGCTGTTTGTATTGCTGTCCCCCCAGCCAGCCACTCCTGGGTGCAGCGTATCAGATGCATATCAACTATCAGATACGCCGTTCGAACTGTTTTTGAATGTATACGGTGGTGACGAAAAAGATCTGCAGGCCATACAGCGTACCACGTTAGAACACACCACTGCATACATATGATTTACAGCTTTCTCATGTCAAGGACCCCCAAATTGATATGCATTATAGGCCACAGACCCCAATTTGCAACATTTAGATCTCTTGGAATCAATCATCAATGTTCATTTACATTTGAGAGAGTACACATGGAACCAAATGGATCTGTTAGGGTCCATTTGGTTCCATTTGTACTCTCAGAGCAACTGGCATATGGCTCCATTTGGTTCCTAACTATCATTAATTTGACTGGGGACACCCTGGAACCCCCCCTCAAAGACCCCACTTTGAGAACCACTGTTTTACAGGACCACAGTGGAAACAAACCCCTATGGCTTTTTGTGTCATCCATCCTTTTAGCATCATTGTAAAATCGCACAACTGTACTATTTGCTAACTGTTACAGTATTCAATCAATCACAAAAATAGGTCTAAATGTATCTGAATTGATTTGCATATGTAAGGGATTACACCTTCTGACAAGGTGCCTGGATAGAGACGGTTTTCTTAAAAAAGCATTTTTATCACTGAAAAAGTGTTATGTAAATGTGACCTTAGTCTAGTTATGTAAACTAGTTAAAAAACAGCAAGTGTACAGTATGTTACAGTGTAATTTTCTGTAGGTTCATAGGTTCAGTACTTGTAGTGCCCCCCCACCCCCATCCTGTTATTACACTGGCACTACATATTGTAATGGTTTTATGTTCTGTGCTTTTTAATAAAGTGCCTGGCAGCCACTGTCCCAAAAAGGATAGAGGACGGTCCTTCTACATCTTCTGCATCTCCCAGTCAGCCTGAGCCAACATCCTTGGTTCCTGTAACTGTAACACCTTTGTGTCACCAAGGCACACAGTGCACTTGGATAGCTACTCCACATGCCAGCATTCGTGAGTAATCTAGACATGTTTTGAATTGGTGAACATATTCTTATGTCATTATGTCATACACTGTAAATACAATGAGGGCCCTGGAGCAACTCTAACTTTTGAAGCCCTTTTTTGTTGACCTGGTTCAAGGGTAGAAATGAAAACGTTTCGATGTCTGCACATCTTCGTCAGGTAAAGGCTACAACCCTAGCCTCTCTTCTCCTGTTATGACCCGACAAAGATGTGCTGATTTTGAAACGTTGTCATTTCTACCCTGTACCAAAAAAATGAAGGGCTTCAACCGTCCGAGTTGCTGCAGTGCCTTTATTCAATTTGCCTTATGTTGTAGATCCTATACTGTCATTGTGGATAAATCGTCATGCAATCATCTCCAAAGCATAACTGTGCCATAGCCCAATAACCACAACTACTTCATTGACTGTAATTGCAGGTTGTCAAACCAGCTCGCCCACAATGGTATCCATTGGAGTGCAGTGTGAACTCATAGGGGATGAGCCAGAGATCATGGAGCTGGAGGAGGAGGAGTCGGAAGAGGAGATGGACGATGAGGATGAAGATTATGTCCCATCAGAGGATGAGGAGGATGAGGAGATGACAACCGTGACTCGGTCAGTGGCCAATGTGTTAGTATCGCATTTATGCTTTGCCAAAACATATATTTAGTCACTAAACTGTGGTCTAGGGGTATGCTTGTTCTGCAATTAGTCTAGGACCTGGCTAAGATATGTATGCACTTAATTTAGGAGAGAATATCTCAACTGTTCTTGGCTAATATGACCCCAGGGAACAACTTAGGAACTGTGACTAATTCTCTATCCGGGACGAAATACCCGAAAATGACCACGCCCTTTTTAAAATGACCATAACCGGTGCACTACTTCCAACATGGCTCTATCTGCTAAACCGTTGGAGCTACAGATTTACTGAGGTGCTCAAAATGTTCATAATACTTATGTTTAGGGAAACATAGTAAAGTGTAATATTTCTAATTTGATATTTTATGACAGAACAGCCAAAAA
This sequence comes from Gymnoscopelus braueri, assembly GCF_963280865.1. Lineage (NCBI taxonomy): Eukaryota > Metazoa > Chordata > Actinopteri > Myctophiformes > Myctophidae > Gymnoscopelus > Gymnoscopelus braueri. The sequence goes on from NW_027660990.1 coordinate 1,208,169, forward strand.
ACGCTAAAGAAACTGCCAACATATTACAGTCCAGGGCTATAGGAATAATTTTGTGTGAATCAGTCTAGAAGGACCTAAATTAATGTAACTAGAACTTCGGCCGTGCTGCGCGCGGCCTCAGCTCTATCGCCCGCGCCCACATAGCACCCGCGCCCACACAGCGATCTGTGCGCCCGCCCTGCACCCCTCCTCCTCCCCCAATGTGCAGTATTGAGAGCCCTGACGTCACAACATTTGGAGTGATGGCCACTGCACTCTGGTTGGTTGGAATACACCTAGGGCCCAGGTACAGCTGAGATGAGAGAGGAGATGTGTATGTTAGACACAATATGACTCTGAGCAGGCATCACAGTGTTTAAATTGCATCTGGTGAAGAAGAGGCTTTATTGCGACGATGACACACACACACGCTATTTTTTTGGTTTTCATAGAGCTGGTGGCGTAGTTGTCTCGCGCAATGTGGCAAACTGGTCTGACTTATAGGCGTTTGTACATGTTTTCATTAGAGCTGGGTTCTTATGTGTGTAGCAAAATCAGTGTAAATGTCCAGTAATGTGCAACTACTACCACTGCTTTTGTATTTGAAACGTTAAATTTCTCTAAATATTATAAAGTGTCAGGACAGCCTAATACAAATATAATGTTTGTAAAGGCTAGTTAGGCTACTATAGGCTACAGTGAAGTGGGACTGAATGACTGTTTTTTTTTTTTTTTGACTGTCTTGGTGATTATCTGGCACAGTAGTTGTGAATTAACAAAGTGGACATTTAGACTGAATGTTTCCTTTCCGTTGTCCGTCAACAGCACAGTAGTCTGTGCCTTGACTTCAGTGGCACAGTAGTTGTGAATTAACAAAGTGGACATTTAGACTGAATGTTTCCTTTCCGTTGTCCGTCAACAGCACAGTAGTCTGTGCCTTGACTTCAGTGCACTGACTCTCTCCCCCCCGCCCCCCTCCTTGTGCTTCAACTACACGGCAAAAAGGCTGTGCGTGGTTTCTGCGGAGGGTGTTATACAGAAAAGTGTGACCCTGTTCAAGCTGGTCAAAATGGCCGCTGTGTTTTTGCAACGCGCGACACACACACACATACACACACACACAGTTTCTTGGCGTTGCGTGTGCGTTCGCTCAGCATAGTTTTTCTGCGTGCCATGGCTGCGTGCAAAGTTTTGTGTAGTGTGTCTCTCTCTCTCTCTGTCCCTCTCTCTGTCTGTCTGTCTCTCTGTCCCTACCTCACTCGCAGCTGTGACCGCTGTAGAGGAAAACTTTCGTGTTGTCTCTTTGCGTCTCTGTCCCTCTCTCCATGTCCATGTGTGTCTTTCTGAAGCTTGTAGATCTGTTGTCCAAAAGATGGTGTGGCTTTCTCTCCCTCACTCGCTCGCGGTTGTGACCGCTGCGCTGTGTAGATGGCCTGTGTGCTCTGCAGGGGGAGGGGCTGCTGGCAGTACATCTGATCTACAAGGCAACAGCGTGTCGACGCGCGAAGCGTTGTTAGCTTTTATATCTGAGGGGGGGAGGGGGTGAGCTGCATCGACCAAGGCAGCGCTTGTTTCTGTGTGCTCTGCAGGGGAACGAAGGTGCTGAGGTTTTGTGGCAGATGATGATGATTGGCTGTTAAAAGAACCCTCCGGAAGTAAATTGCGAGCTGGCGAAGTGATTTGCATAAGTATTGGGGCATAATGCGTTTGTTATTGATTGTACATCCTGCAAGTACAGTAACGGTATGGGAAGCAGCTGGTGTTACAGGCAGAATATTGAGGAATTTTGGGGGGAAATGTGGAGTTAGTTGGGCCATGGGTCTGCTTGGAGACTGGCCCCATACACTCCCCATACACTCTGTACACTCCATGAGTGTGGCCGCCAATTAGAGGTGCAGGATGATGATTTAGCAAGGGTACCTGAGCCAATAACGCTCTGGGTCATCATTGTGGCCAAATCCAATATGGGGCCTGAAAAGATCGACTTTCCATGTGGTGGCCACAGCAGAGTAGATGAATCCTGACAGTGGCTTTTCTCAGTCCCTCAAGAACATTCCTCCCACCCAAGCTGCACTGATTCAGCATGTAAAAACTGCTGCAGACCAGCTCCCATTGGAATCAGACAAACTCCGTCCAACAAAATATCCCATATTTCAAATTGGGCTGGTACTGGGACTCCATGACTAGTGTGAACCTTACTGGACCTATCTTGCCAGTAAAGCTGTTGCTGTTGTAACACCAAGACCATAATGTGATATAAACATATTGTAAACAATTCTATACACCTTTGACTATAGTACTGTATGATATCATACTAGTCAATGGTGTATAGAATAGTAATACTATATAGTATTACATTTTATCCTGAGCATTGTTGAACATACTGTATTAGCTGTAGCTGTAGGCCTATCATCATAGGAATTAGTTCTACTATTAAATCATTCTTGTTTCAATACAATTACATCGTAAGATAGATTGGTTGTTTCATAACATATGGCCATATTTGTGATAATCAAATTAGTGTCCTCTATATGGATTAAATCATAAAGATAAGCATTCAAACATGTTTCTAATTGTCAAAAAACATGATTTAGACACCAAGTTTGCATTCATAGCTCAAAATGTGGTTCAAACGTTATAGCCAAATATGTTGTCAGGTGGCGGGACATATTGGATTTGGCCACTATGATGACCCTGAAGGTTGCTGGCTCGGGCGCCCTTGCTAAATCATTAGAGCATGCCCTGGGTTAAATCTGGGACAAATGTGGTGGTCATTTTCGGGTATTTCGTCCCGGATAGAGAATTAGTCACAGTTCCTAAGTTGTTCCCTGGGGTCATATTAGCCAAGAACAGTTGAGATATTCTCTCCTAAATTAAGTGCATACATATCTTACCAAGGTCCTAGACTAAATACAAAAGGAATTACACAAGTCATGTGGTGTGTCGACATTCAAGCCATCGTTTAACACCTCTAAAAGTATTTTCCAATACAATGAAATGATAACCATTCAACCCATAGCTCTTCCTCCTGTTTCCCTTGTACACCAAATCTTCTGTTGTAAGCTTGTAGATGTGTTATTTTGTCCCAGAATAAGTGGTTAATATTTGATTTATTCTTTCTTTTCCAGAGAGCCTGAAACCGCCTACCCAGGTCCTGTAAAGGACAATAAATATATAGTGTTTGAGTCGCAGCTAATGACCCTTTTCCAAACCTGTGGGGTGTGTTTTGACGAGACACCTGGCAAAGTCCGAGTAAATGGAACAGCAGTCTACATCACACAGTCCTGCACATCTTGTGGCCATGTGAAGGAGTGGAACAGCCAGCCGAAGATTAGTAAGATTGCTGCTGGGAATTTGCTGCTTTCTGCTGCCATTCTTGTTTCGGGAAGCATGCCGACCAAAGCTCTTCGAATGCTCAACATTATGGGAGTGGCGACAATCCATCGCAACACATTTTTTAGGCACCAGAAAGCACACCTTCAGCCTGCCATTGTCAAACTCTGGAAGGAGGAGCAAAGTGACATCATCGGGTCCCTTAAAGAGATGGCTGGACCACTGGTGTTGTCAGCAGATGGAAGGAGTGACAGCCCTGGACACTCTGCAAAGTTTGGCACAGTCAGCATCATTGAGCAGAGAATCAACAAAATTGTCCATGTTGAAATTGTACAGGTATGTTCTGTTGTGTTACTTTCAAGTTGTAAATTGCTCAACTATCTGTAATGACTGATCCATCTGGTCTCTTCTTTACATTCAGTTAAGTCAATATGTGTTTTGTATTGTTTTGTTTGTTCTCCATCTTAGAGTAATGAGGTCAAGAGCTCATCATGGTGTGAACTGGTGGGACTGCAGAGGATCAAGGTGTTCCTTGACAATGCAGAATTGCAAGTGGGAACCTTGATCACAGACAGAAATCGCCAGGTAGCAAAGTGGGTCCGGGACCACTGGCTAGGAGTCAACCATCGGTTTGACATATGGCATATTGCAAAAGGTATGATGTAATTTACAGTGCTTGTGTTAATTTGTATTTTTTTTGGAATTAGTGAAGCAATGCATCTAAAAAATAATGTGTAACTCACCATTTCTAATCTTGTAATAAATAAATAAATCATTTTGTATAAAAAAATCACACCCTGTGTGAAGTGGGCGGTGTCTTGCTAGCTAATCACAATACTGAATGGAGTCAACCAATCATGTACAAAAGATAAATACATTTATTGAAACACTCTTTATGATGGACGAAACCATAACTTGAGAAAAAACAATTTATGGTTTTTCTCAAGTTATGGTTGCTTATATAGGGCTATGCACATGTGTCATGTGACACTGGCCAATCACAGTCCTGAATAGATTGTGATTGGCCAATCACAGCGCAGGATAATTGTACAAATTTCCAAACCTCACTTTTAGGGGCGGTTTCATTGCCCAAGATATTTGTACATTTTTCCAAATCTCACTTATAGGGGCGGTTTCACCGCCCAAAAATCTTGTTTAGATTGTAGACTATTACATTAGTCTATAATATAATTACATACTAATTACATATACTTTGTGTAGGCATCTCCAAGAAGATCGACTTGCTGGCCTCCAGGAGGGAAAGCGTAGATGCTGGGCTTTGGCGGAAATCGATCACCAACCATCTGTACTGGTCTGCTGGATCAAGCACAGAAGAAGACAGGGACATGATTTTGGCCAAGTGGCAGGTTGTGCTTTTCCATCTTCAAAACCAACACACAGACCTGCCAATTCCACTGATGCCATCATGTCCTCATGCTCCATTGGAAGAGGATGACAGGACAAAAGTGTGGCTGGAACCAAGTATGTTATCATTTCATATGGCCCAGAATGTATGGTTTCAGTGTAAACTTGAAATGGCTTTAATGTTAATAGTGCATTCCTGGAATTAAAACTTTTTTTTGTGTGTGTTTGAACCCTGCTCCCCCAGACTCTGCCAGCTCAGTTGGTCTGGAGAAGATTCTCCATGGCACTATGATCTCGAAGGACATTTCACTGCTGTCCACGGATCACCAGACATCCAGTTTAGAGGCATACCACTCACTTATCCTGCACTTCCTTCCGAAGCACACAAGCTTCTCCTACCTAGGAATGCATGCCAGGTAGGCAGTACATTTGGAAAATGTTATGGTATAAAGATTAGATAAGTGTGGCATTACTATTCAGGGACATGCTCAGGGACATTTTTGTTCTTTACTCGTCCATTAGAACATACCTTGCTGCCATGCACTACAATGAGAACAGTGGACGCATGCAGGCAGTGCGAAAAGATGGCATGCTCAGATGGTCAGTTGTGTTCCCGAAGGCAAAGAAGGGGGATTATGTACTTCGCCCAGTGAAAACTGAACCCACTTACGGTGAGTGTCTACAATATAAATACGCAGCCTTGTAATAACTATTGCTGGTGCTGAGTTGAGATACTAAGAACAAAGAATTTTACTCTTAAATATATCGATAGATATAATAGATATTACAGTAATACAAATTCTTGAACACTTGGCATTTGGTTACAGAATACACAGCCAAAATGTTGGAGATGGTTGTCTGGAAGGTGTCGGGAGACAGTGAGGGCACCCCGATCGTAATGCCTGTTGCCCCGCCATCGCTGTGCCATGAGGCAAAACGTCCTGAGATGAGCCATGAGTAGTATAAGAGGACACCACTTTACCAAATCCTACCGCTAGGGGAAATAGTGGCGCTGTTGAGCACATTCCTGAAATTCCTCACATTCCTCACATTCCTCACATTCCTCACATTCCTCACATTCTTGACATTCCATAATCCATAATTCATAATCACTTTCCAGTACCTGACCCTACCGCTAGTGGAAATAGTGGCGCTGTTGAGCACATTCCTGACATGTTTGACATTCCTCACATTCTCGGCATGTTTGACAATCCATAATCCATAATTAATCATTTCAGATGTATTATTTCATTACTCAGTCAATTTAATTAAAATCGGTGTTGTCACAGGGCACAGTGCAATACCAAAACCTACCCATAGGGGATAACATGCTAAGCTAATATGCTAATATGCTAATATGCTAATATGCTAATAGCGTTAGCATGATGTCACAATGCACAGTGCAGTACCAAAACCTACCCATAGGGGATAACATACTAAGCTAATATGCTAATATGCTAATATGCTAATAGCGTTAGCATGACATCACAATGTACAGTGCAATACCAAAACTTACCCATAGGGGATAACATGCTAAGCTAATATGCTAATATGCTAATATGCTAATATGCTAATAGCGTTAGCATGATGACACAATGCATAGTGCAATACCAAAACATGGTACCATCAGTGGTCCCTGATAGGGGTTCCAGGGGGTCCACAGTTAACTCATTCACTGCCAGAACTTTTTTTTTTTGCGTTTGCCCACTGCCAGAGATTTTTAATTTAAAAAAAAAAGTACTCAGGAGCCGAGATACAAAATGTTTAAGTTTTAAGTTAACAAGGAAGTGGATGGGAGTCTAGATCTTCAACAAATCATATCTCCTTGGTCTTTGGGTTAAAAAATAAATAAATAAATAAGAAAAAAAAAAAAAAAAAAAAAAAAGATTTTTTTTTTTTTTGAAAAAATTAAAAGTCGTTTTAGTCGTTCTTGGCAGAGGGGGCTTAAAGGACAAAAGTCGTTTTAGTCGTTCTAGGCAGTGAATGAGTTAAATGATGGAGAGTTGGTAACCAAATGGACCCTTATAGATCTTTCTCTATAAATCTATTTTTTTCATTTGTTTTTCTACAAATGAATTAACACTAATTATATATAATATTCTTTGAACAGCGGCCGTAGCGATGGTAGTTAAAGGTGGAGTCTGACTTAGCCCCCCCCCATGGGGGGCCCAGAACATAGACTCGAGTTCAATGTAACAGAGGGGAGATGCTGTCCTATGGCTCTCGTCACTACCAGTATGACGCATGGTTTTAGAAAAGCAACATACACAGCCAAATTTCACAATTGCATGCTGGGTGATTATTTCCAACCAATGGGATCAAACCGTAGGGGAACAGTGTCATTGGCTTCTCTCACAGTGGCTGTGTTCACACCTATGGTGTCTTGTTTTATTGGGGGCCCACAGCTGCAACCACACATAGTGTAGTTTTGTCTTGTTTTACTCCACTACAATTATTTTTAAAACTTTAGTTACTAGATACTTTGCAAATATAAATGATTACATTATAAAACATATATTAACCACTATAGCCTTATTTTATATCTAGGCTATTAGAAAAAATAGCTGATCTACAAGCTGAGGGCTTTTTCGCACGTACGTGTTAGAGCTTGTTTTATTGGGCCCCACAGCAGTGTCTGAACGGGAGGTGTCATAATTAAAGCTAGTTAGAGGGGGGGTCTCCCACTACCCCCCCCTCCCTCATAGAACACTATTGGTCATAGTTGGTACTGCACGCATACATACAATAATCTAGCAATCTCTCATTAATAATAAAATATGACTGCACATGTTTTATAAATCCTCATGTGTAGTTTATAATACGTATTATATGCCAAACACAGTGTTTTAAGTTGGTCTAAGTTTTAAAATGTTGCTGTTTTTATTAAACTGGATCAGTAAATAACTCCAACCATGAACCAGGGACATTAATTTTATTGTGTTTTAATGTTACTCTTACAACGTTACAGTGTTGTTATAAGGGTGGTACAGACACATTTTCAAAAATGCTCCGAAAATCAGCAGATCTACAAGCTCTGATGAGACAAGGGTTTTGTAATAAAAAACTAGGACAGGGGGATTCCACTAGCCCCATCCCTCCCTCCCATCATTGCTCTTACCCCATCCAATGGTTTTTCACACCTTTTTGCTAGAAGTTGGCTCTCGGAGGCTACCCGTCTGTGTACACATGTCTGTCTGTCTGTCTGTCTGTCTGTCTGTCTGTCTGTCTGTCTGTCTGTCTGTCTGTCTGTCTGTTTGGATCTACTTATCTGTGAAGAGTAGGTGTCATAAAGTGCAATGAGGTGTCATAAAGTGTAATTTCATCTCTTGTGCTCTCTCTCTGTCTCTATGTCTCTCCTTTTCAATGCTAGTACGAGGTTACAGTAGTGTAGCCTTGTCCCCTTCTCAGGGGGAGCAGCTTCAAGTGATGTGTATCACAATGTTTTATTGTGAGTTGGGTTGTCTGAGGTGTGAAGTGTGAAGTCAGTTTGGTTTGAGGTGTTTTATCTTGTCATAATTTGTGTCTTATAATGTGTCTTGTGTTTTACAGAGCATCCTAGATTGTGTTTTTTTGAATAGTTTTTTCATTGAGTGTATCGTTACTCCCTGATCATGTGCAGGTATGTATACAAAAGTAGTTAGATAGCATGGTACAGTTACAACAATGTTAGAGTTGAAGTAGTGTTAGAGGTAAAGTTATGTTAGAGGTAAAATATTGGCAGACTTACAGAAATGTTAGAGTTAAAGTTATGTGAGAGGCACAGTAATGTTAGAGTTAAAGTTATGTTAGAGTCACAGTATGTTAGAGTTACAGTATTGTTAGAGTTTTTGTCAGAGTTCAGTAACGTAAGAGTTACAATATTGGCTGAGTTGCAGTAATGGCAGAGTTACAGTATTTCTTAGAGTTGATGTAACGGTAGAGTTAAAGTTATGTTCGAGTTAAAATTATGGCCAAGTTATGCTAGATGTCAGTAATGTTAGAGTTAAAATATCGGCAGAGTAACGGTAATGTTAGAGTTAAAGTTATGGCAGAGTTACAATAATGTTAGAGTTAAAGTTATGTTAGAGTCACAATATGCTAGAGTTACAGTATTGTTAGAGTTTTTGTCAGAGTTCAGTAATGGTACAGTTATAGTAATGTTATGGTTTTCTTAGAGTTGATGTAACGGTAGAGTTAAAGTTATGTTAGAGTTAAAATTATGGCCAAGTTAAGCTAGATGTCGGTAATGTTAGAGTTAAAATATCGACAGACTTACAGAAATGTTAGAGTTAAAGTTATGTTAGAGGCACAGTAATGTTAGAGTTAAAGTTATGTTAGAGTCACAGTATGTTAGAGTTACAGTATTGTTAGAGTTTTTGTCAGAGTTCAGTAACGTAAGAGTTACAATATTGGCTGAGTTGCAGTAATGGCAGAGTTACAGTATTTGTTAGAGTTAAAGTTATGGTAGAATAAAAGTTATGATAGAGGTCAGTAATGTTAGAGTTACAATATTGGTACAGCTAAAGTAATGTTAGAGTTAAAGTCATGGCAGAGTTACAATAATGTTAGAGTTAAAGTTATGTTAGAGTCACAATATGCTAGAGTTACAGTATTGTTAGAGTTTTTGTCAGAGTTCAGTATTGTAAGAGTTAAAATATCGGCAGACTTACAGAAATGTTAGAGTTAAAGTTATGTTAGAGGCACAGTAATGTTAGAGTTAAAGTTATGTTAGAGTCACAGTATGTTAGAGTTACAGTGTTGTTAGAGTTTTTGTCAGAGTTCAGTAATGGTACAGTTAAAGTAATGTTAGAGTTAAAGTTATGGTAGAGTTAAAGGCATGTATGAGTTAAAGTAATGTCAGAGTTAAAGTAATGTTATAGTTTTCTTAGAGTTGATGTAACGGTAGAGTTAAAGTTATGTTAGAGTTAAAATTATGGCCAAGTTATGCTAGATGTCAATAATGTTAGAGTTAAAATATCGGCAGACTTACAGAAATGTTAGAGTTAAAGTTATGTTAGAGTTAAAATTATGGCCAAGTTATGCTAGATGTCAGTAATGTCAGAGTTAAAATATAGGCAGACTTACAGAAATGTTAGAGTTAAAGTCATGTAAGAGTTAAAGTAATGTTAGAGTTAAAGTTATGTTAGAGTCACAGTATGTTAGAGTTACAGTATTGTTAGAGTTTTTGTCAGAGTTCAGTAATGGTACAGTTATAGTAATGTTATAGTTTTCTTAGAGTTGATGTAACGGTAGAGTTAAAGATATGTTAGAGTTAAAATTATGGCCAAGTTAAGCTAGATGTCGGTAATGTTAGAGTTAAAATATCGGCAGACTTACAGAAATGTTAGAGTGACAGTAATGGTAGAGTTAAAGTTATGTTAGAGTTAAAGTTATGTTAGAGTCACAGTATGTTAGAGTTACATTATTGTTAGAGTTTTTGTCAGAGTTCAGTAACGTAAGAGTTACAATATTGGCTGAGTTGCAGTAATGGCAGAGTTACAGTATTTGTTAGAGTTAAAGTTATGGTAGAATAAAAGTTATGCTAGAGGTCAGTAATGTTAGAGTTACAATATTGGTACAGCTAAAGTTATGGTAGAGTTAAAGGCATGTATGAGTTAAAGTAATGTCAGAGTTAAAGTTATGTTAGAGTCACAATATGCTAGAGTTACAGTATTGTTAGAGTTTTTGTCAGAGTTCAGTATTGTAAGAGTTAAAATATCGGCAGACTTACAGAAATGTTAGAGTTAAAGTTATGTTAGAGTTACAATAATGTTAGAGTTAAAGTTATGTTAGAGTCACAATATGTTAGAGTTACAGTATTGTTAGAGTTTTTGTCAGAGTTCAGTAATGGTACAGTTAAAGTAATGTTAGAGTTAAAGTTATGGTAGAGTTAAAGGCATGTATGAGTTAAAGTAATGTCAGAGTTAAAGTAATGTTATAGTTTTCTTAGAGTTGATTGAGTTATGTTAGAGTTAAAATTATGGCCAAGTTATGCTAGATGTCAATAATGTTAGAGTTAAAATATCGGCAGACTTACAGAAATGTTAGAGTTAAAGTTATGTTAGAGTTAAAATTATGGCCAAGTTATGCTAGATGTCAGTAATGTTAGAGTTAAAATATAGGCAGACTTACAGAAATGTTAGAGTTAAAGTTATGTTAGAGGCACAGTAATGTTAGAGTTAAAGTTATGTTAGAGTCACAGTATGTTAGAGTTACAGTATTGTTAGAGTTTTTGTCAGAGTTCACTAACGTAAGAGTTACAATATTGGCTGAGTTGCAGTAATGGCAGAGTTACAGTATTTGTTAGAGTTAAAGTTATGGTAGAATTAAAGTTATGCTAGAGGTCAGTAATGTTAGAGTTACAATATTGGCAGAGTAAAGGTAATGCTAGAGTTAAAGTTATGGCAGAGTTACAATAATGTTAGAGTTAAAGTTATGTTAGAGTCACAATATGTTAGAGTTACAGTATTGTTAGAGTTTTTGTCAGAGTTCAGTATTGTAAGAGTTACAATATCGGCAGAGCTACAGTGATGTTAGAGTTAAAGTTATGACAGAGCTACAGTGATGGTAGAGTTACAGTTATGTTAGAGGCACAATATGTTAGAGTTACAGTATTGTTAGAGTTTTTTGTCAGAGTTCAGTAATGGTACAGTTAAAGTAATGTCAGAGTTAAAGTTATGTTAGAGTTAAAGTCGTGTAAGAATTGGAGACATGTAAGAGTTAGAGTAATGTTAGAGTTACAGTAGTGTTAGAGTTACAATATTGGCAGAGTTAAAGTAATGTTAGAGTTAAAGTTGTGCTAGAGTTACAGTAATGTTAGTTTTTGTCAGAGTTCAGTAACATTAGAGTTACAATATTGGCCAAGTTACAGTAATGCTAGATTTAAAGCTATGTTAGAGTCACAGTAATGTTAGAGTTTTTGTTAGAGTTCAGTAATGGCAGAGTTACAGTATTGTTAGAGTTAAAGTCATGTAAGAGTTAGAGTAATGATAAGTTGTGTTGAGTTTTGTTAGAGGCCAGTAATGTTAGAGTTGAAGTAGTGTTAGAGGTAAAGTTATGTTAGAGGTAAAATAATGGCCGAGTTATGATTGATGTCAGTAACACAAAGGTTACAATATCGGCAGAGCTACAGTGATGTTAGAGTTAAAGTTATGTTAGAGGTCAGTAATGTTATAGTTACGATATCGGCAGAGTTACAGTAATGTTAGACTTTAAAGTTATGTTAGAGGCACAGTAATGTTAGAGTTTTTGTTAGTTACAGTAATGTTAGAGTTTGTCAGAGTTCAGTAATGTCAGAGTTAAAGTAATGTTAGAGTTTTGTCAGAGTTAAAGTTATGTTAGAGTTAAAATTATGGCCAAGTTACAGTAATGTTAGAGTTAAAGTTATGTTAGACTTTTTGTTAGAGTTCAGTAATGTTAGAGTTGAAGTTATGCTAGAGTTAAAATAATGTCCAAGTTACAGTAATGTCAGAGTTACAGTAATGTCAGAGTTACGATAATGTTAGAGATATGTTAGAGTTCAGTAATGGTAGAGTTACAGTAATGTCAGAGTTAGAGCAATGTTAGAGTTAAAGACATGTAAGAGTTAGTGTAATGTTAGAGTTACAGTAGTGTTAGAGTTACAATATCGGCAGAGTTACAGTAATGCTAGAGTTAAAGTTATGTTAGAGTTACAGTAATGTTAGAGTTTGTCAGAGTTCAGTAATGTCAGAGTTACAGTAATGTTAGAGTTTTGTCAGAGTTAAAGTTATGTTAGAGTCACAGTAATACTTTTTTTTTTTCAGAGTGCAGTAATGTTAGATTTACAATGTTGGCTGAGTTAGAGTAATGTTAGAGTTTGTTAGAGTTACAGTAATGTCAGAGTTACAGTAATGTCAGAGTTAAAGTCATGTAATAGTTAGAGTAATGTTAGAGTTTTGTTAGAGTGCAGTATTGTTAGAGTTGAAGTAATGTTAGAGTTAAAGTAATTTCCAAGTTATGCTAGATGACAGTTACGTTATAGTTAAAATATCGGCAGAGTTACAGCAATGTCAGAGTTAAAGTTATGTTAGAGTCAAAGTAATGTTAGAGTTCCAGTAATATTAGAGTTAAAGTTATGTTAGAGTCAAAGTAACGATAGAGTTTTGTTAGTGTTCAGTAATGGTAGAGTTACAGTAATGTCAGAGTTACATTAATGTCAGAGTTAAAGTCATGTAATAGTTAGAGTTAAAGTTATGTTAGAGTCAATGTAATACTTTTATTTGTATTTTTATTTTTCAAAGTGCAGTAATGTAAGAGTTACAATAGTGGCTGAGTTAGAGTAATGTTAGAGTTTTTGTTAGAGTTACAGTAATGTCAGACTTACAGTAATGTCCGAGTTACAGTAAGTCCGAGTTAAAGTCATGTAATAGTTAGAGTAATGTTAGAGTTTTGTTAGAGTTCAGTAATTTTAGAGTTTAAGTAGTGTTAGAGTTGAAGTAATGTTAGAGTTAAAGTTATGTTAGAGTTACAGTAATGTTAGAGTTTGTCAGAGTTCAGTAATGTCAGAGTTACAGTAATGTTAGAGTTAAAGTAATGTTAGAGTTAAAGTTATGTTAGAGTCATAGTAATGGTAGAGTTAAAGTTATGTTAGAGTCACAATATGTTAGAGTTACAACAATGTTAGAGTTAAAGACATGTAAGAGTTAGAGTAATGCTAGAGTTACAGTAGTGTTAGTCAAAGTAATGCTAGAGTTAAAGTTATGTTAGAGTTACAGTAATGTTAGAGTTAAAGTTATGTTAGAGTCGCAGTATGTTAGAGTTACAGTATTGTTAGAGTTTTTGTCAGAGTTCAGTAATGTAAGAGTTACAATAATGGCTGGGTTACAGTAATGGCAGAGTTACAGTATTTGTTAGAGTTACAGTAATGTTAGAGTTAAAGTTATGGTAGAGTTAAAGTCATGTATGAGTTAAAGTAATGTCAGAGTTACGGTAATGTTAGAGTTACAGTATTTGTTAGAGTTAAAGTTATGGTAGAGTTAAAGTCATGTATGAGTTAAAGTAATGTCAGAGTTACGATAATGTTATAGTTTTCTTAGAGTTGATGTAACGGTAGAGTTAAAGTTATGTTAGAGTTAAAATTATGGCCAAGTTATGCTAGATGTCAGTAATGTTAAAGTTAAAATATCGTCAGACTTACAGAAATGTTAGAGTTAAAGTTATGTTAGAGTCACAGTATGTTAGAGTTACAGTATTGTTAGAGTTACAGTATTGTTAGAGTTTTTGTTAGAGTTCAGTAATGGTAGAGTTATAGTAATGACAGAGTTACAGTAATGTTAGAGTTTTGTCAGAGTTCAGTAATGTTAGAGTTACAATATTGGCCGAGCTACAGTAATGTTAGAGTTAAAGTTATGTTAGAGTCACAGTAATGTTAGAGTTACACTAAGGGTAGAGTTAAACATTAGAGTTAAAGTAATGTTACTTATGTTTCTGTAATACACAGAGAGAAGAAAATATATATTACATGATACTGTGTTTTTGATGCTTGCAGTATCATGTAATATATATTTTCTTCTCTCTGTGTATTACAGAAACATAAGTAACATTACTTTAACTCTAATGTTTAACTCTACCCTTAGTGTAACTCTAACATTACTGTGACTCTAACATAACTTTAACTCTAACATTACTGTAGCTCGGCCAATATTGTAACTCTAACATTACTGAACTCTGACAAAACTCTAACATTACTGTAACTCTGTCATTACTATAACTCTACCATTACTGAACTCTAACAAAAACTCTAACAATACTGTAACTCTAACAATACTGTAACTCTAACATACTGTGACTCTAACATAACTTTAACTCTAACATTTCTGTAAGTCTGACGATATTTTAACTTTAACATTACTGACATCTAGCATAACTTGGCCATAATTTTAACTCTAACATAACTTTAACTCTACCGTTACATCAACTCTAAGAAAACTATAACATTATCGTAACTCTGACATTACTTTAACTCATACATGACTTTAACTCTACCATAACTTTAACTCTAACAAATACTGTAACTCTAACATTACCGTAACTCTGACATTACTTTAACTCATACATGACTTTAACTCTACCATAACTTTAACTCTAACATTACTGTAACTCTAACAAATACTGTAACTCTGCCATTACTGTAACCCAGCCATTATTGTAACTCTTACATTACTGAACTCTGACAAAAACTCTAACAATACTGTAACTCTAACATACTGCGACTCTAACATAACTTTAACTCTAACATTACTGTAACTCTAACATAACTTTAACTCTAGCATTACTTTGACTAACACTACTGTAACTCTAGCATTACTCTAACTCTTACATGTCTTTAACTCTAACATTGTTGTAACTCTAACATATTGTGACTCTAACATAACTTTAACTCTACCATTACTATGACTCTAACATAACTTTAACTCTAACATTACTTTAACTCTAACATTACTGTAACTCTGACATTACTGAACTCTGACAAACTCTAACATTACTGTAACTCTAACATAACTTTAACTCTAACATTACTTCAACTCTAACACTACTTAAACTCTAAAATTACTGAACTCTAACAAAACTCTAACATTACTCTAACTATTACATGACTTTAACTCGGACTTACTGTAACTCGGACATTACTGTAAGTCTGACATTACTGTAACTCTAACAAAAACTCTAACATTACTCTAACTCAGCCACTATTGTAACTCTTACATTACTGCACTTTGAAAAATAAAAATACAAATAAAAGTATTACATTGACTCTAACATAACTTTAACTCTAACTATTACATGACTTTAACTCTGACATTAATGTAACTCTGACATTACTGTAACTCTACCATTACTGAACACTAACAAAACTCTATCGTTACTTTGACTCTAACATAACTTTAACTCTAATATTACTGGAACTCTAACATTACTTTGACTCTAACATAACTTTAACTCTGACATTGCTGTAACTCTGCCGATATTTTAACTATAACGTAACTGTCATCTAGCATAACTTGGAAATTACTTTAACTCTAACATTACTTCAACTCTAACAATACTGCACTCTAACAAAACTCTAACATTACTCTAACTATTACATGACTTTAACTCTGACATTACTGTAACTCTGACATTACTGTAACTCTAACAAACTCTAACATTACTCTAACTCAGCCAACATTGTAAATCTAACATTACTGCACTCTGAAAAAAAAAAAGTATTACTGTGACTCTAACATAACTTTAACTCTGACAAAACTCTAACATTACTGTAACTCTGACATTACTGAACTCTGACAAACTCTAACATTACTGTAACTCTAACATAACTTTAACTCTAGCATTACTGTAACTCTGCCGATATTGTAACTCTAACACTACTGTAACTCTAACATTACACTAACTCTTACATGTCTTTAACTCTAACATTGCTCTAACTCTGACATTACTGTAACTCTACCATTACTGAACTCTAACATATCTCTAACATTATCGTAACTCTGACATTACTGTAACTCTGACATTACTGTAACTTGGACATTATTTTAACTCTAGCATAACTTCAACTCTAACATTACTGAACTCTAACAAAAAGTCTAACATAACTTTAACTCTAACATTACTGTAACTTGGCCATAATTTTAACTCTAACATAACTTTAACTCTGACAAAACTCTAACATTACTTTAACTCTGACATTACTGAACTCTGACAAACTCTAACATTACTGTAACTAACAAAAACTCTAACATTACTGTGCCTCTAACATAACTTTAAAGTCTAACATTACTGTAACTCTGCCGATATCGTAACTATAACATTACTGACCTCTAACATAACTTTAACTCTAACATCACTGTAGCTCTGCCGATATTGTAACCTTTGTGTTACTGACATCAATCATAACTCGGCCATTATTTTACCTCTAACATAACTTTACCTCTAACACTACTTCAACTCTAACATTACTGGCCTCTAACAAAACTCAACACAACTTATCATTACTCTAACTCTTACATGACTTTAACTCTAACAATACTGTAACTCTGCCATTACTGAACTCTAACAAAAACTCTAACATTACTGTGACTCTAACATAGCTTTAAATCTAGCATTACTGTAACTTGGCCAATATTGTAACTCTAATGTTACTGAACTCTGACAAAAACTAACATTACTGTAACTCTAGCACAACTTTAACTCTAACATTACTTTAACTCTGCCAATATTGTAACTCTAACACTACTGTAACTCTAACATTACTCTAACTCTTACATGTCTCCAATTCTTACACGACTTTAACTCTAACATAACTTTAACTCTGACATTACTTTAACTGTACCATTACTGAACTCTGACAAAAAACTCTAACAATACTGTAACTCTAACATATTGTGCCTCTAACATAACTGTAACTCTACCATCACTGTAGCTCTGTCATAACTTTAACTCTAACATCACTGTAGCTCTGCCGATATTGTAACTCTTACAATACTGAACTCTGACAAAAACTCTAACAATACTGTAACTCTAACATATTGTGACTCTAACATAACTTTAACTCTAACATTATTGTAACTCTGCCATAACTTTAACTCTAGCATTACCTTTACTCTGCCAATATTGTAACTCTAACATTACTGACCTCTAGCATAACTTTAATTCTACCATAACTTTAACTCTAACAAATACTGTAACTCTGCCATTACTGCAACTCAGCCAATATTGTAACTCTTACGTTAGTGAACTCTGACAAAAACTCTAACAATACTGTAACTCTAACATACTGTGACTCTAACATAACTTTAACTCTAACATTACTGTGCCTCTAACATAACTTTAACTCTAACATTTCTGTAAGTCTGCCTATATTTTAACTCTAACATTACTGACATCTAGCATAACTTGGCCATAATTTTAACTCTAACATAACTTTAACTCTAACATTTCTGTAAGTCTGCCGATATTTTAACTCTAACATTATTGACATCTAGCATAACTTGGCCATAATTTTAACTCTAACATAACTCAATCAACTCTAAGAAAACTATAACATTACTTTAACTCTGACATTACTTTAACTCATACATGCCTTTAACTCTACCATAACTTTAACTCTAACATTACTTTAACTGTACCATTACTGAACTCTGACAAAAACTCTAACAATACTGTAACTCTAACATATTGTGACTCTAACATAACTTTAACTCTAACATTATTGTAACTCTAACATAACTTTAACTCTAACATTTCTGTAAGTCTGCCGATATTTTAACTCTTACAATACTGAACTCTGACAAAAACTCTAACAATACTGTAACTCTAGCATATTGTGACTCTAACATAACTTTAACTCTGACATTACTTTAACTCATACATGCCTTTAACTCTACCATAACTTTAGCTGTACCAATATTGTAACTCTAACATTACTGACCTCTAGCATAACTTTTATTCTACCATAACTTTAACTCTAACAAATACTGTAACTCTGCCATTACTGCAACTCAGCCAATATTGTAACTCTTACGTTACTGAACTCTGACAAAAACTCTAACAATAATGTAACTCTAACATACTGTGACTCTAACATAACTTTAACTCTAACATAACTTTAACTCTACCATTACTGTCACTCTAACATTTCTGTAAGTCTGCCGATATTTTAACTCTAACATTACCGACATCTAGCTTAACTTGGCCATAATTTTAACTCTAACATATCTTTAACTCTACCGTTACATCAACTCTAAGAAAACTATAACATTACTATAACTGTACCATTACTGAACTCTGACAAAAACTCTAACAATACTGTAACTCTAACATACTGTGACTCTAACATAACTTTAACTCTAACATTACTTTAACTCTTACATGACTTTAACTCTAACATTTCTGTAAGTCTGCCTATATTTTAACTCTGACATTACTGACATCTAGCATAACTTGGCCATAATTTTAACTCTAACATAACTTTAACTCTAACATTTCTGTAAGTCTGCCGATATTTTAACTCTAACATTATTGACATCTAGCATAACTTGGCCATAATTTTAACTCTAACATAACTTTAACTCTACCGTTACATCAACTCTAAGAAAACTATAACATTACTTTAACTCTGACATTACTTTAACTCATACATGCCTTTAACTCTACCATAACTTTAACTCTAACATTACTTTAACTGTACCATTACTGAACTCTGACAAAAACTCTAACAACACTGTAACTCTAACATACTGTGACTCTAACATAACTTTAACTCTAACATTACTGTGCCTCTAACATAACTTTAACTCTAACATTTCTGTAAGTCTGCCGATATTTTAACTCTTACAATACTGAACTCTGACAAAAACTCTAACAATACTGTAACTCTAGCATATTGTGACTCTAACATAACTTTAACTCTAACATTATTGTAACTCTGCCATGACTTTAACTCTAACATTACTTTAGCTGTACCAATATTGTAACTCTAACATTACTGACCTCTATCATAACTTTTATTCTACCATAACTTTAACTCTAACAAATACTGTAACTCTGCCATTACTGCAACTCAGCCAATATTGTAACTCTTACGTTACTGAACTCTGACAAAAACTCTAACAATACTGTAACTCTAACATACTGTGACTCTAACATAACTTTAACTCTAACATTACTGTGCCTCTAACATAACTTTAACTCTAACATTTCTGTAAGTCTGTCGATATTTTAACTCTAACATTACCGACATCTAGCTTAACTTGGCCATAATTTTAACTCTAACATAACTTTAACTCTACCGTTACATCAACTCTAAGAAAACCATAACATTACTATAACTGTACCATTACTGAACTCTGACAAAAACTCTAACAATACTGTAACTCTAGCATATTGTGACTCTAACATAACTTTAACTCTAACATTATTGTAACTCTGCCATAACTTTAACTCTAACATTACCGTTACTCTGCCGATATTTTAACTCTAACATTACTGACATCTAGCATAACTTGGCCATAATTTTAACTCGAACATAACTTTAACTCTACCGTTACATCAACTCTAAGAAATACTGTAACTCTGCCATTACTGCAACTCAGCCAATATTGTAACTCTTACGTTACTGAACTCTGACAAAAACTCTAACAATACTGTAACTCTAACATACTGTGACTCTAACATAACTTTAACTCTAACATTACTGTGCCTCTCACATAACTTTAACTCTAACATTTCTGTAAGTCTGCCAATATTTTACCTCTAACATAACTTTACCTCTAACACTACTTCAACTCTAACATTGTTGTAACTGTACCATGCTATCTAACTACTTTTGTATACATACCTGCACATGATCAGGGAGTAACGATACACTCAATGAAAAAACTATTCAAAAAAACACAATCTAGGATGCTCTGTAAAACACAAGACACATTATAAGACACAAATTATGACAAGATAAAACACCTCAAACCAAACTGACTTCACACTTCACACCTCAGACAACCCAACTCACAATAAAACATTGTGATACACATCACTTGAAGCTGCTCCCCCTGAGAAGGGGACAAGGCTACACTACTGTAACCTCGTACTAGCATTGAAAAGGAGAGACATAGAGACAGAGAGAGAGCACAAGAGATGAAATTACACTTTATGACACCTCATTGCACTTTATGACACCTACTCTTCACAGATAAGTAGATCCAAACAGACAGACAGACAGACAGACAGACAGACAGACAGACAGACAGACAGACAGACAGACAGACAGACAGACATGTGTACACAGACGGGTAGCCTCCGAGAGCCAACTTCTAGCAAAAAGGTGTGAAAAACCATTGGATGGGGTAAGAGCAATGATGGGAGGGAGGGATGGGGCTAGTGGAATCCCCCTGTCCTAGTTTTTTATTACAAAACCCTTGTCTCATCAGAGCTTGTAGATCTGCTGATTTTCGGAGCATTTTTGAAAATGTGTCTGTACCACCCTTATAACAACACTGTAACGTTGTAAGAGTAACATTAAAACACAATAAAATTAATGTCCCTGGTTCATGGTTGGAGTTATTTACTGATCCAGTTTAATAAAAACAGCAACATTTTAAAACTTAGACCAACTTAAAACACTGTGTTTGGCATATAATACGTATTATAAACTACACATGAGGATTTATAAAACATGTGCAGTCATATTTTATTATTAATGAGAGATTGCTAGATTATTGTATGTATGCGTGCAGTACCAACTATGACCAATAGTGTTCTATGAGGGAGGGGGGGGTAGTGGGAGACCCCCCCTCTAACTAGCTTTAATTATGACACCTCCCGTTCAGACACTGCTGTGGGGCCCAATAAAACAAGCTCTAACACGTACGTGCGAAAAAGCCCTCAGCTTGTAGATCAGCTATTTTTTCTAATAGCCTAGATATAAAATAAGGCTATAGTGGTTAATATATGTTTTATAATGTAATCATTTATATTTGCAAAGTATCTAGTAACTAAAGTTTTAAAAATAATTGTAGTGGAGTAAAACAAGACAAAACTACACTATGTGTGGTTGCAGCTGTGGGCCCCCAATAAAACAAGACACCATAGGTGTGAACACAGCCACTGTGAGAGAAGCCAATGACACTGTTCCCCTACGGTTTGATCCCATTGGTTGGAAATAATCACCCAGCATGCAATTGTGAAATTTGGCTGTGTATGTTGCTTTTCTAAAACCATGCGTCATACTGGTAGTGACGAGAGCCATAGGACAGCATCTCCCCTCTGTTACATTGAACTCGAGTCTATGTTCTGGGCCCCCCATGGGGGGGGGCTAAGTCAGACTCCACCTTTAACTACCATCGCTACGGCCGCTGTTCAAAGAATATTATATATAATTAGTGTTAATTCATTTGTAGAAAAACAAATGAAAAAAATAGATTTATAGAGAAAGATCTATAAGGGTCCATTTGGTTACCAACTCTCCATCATTTAACTGTGGACCCCCTGGAACCCCTATCAGGGACCACTGATGGTACCATGTTTTGGTATTGCACTATGCATTGTGTCATCATGCTAACGCTATTAGCATATTAGCATATTAGCATATTAGCATATTAGCTTAGCATGTTATCCCCTATGGGTAAGTTTTGGTATTGCACTGTACATTGTGATGTCATGCTAACGCTATTAGCATATTAGCATATTAGCATATTAGCTTAGTATGTTATCCCCTATGGGTAGGTTTTGGTACTGCACTGTGCATTGTGACATCATGCTAACGCTATTAGCATATTAGCATATTAGCATATTAGCATATTAGCTTAGCATGTTATCCCCTATGGGTAGGTTTTGGTATTGCACTGTGCCCTGTGACAACACCGATTTTAATTAAATTGACTGAGTAATGAAATAATACATCTGAAATGATTAATTATGGATTATGGATTGTCAAACATGCCGAGAATGTGAGGAATGTCAAACATGTCAGGAATGTGCTCAACAGCGCCACTATTTCCACTAGCGGTAGGGTCAGGTACTGGAAAGTGATTATGAATTATGGATTATGGAATGTCAAGAATGTGAGGAATGTGAGGAATGTGAGGAATGTGAGGAATGTGAGGAATTTCAGGAATGTGCTCAACAGCGCCACTATTTCCCCTAGCGGTAGGATTTGGTAAAGTGGTGTCCTCTTATACTACTGCCATGCAGTAGCGACCTATGTGAGTCGCTTCAAGAACAAGTAGCCATCTATGGTGAGTTTCTACAATATCATTATATAGGCATATCAACTGAGTGAGAACTCAGTTGTTACACAATTAATCCCTATATTCTTAGGCTGTGTGTTCACCGAAGCGTTTTTCTCCTGAGCACCATTCGTTATTCCATGGGGAAAAATAAGGTTTGGTGGGACACAAGCCCTAGATGTCCTGAGTACCCCAGCGGTCTTTACTAAGCCCCTGCATTATTCCCTCTAAATTAAATATTTTTAGTCGAAAATGGCTGATCTACAAGATTAAAACATGTTGCGTTGAGACCCTTTGTGAGATTGCAGATCTCTGACTTTTCCTCTGTGTTTGCCCCAGAATAGGGAAGCCTTTGTTCAATATGGTTTTATGGGGTTGGGGACTAGGGTCACTCAGTTGTTAGTGGGTCAGCGGCTCAGGAGGTTACTGGTTCAATTCCTGGCACCTCCTGGCTTAGTGTCAAAGTGTTGTTGAGCAAGACACTGAGCAAGTTGGCGCCTTTAATGGTTTCCTTCAACGTGACTGTGTGTTAATGGGTGAATGCAAAGCGTAGCATGTAGAACTTTTGGATAAAGGCGCTATATAAATGCACACTTTGTCAATGCTGTAATACTGCATAACCACCCATTTCTCTCCCTCTGCAGCCGCAGTACAGATGCCACTGAATGCTAGTAATCATGAAATCCTCAGCTCAGTGGCATCCATTTTGTGCGTGCTAGGTAGGCTTTCATGTCAGCCAGTGCTGTAGTTGAGGACCGCAATGGATAAGCCCTCTGGCTTTCTTGTGTTTTCATCCTCTGTGATGCATTGACTGTATGTCGGAAAGTGCTCTGTGCTCTTTTTTATGTCACCAAAGCATCTGACACACAGGATCTGACACGAAATTTGACCTAATTCAATTTATCCCCTGAGCAAGCAGGCGGTCTCTATTAGCTCTATTAGCTGGTAATGGTAATTGAATTAACTAATAATTTTGTTAATTAGAATAAAATCTAATCATATGGATGTCTGGATTCAAATGGGAATATGGTGGTTCCAGTGTGGAATGTGAATGTCTGACTTCCTGTGATCAACCTGTGATGTCAGTCATGTATGACACTGTCTTGAAAACTATTGCCATATACTTTTCTGTGCACTTTCATGAACCCGAGGATGTTCCCTACAGTTTTTGGTGACATAGGTTTATGCAGCATTAGCAGAGAAATTCCAGCCACATGCTATTTTCCCATTCAATAATTTGTCATTGTTTAATGATGGAGGCTTAATGCTGCATTCCTGTATTTATATCAATTTTTCTCCTCATGTGTATGTTGGTGTATCCTATTCTCAGGCTGGGTTTTTCAAGAGTCAGTACAAGCAGATGATTGCTGATCAGGGACAAGGTCCAGAAGATGGTGAAGCACAACCACCAGAGGAACAACAGTGAACATAAGGTCACAGATCAGGGACTCAACCATGTGCAGTAGGGACTATACTTACTGTATAGTACTTTGTATTGCATTGGATCATTCCACTCTGTTCTATTGTTTATTTCACACTTCCTCATTACATGTTATTGCAGAGAAATAGTATAATAACATGGTATAATGACATTCAAGTACACCAGACAAATAACACATTTGATCAGTACTTACTGTTGGAAAACATTGTGCCATCTACATTTCTTAATATGCTCTGTTTTGATTTTGCTTTATATTAAGTAACATACTATGCGTTTTCTTTTTCTAATGTATGAAAATGTTTTTCATTATGCCTTAAAGTTATTCTCACAGGTAATATAGAATGCTGTAGTCAAATCAGACTCAACCCTTATGCCACTAAGTTTTAAGCAAAACTAATTCAAGGAATAGTACTTCTTTTCAATCAACCAGAATTAACTGGTTAACACTGTGTGTGTGTGTGTGTGTGTGTGTGTGTGTGTGTGTGTGTGTGTGTGTGTGTGTGTGTGTGTGTGTGTGTGTGTGTGTGTGTGTGTGTGTGTGTGTGTGTGTGTGTGTGCGTGCGTGTGCGCACGCGTGTGTGAGAGAGATTATACTGTACTATACATCTATACACATTTAGTAGTTTACTTTGTAAGATAAATAAGTAATAAATAATAAGATGCCTCTCATGCCAATAAAGCCCTTTTAATTGAATTGAATTGAGTGAATGCGGTGAGTTTTATCCCTGAGGACCTGTCTATCAACACATGGCTGACGGCATCTTGTCAGCAGGAGTTTCTGACAGCTGAGCCCGCAAAAATCCATCACTACATCCGCCTACAGCAGGGGTGCCCAAAAGGTAGATTGTGATCTACCAGTAGATCACAACGGCTGTGCAGGTAGACCACATGACATGCCCCCCAAATAAAAAAATAGAAAAAGTATTTTTGGCATCTGCCAATTGAATTAAGGTGACTTGATTGATCAAGAAGGGCCTGTCTGCTCACTGACTTCATGGCTTCTATAGGAGGCCAACCCACAATGCAATGCTTTGTTTTCAAGAGTGTTGCGTGCAAACTTCAGTAGCATAAAAAAAAAACTTATTAAAAAAACCACATTTAAAATGTTTTCCATTTTGTATCCCAAGTGCATTTATCTTATACTTATTACAAAGTATTTTCGACAATGGTGTATATATATTTTTGGTTGGTATCTTGTTGAGCTGGTCATTTTGAAGGTTGTTCTCAAGTAAAAAAAGTGTGGGCACCCCTGGCCTACAGGCATTAGGTCCTCCTAACATTGAATCAGTTTGAAATATTAGCTATAAAAACTAGGAACATCGTATGTTCAAAGATGAAGGCTGCTTCCCTTGTAAAGTCTGAATGATGAATGAACTGTTACAAGAGTTTTTTGGAAGAGTTGTGTCCACTTTAATTGCCTTTATCTGGTTGTTGGTGATACTGTTGAATTATCTTCTTTTTCACACAAACTACACAGTACATGTTTATGTCTGGATATTATGTTCATATGAAACAAAGGCTTCAAGAAGCAAAATATTTCCTAGAGACATTCAGTACAAAAACAAATGAAAACACCTGAAGCCATTAGTGGTAATAATGTTGAACTATTTATTATAATGTAATTGATTTATGGTAGCTTGAACCCAGTGTACGGAACCCCGGCATCGTTTGGAAACGTCTGTCTAATTAAATTTACAGCACACGATGGAATGGGCTTTCTGTTGCGCCTCCCAAGTCGTTTCCAGTTCCACCATACAAACTGTCTGTACGCAACATAACGGAACTTCCTGGGAAAGAAGAAATAAAACAGAGTTAAAACTTGTCCAGTTTTGGTGAAATATTTCGTTTTTGACATGCTGTGTTATGCCGTGAGAACAAAATGAGTAATGTGTTGGTAGCAATTACTGCATGTGTAGTATGCGTGCCTTACATTTTCATAATGGTAAATAAGTTGTATAAGGACTTTTGCAAAGTATGATAATATAACATAGCCATTAGGTTAGTGGGGTACTTGAGAGATGTATCATCACTTTTACAAGGTTAAAATGCTCATTTATAAACTTTGACTACACTGGAAATATTGGCAAGCAGATCAAGTATGTTGGAGAAGATCACACTCTCCATGTGGGTATCAGAGAATTGGTAAAGTGTTTGGTTGTGTTTATCATAACAATATAACACTCACTCATGCTGAGTTGCAAGTTGCTGAGCATCAGCTCTGTGGTCCTGAAACCAATGGTTGTAGGCTGTCCTCAGAACATGCACATCCAGACAGACAGATGGGAAACCAGGGTGGTCTGTGATGCATCTACACAGCTGTGCAGCCTCGCCCATGGTGTTGAGTGTCTGTTGATAGCCATGGCAGCAGACACACTCTGCATGGGTTGGCATCACAACACACTTCTGACAGTTACACCTACAACAGAAATATAGTTTTAACTCTATTACTTGATATGAAACTTAATAATCGATCTTCAGCTATGCAGGCTTTCATTTTATTTACCAATTGGTGTTGCCCACTCGTGGAGATGGCTGTGGTTGGGGTGCTCCTGCTGCTCCAGATGGGCCTGCCTGAGGCTGACGCTGAGCTGCAACAGGTTCAAACCTAAACGGTTGAAGGTCTGCAGCAGATGCGATCTCCACATCATCATCATCATCATCATCATCATCATCAAAATCATAATAATTTGACCCTGCAGAGGAGGCCTGCACACTGTGGTCGCTCTCACTGTCAGACATCTTCAATTAGTAGTAATGTACGGGTGCGTTCATATATAAGGCACTGAGCTCACTGGTCCCAATTAATTCAAACCTGTGTGCACCGGTGCATATCCGAACACAACAGTTACAGGTAGTTTGGTTCCACTCGCCCAGTTTTGACGCATACGGAAATGCCTTGTGAGCTTGTAGCTCGGCTATTTTCAAATGGTCGAAATGTATAGGGCTGAAGTAGTTAATGTATGTTTTAAATAATAATCAAAATCTACAAAGTAGGCTATCTAGTGGAGTAAAAGTATAATATTTGCCTCTCAGATGTATAATACTCCAGTAAAGTAAAAATACCTAAAAGGTGTACTCAAGTACAGTGCTTGAGTAAATGCACTTACTTTACACCACTGGTTATTAGCTGCTCATGTGTGTGTTATTAATTGGCAGCTGAGGGACCTGACATTCAACTAATACGGTTTTAATCAGCAAGCTAAAACACAATTGAAAAAGCTGCACAGAATGATCATTCATTTTCAACAGTTAGTTGGCCTATGGAAGAAACTATTAGCCTATGTCAACGGAGACAGAATAACTTTGCCATTGCAATGACATATGGGCTATGGAGGGCGCATAACAAAAACTTTGATCGATTGGATGTTAGATGGCCCATTGATCCAGTTGGCTTGAAGGAACGGATCAGGAACCTATACATTTGGATATTTAATTCCAGTGGAAAACATCTTGTTGGGTGAGTTAGGATGCATTTCACATGCCAATTTGGTATTGTGCTTATATTGTGTCCGCCGTGGCACCATGCTTTTGCACCGAAAATTAATTAATAAATATTTTAATTTTCGTGTCTGGCTGCCTCAACACAGCCCATCCCTTACGGGATTATTCAGACACATTTTAAAGAACACAGTATTTCCAGTGCCAACATGCTGACACCCGCTTGTTTCATGTCCCATATCGGACACACCACAGTTGTGTTAAATAATAAAAGAGAACACACTAGAAGCTCCCAACCAATGCAAGTTTTATTGTGGACACAGAGACAGAAAAATGACCAACTTTTCGGACAGACTGGGCTGCCTTCTTTGACTTGAGGCTTTATAAGACACATACAGAAAATAATAGATTGTGGTAAATGCGCACATTAGCGACACAAGCCTATATGTCTGCTTTTCAATAACGTTAGCTCCAAAAAATATATATATATTAATATATATATATATATATATTGCCTATATGTTTGTATTAATCAATATAGCCTACTGATTTATGCAACACTACAAATTACTCATTATTGATATTATTACATAATATAATACAAATTAACATTATTATATTATGTATTATTATGATATAATATCAATAATACATCATAATGTCTCAAACATTCCAAAACCTCAAAGTGCTTGGTTTAAATGTTTTATGTTAACTCTTTCTTCTAATTATTATCAACTTTCCCTCACAAATAGGCTTCCTGTCCCCTATTAATCTTATGTTGTAATTATTTGTCCCAGGCCAGGACCCACAGTTAAAATCGCGAGGGGGAAAAAAAAGCTCCATAACATCCACGAGTCACCTCGCTTGTTCTACCCACAGATAACCACTCATTTTGGGCTTGCTGAAGCTCAGTGGCCCGCTGTAAACAAGCCTGGAGCGGAGGCAAGTCCTATGGTCAAGACACGCCCCTCGCGACTGCAGAGCTAGCCACTTATGCTAGCTCTGTTTCACTATGAATATTGCAAAAACGGTCAGGTCAATCATAAAAAAAATATAACATGTGATAGAATAAATACCATTGGTCATGGGCATTAACACAGTTTTGTATGTACTTCTTATTAGAGTGTATAGTATCTTAATTCCCACAGCCATTTTTCAATGGGTTTCAATGGGGTGACGTCACCGACATTCCCGTGATGACACGCTGTTATGACTCGTCCCTCTCCGAGGTGGTGGGGGTGAATTTCGGAAATGTGGCCACCGGGCGGCGTCTTCTTCTGACAGCTCTCAATATAGACACTTTCAGTGTATAGTTACATTGGCAAATATTTTCACAACTATTACACAATTAATTTGAGACAAAGTAGAGTCCATTATGTTACTTTGCCTTTAATCTGTTTATACCGCCAACCATCAGCAAAGGTTGAAGTCTATGAGCAACTAAAATCTATTCTGACAGCCTGTGACTTTAACAAAGAGGTAATATTAATTGGTGACATAAATGTAAATTGGGATGACAAGAAGATTAGGAAAAATCTCAAACAAATAACAGATTACTACAATCTCACTCAAATGATAGAGCAGCCTACGATAATCACTAGCCACTCAGCAACTAGAATTGATTTACTGTTTTCCAACAAAGTGGAAAGAATCACCAAAACATATAATTTCCTAACAGGTCTGTCAGACCATAATATAATATTTTTTGCCAGAAAACTTTCAAAACAACGGTTCAGTAAAACCCAGCCCCAACCAATGGTCAGCACCATCCCAAAGAATCTACAACACAGCTTTGAGGTTGCCCTAAAAAAGGTTGAGTGGGATGACATCTACACATGTGGTGATGATATTGAAATGGGATGCAGTATTTTATTGTCCAAAATACAAAGTGTAATGGAATCTTTCACCAGGAGGAGGAGACAAAGGAAAGGGCAAAAAATTACCCTACCCTGGGTTGATGAAAAT
The DNA here is from genome assembly GCF_963280865.1 of Gymnoscopelus braueri. Lineage (NCBI taxonomy): Eukaryota > Metazoa > Chordata > Actinopteri > Myctophiformes > Myctophidae > Gymnoscopelus > Gymnoscopelus braueri. The sequence continues at coordinate 1,237,410 of NW_027660990.1, forward strand.
TGTAGAGCTCTTATGAAAAAAAGAGATATACTACTTAAACAGTCATTAAAATCTGGTTTGACAACTGACAGGCAGAAATTTGCCCATGTCCGAAACCAAGTCACCCAATTCCTAAGGAAGGCAAAAGCAAAATTTTACACCTATATCATAGAGAGTGCAAAAGGAAATGGTAAGAAAGTCTGGGAGTGCATAAACAAACTGACATTGAAATACTACAAACAGAACAATAATAGCTTAGAACTAAAAATAGACAACGCCCTGGTGAAAGATCCCCAAACCCTTGCTAGTACCCTAATTATGTTTTTTCTAAACTCTGTCAAAGAAATAACACAAATGTTTAATCCATCAAAGTTTGTACCCCGCCCTGTCCAAAAAGACCTCCCCATCTTCAATCTGGAGGAAATTACGGAAACCGAGGTGGCAAACATCATCAAATCACTAAAAGCATCAAAAGCCAAGGATGCCTATGGGCTCGATACAAACTTTTTAAAAACAAATGCAGATGCTCTGGTGGCACCGATCACACATCTGGTAAATCTGTCCATCAGACAACGCACTGTTCCTCCTCAATGGAAAGTTGCTGTAATAACACCAATCTACAAATCTGGCGCTAAAACTGAAATATCAAATTATAGACCCATAAGCATCCTACCAGTTATATCAAAGGTGGCTGAAAAGTGGATTGTCAAATCTATCATCAAACATCTAGACAAAGGCCACACCCCACTGCATCCCATGCAGTTTGGGTTTCGGGCCTTTCACTCCACTGAATCAGCAAACTGCCTATTCATAGAAAAATTGAAATGTGCTTTGAACAGAGCTCCCTGTGCAATGGCGGTGTTCCTGGACTTCAAGAAGGCGTTTGACACCGTCTGTCACCAGGTCCTCCCGTCCAAATTAACACATTTTAATTTTTCCCCAGAAGCTATACAATGGTTTAGTTCCTATCTATCCACCAGAAAACAGTGTGTAAGTGTAAACAGTGTTAAATCCCCCTACCACACCTGTTCGGTCGGTGTCCCCCAGGGCTCAATACTAGGTCCAATTCTGTTCTCACTGTACATAAATGACCTACCTGAAGTATGTAATAATCTACATGTCCAGATGTATGCAGATGATGCCGTTGTACTTGCCCATGGTAAAAGCTATGCAGAGGTGTCAATAATCTTAACCTCAGCTCTGACAAGCATTCAAGACTGGCTTATAGATTCATGTCTGCTCCTGAATGCCAAAAAGACAGTCTGCATGGCCTTGTGTTGGAGTCCTCAAATGTGTTTCTGGGTGGGGAGGAACTTGAACTTGTCCCAGAGTTCAAGTACCTCGGAGTCATACTAGACTCAACCCTAACTTTTAAAAAACATGTGAAGAAAGTCACAAATACGATTAAATTCAACCTTCAAAAATTTAAACAAATTAGACCCTTCCTGACAGTTGGAGCTGCCAGATCGTATCTTCACTGTATGATCCTATCACACATTGAGTACTGTTTTACAAACTGGTCTTGCACAGGCGTGACGATCCTAAAACCCATCGAACAGCTCTACAAAAGTGCGCTCAAGGTGTTTGACAGGAAGCCTCACTCTTATCATCATTGTAACATACTCAGGAGGCTCAATTTTTTTAGCTTCGACAATTTCAAAAAGTTCAAACAGGTTGGGGTCATATACAAGACCTTACATGGTCTGTGCCCGCCCCCCCTAAGATAATTCATTAAAAGGAAGCCTGAAAGAGGAATCAGTACCAGAGCAACCACTCGAGGAGATCGTGAAGTGCCGCACCGGCAAACAACCTTCGGTCAAAATGTCCTCTCAGTACAGGGTTGTGTAGCATGGAATGGCCTTCCTCTACATATAAGGGATTGTGCTACATTTCCATCTTTTAAATTCAATGTGAAAAGATGGTTGCTTGAAAACCAAAGCTGCAACCATTTGTGATCATATTTTAGGTTTTTTTAGGCTATGTGATGTAATGTAATTGTATTTCACCGTTTGTCTGTTTTCTGATGTTATTGTTTTTCTGTTTTTCTGTTTTGTGTGAGGACTGCGGATGAAAATTAGCATCTTTGCTAAATCCGGTGTATTTACGTTCATGTGACGTTCATTAATATGCTCTGTCCTGTCTAAATAAACAAATAAAATAAAATAAAGTATGAATACTTTTTTATCAATATTAAACTTTACTATTATTTTGTGTGTTTTACATTTGATGATTATAAATTATCTTATTGTTTGTCTGTCTCTCTTCTCTCTGTTTACTTTGCTAAGAACTTGACCTGCAAGATGTGGTGAACAACAAGTTCCAGAGAATGCCTTGCCTGGCGCACACCCTTCAGCTCACATTGAAAGATGGCATGAAGCACCCAAGTCCTGATTCACTCATAACCAGAGCAAGAAAGCTTGTGCACGCTGTGAGGAAATCGTCAAAGGCAAATGAAGCAATGGTCAAAAAGTGTGGCAAAACTCTGGTGCGAGATTGCAGCACACGCTGGAACAGCACTTTCGATATGCTGAGAAGACTGCTGGAGGTCAGAGCTGATCTAAACAAAGTACTTGAGGACTGTGGCATGGACACACTTCCCACAAGCGATTGGGCTAAGATAGAGAACCTGGTCAAGCTGCTTGAGCCCTTTGCAATCCACACAGACCAGCTTCAGAGTGACAGCCAGTCACTCTCACATGTAGTGCCATGCCTGCTCAACCTTGAGGCACACCTGCTGACACCTACTTCTGGGAAGCAATTAGCTCAACTGATGCTGAAGTCCTTGTGAGAACGTTTCGCTGTCATTCTTAACCCAGATTCTACACACTTTGATGCGACACCAGCAGCAGCCTGCCTATTGGATCCATGTGTTTCACTGGTTCTTCAAACACCAGAGATGGTGCCACTGAGGAGGGCAGCACAGTCTTTTGTACAGAACCTGGCAGCTCAGTATAACCCAGCTACTGCTTCTCAGGATGATGCCATTGCCACTCAAACTGCAGCACACTCCCAGCCTACTGTCCTTCAGAAATACCGCTTCCTTGCATCCCGTATGGAAGTCAATGTACCTTCGACAAATCAGCCTGATGGGAGTGAGACAAACAGCCTGTTGATGGAAATGCAGAAGTATGCTGAGGACATCAAACAGGGTGTGACTGAGACACCATTGAAGTTCTGGAGCACAAGAGATAATGTCTATCCAAAACTGGCCCCTGTGGCACTGGATCTCGTTAGTGCCCCTGCCTCACAAGCTTTTGTGGAGCGCATCTTCTCTGTGTGTGGACTGTTGTCATCTGGCTTGAGAAACAGAACAACCACATCTCTGGAGAAGCGCGTTTTCCTCAAGATCAACAAGAAGTTGTTGCTTGACTGAAAGTATACCCATATCTCTCTTGCACACACACACACACACACACACACACACACACACACACACACACACACACACACACACACACACACACACACACACACACACACACACACACACCCCATTTTGAAAAACTGCATTTGATACAGCTGATTACTTCTTGATGCAAGGACTTCAAACTTGTTTTTGTTTACCATGTTGTTGGACAGTTTATGTTTAAGTTTAATATAGAAAGACTAAGCACATCAGCATCCAGCTGAGGTGGACAACTATCTTATCAGCTGTCTGGCTCTGTTTACTACAAGATACATGTGCACTTTAATAGTCCAAAACATGTTCACTTTATTTTGTCAAATACAACAGATACTGTATTAATACTCAACTGCACTGAATTGCCAAAAATCTGCGCCTGCATCTAATGCTGGGCAGTCTCTACTAGTTATTTATTTTCATTTGTAAGGTGTTCATTTTGGTCAAACCTAGTAGAGGTTGAATCAAACCTGTAGAGTTTGTGTTTTTGAGTTTGTTCATGTCTTTTGCAGATTGAGCTCCATGGACACCTGGTCCCTGTGTGTCTCATGAAAGGGGTTATGTTATGTTGTATGGCTATTTTGATTTGTACCAGGCACAGTACATTTTGCACTTAAGGCTGCTATCTTGTGGACTGTTATAGTTGTGTGGATGGTTGATTGTCTAACAGTAACTGAATATATATATTTTTAAATGGTATCTTTTGTTGAGTTTTTATTACACAATCTCTGACCTTTTTTTATCCTGCACCTGACAAATAACCCAAAGTACGAAAAAAACCAAAACTAACACTAAAACTAATCAAAACTAAACTAAAACTAAGCGTTGTCACAAAAATAGAAACTAAATAAAAACTAGCAAACCAGCTCTAAAAACTAACTAAAACTAACTGAATTGGAAAAAAAATTGTCAAAACTAACTACAACTAACTGAATTAGAAAAAAAATGTGTCAAAACTAACTACAACTAACTGAATTAGATTTTTTTTTTGTCAAAACTAACTACAACTAACTGAATTAGAAAAAAAATGGTCAAAACTAACTTAAACTAAACTATAATGAAAAATCCAAAACTATTATAACCTTGGTCCTGACTGCTCTCAAGCTAAAGACATGCATTCGGGCAGGCCTGCCGTCCGTCCCCAGCGTCCGCACGCTGGTCAATATATCCGGGATGGGAAAAGTTGCAGAGACTCCCGGGAGAGAATTTCAAAGGAGGGGGCCATGGCAGAGCCCAGATCCTCGTGGGCTCCACGAGGACCTCCAGGGCGCCCGTCCGCCCGGCCGTGCCCGACCGGAGGCCTCTCTCTTCCCATAAGCCCGCTGGCAAGAGGCCTCCGATTTCATGGTTCTCTCCCCCCTCGCGGGGAGGGGGGGGAGGGACCCACGGCCACCACCACCGGGCGCCCCGCTTGGACGGCCAAGCTCCATAGGTACGTTCTGGAACAAGTCGGCGCCTCGCCCGGGAGACTTTTTCACAGGAGGGAGGCAGGGACGAGCCAGACGCCTCCTGGGCCACGGGGAGGGGACAGGGAGGTACGACGCGGAGATCCAGGAGGAGGGGGCCCGCGCCGCCACCCGAGACGGAGCTTCGCGCTGGGCATCGCGACGGCCAAGCTCCATAGGTACGGTCTGGAGTGAGTCGGCGTCTCACCCGGGAGACTTTTTCAAAGGAGGGAGGCAGGCACGAGCCAGAAGCCTCCTGGGTTACGGGCAGGTGACAGGGAGGTACGACGCGAAGATCCAGGACAAGGGACACCTCGCGGCGCCGACACTGCCCCAGGACCATGCCCCGGTTCCGGGCATGGTCCATAGCTACCCGCTGGCACCAGTGGCCACTTTCCCCCCACGCGACATTTCACGCAGGGGAGAGGCCAGAGCCCCAGACCTCACGGGGCCTGCAAACACAGTGCGATTTTCAATTTTTTTCCCGGGTTTTTCGGACACAGTTTGCCCGGGCAGCCACCCAGGGACCCGGGGGGGGCACCGACGCGTGCGCACCCCCGGCCCGGATCCAACGAGCCCTCCACCGGCGCCGGGCGACCCAGGGACTGGGAGGTACCGCCCGTTTTGGCCCGAAAAAGAGCAGATCGACAAGCCGAAAAAAGTTGAGATTTTCGGCCGGGGGTCCTCCAGGGGGTCCCCGGGGACCTCTGGAGCCCATGCAGACACTTAGAAACATTTTCGATTTTTTTTTTGAGAACCAGGATTTTGGGCGGTCCGTGGCCCATCGCTGCCCCAGGAAGGTGCCTCTGTCCTGGGCATAACTATCCGATGGCACAGGTCGGCCTTCCAGGCACCTGCAAGAAAATTCCTTGAGGCAGGAAGGCAGGGGCTCACCTCCTCAAGGGAGCCCTGGACTTAGAAACATTTTTGATTTTTTTTTGAGAACCAGGATTTTGGGCCTCGCTGCACCCATCGCTGCCCCAGGAAGAGGCCTCTTCCTGGGCATGGTCCTTACCTACGAGATGGCACCAGTCGGCCCTTCTCCCTGGCTCTCCCCTTCACACAGGGCAAGGGCCAGGGAGCCCAGTGCCTCACGGCACAGTGCCGGGTGCACACTCGCCCGCTCTACCCGCCCCGGGAGCCACCGTCCCTGGGTAGGAGGTGGTCCATGGACCCCTGGTGGGGACCAGGGACCGGGGACGGCGCCGCCTTGTGGACGCCGGCGGTATTGCGCCCCAAGACAACAGCCTTTTACAGGCTTGTGGATCTGCTCTTTTTCCAGACTTTTTTAGCCCGAATTCCGGCTTTCGGACCCGCAGGGCGTCGGAGCAGCGCCGTGCACCCCATGGAGAAGGAGGGCCTGATCCGCAGCCTGAAATTGATTGAGAGCGCTGGTGTCAAGATTCACATCTTCATTACAGACAGACACTTACAGGTCAATAAATACCTGAGAGAGAAGAAGCCAGGGGTGACACACTACTAAGACGTGTGGCATGTTGCAAAAGGTATATCAATAAGATGAAAACAAAGCATCGTCTTGCTTGTACTTATTCCACTACACATGCTACAACAATATGTTATTCTATTTTATTCCACTCTATTCCCAGCTGTGTCTCAGAAGGTGGACAAACTAGGGAAGGAGAAAGGTTGCGAGATGATCCAGAAATGCCAACAAAGTGTTGTGAATCACCTCTACTGGTCGACTCATCTGTCTCCGTCTAGTGAGGTGACCGTGGCAAAGTGGACATCACTGTTGAACCACATCCAGAATAAGCACAAACATGACAATGCCCTCTTCCCAAAGTGTCAGCACCGGCGAATAACAAGACGCTCAAATAAGTGGTTGAAATGGGGTCATCCCTATGTTCCCCGGGTTCTATGTTCCCCCACTAAGGTTAGGGTTAGGGTTAGGTTTAGGTTAGGTCCTATGTTCCCCGCTCTCCCTAGGAAAGCGGGGAACATAGGACCCGGGGAACATAGGTACGGTCCCGTTGAAATCTGGTAGGTTTACATATTTGTTCATTATGTGTACATTGACTTCTAATTTATATGGAATATCATATGGAATATAGCAGAGAACAATTTCTCCCAAAGTCTGTATACAGTAGCCTATATGATATATTTTTTTATTCCTTTCCTTTCAAGGAACAAAAGCGTCAGTCAAACTGAAGGACATCATCCAGGACAAACGTCTACTAAAGGATGTGGCTAGGCTGAGCCCTCTCCACCAGACATCGGAGGATGAGGGATTTCATTCCCTCATGCTGCGATTTGCCCCCAAAAATGTAGTGTTTGCATTCAGAGGGATGCTGTGCAGGTAATCATATTGACTGCTATGATTACGTAGTGCAAACACTTACTGCAGTACAATATAAAATGTTTGAACCTTTTGTGGTTTCTTCCAGGCTGTACCTTGCATCCATGCACCAAAACGAAAATAAAAGACGAGAGCTACTCCGAAAGAACGGCACACCTACATACCACATCTGGTACCCTAAATATAAGAAGGGGAAATATTCTCTAAGACCAACAAAGAAAAAGCCAACGTTTAGTAAGTCTGTTCAAATATGTATTTATTGTACCATTTTCAGAGGGAATAGGTAAATGTAAAATGGAACATGGAATGTGTAAATAAGTGTAAATAAGTAAACAGGTGTATATGTTTGCACAGTGGCGTGCACAGACATTTTGAGGGGCAGGTGCTCAAGTAAAAAAAAAAGGGACCTTGCGCGGAACCGCCAGCTGCCCTAGTAGTGTGAGAAGAAAATTGCAATGCACATTTTGGGGAATTGTTAATATATTAGAAGTTTTTAATCCAGAATTGATCGATGTCACCATGGGCTACATACTGTGAAAAAAATAATAATAATAATTTTACTTTTTTTTTTTCAAAAGGGCACTTCTGGTCAAGAGGGCAAAGGGCAGGTGCTCTAGCACCACCTAGAGTCTATCTGTGCACGTCCCTGTGTTTGCAGATTATGTCCAAAACTTGATGGATGTCCTTTTCGATGAGGTGCTGAAAGACCCAAGACCATTTACTTCCAAGCTGCTTGAGCTGCGTATCCCACCCCCCCTGAATGCCACATATGCCCGGCCAGACAAGGACACTATTGCCTCAACAGGAGTGCTGTCAAGGTTCAGCCGAGGTAGGGTCTGAATCCCACATACACTCCCTCGTCATCTGGGTATGCAGCCCGGACCCGGCGGATCACACATGAAGGGACGACCTTACGATTTCCCAGTCCCAAATACCCATGTATCCAGCTGGTGAAGCTGCGGTACGCCAAATACCTGCAGCGCCTGGGGAAAACAGTTGCCTGTTAGATAGCAAACCACTTTTATAAAACTGCTCAAAAAAAGTTTGGAAACGTAACTTCGGTCAATTATGTCTCCCCTTTAATAATACCAATTGGTATTGTGTTTTATATCATTTTCTTCGTTGATTAGTCACCTTTACAACGAGGTACAGCTTGTAAGATCGGGCATTCGTGGAATGAGCAACACAGCTAAATGTGTGGGTAGCGCCTCCAAAAAAATTGCCAAAATCACAATATGCTTCTGCTGGTAATCACTCTTGTTTTGAGCAACCTGCCAGCACACACCTGCTGAGAGGTGTGTGCCAGTTCACAGGTGTGTGACTGACTCACAGGTGAGTGACTGGCACCTGAACATGGGTTCTGCAACTTTGAGTTTGTGTATGCTCCAAGCAGCAACACTGCCCCCATGGAAAGACTGAGCATTTCCCATATAAAAGTACCTGTGCTGCTGGAGTTTAGTGACTTTGAGGTGCCCCTCCTCTCCTCTCCTCTGGAAGCGAAGCTCTGCCACTTTTTGGACTTTTTGGACTCCTGACTTTTGTACTTAGAAAATTTCAGCTGGGACATTTCAGATACTCAATTTTTTTTGGAGAGTCTGAAAACAAGAAACAACAGCGATATAGATTCAGTGATAGTATAAAGGCTCTTAAAAATGTTGTGAACAACTTTTATTGGTGAAATAAATATTTTGTAAACCTTTACTATAAGTTCCGGTCAACACACATTCCCCCTGGTGAATCTCCCAAGGAGACTTACAACAGACTCAATGGACTCTACAGAAGATGGATGAAGCCAGAGCAGCGTTCCAAAGACGAAATCACAGAGCTTATCATTCTTGAGCAAATGCTTCGCATGCTTCCCCATGACATAAACACCTGGGTCAAGGAACACGAGCCAGAAGATGGACCTACTGCCGCTAAACTTGCTGGCCAGTACCTCAATGCTCGCAAAGATCTGCGAATGCCAAGGCAACAGAACAGGGTAGTATCCCAAGATGCAGCTGACCTGCCACACAGAGGGGATCACAAAGCAGGTGGTCCGATGGGTGGTCAAGGCACCTCGGGGGAGACGAGAGGGTTCTCCAGACAAGGTCCAGTTAAGGATCTCATCTGCTACTCTGTCAACAGCTAGGGCACCGGGCCTCAGTCTGTCCCTTGAAAGTCTAACCTGCTAGCTGATTACCTGTCGTCTCCCTGAGCTTGCAGTGGCTGGAGAGGAGGGAGGTAATGTGACAGTGGCTTCGGGGATGCGTTTTGACACATGGCCTACCAATGGTGCACAATTGGTAGGTTGTATGGACAAACAGAGACCACCAAAAGCAGAGTTTAAGGTTATTTATTCAAATGCAAACAAATCATTCTCTCTCTCACCATGGCTCTTCACTGGATCCTAAAAGAGTCAGGGTGGGGTTCAGGCCAATTTATAGGGTTGTCAGGAGACACACCTGTAATCACTGATCATGCCAATTTGGGCCAAACCAAGGTTTTGTAAAAGAGGTGTTGAAGAGGAACACTGGTGACAGTATCAGAAATCCCCCTAATTATTTGGTTCGTTCTGGTGGGAGGGGCCATGGGGCTATATAGGGGTGAGCTGGTTATTTTCTGGCAGTCTGCTGTCTATGGAGAGAGGTGCTCAACTGTCTCTAAGGAGGTGTGTTTTGTTATGAGTTTAAATGCATTTGTTTATTTGTTATTATATATAATTATTATATAATTAATTAGATCATTTATTGTATTTTATTTTTATTATAATAATACTTGAATTGATTTTACATTGGTTTACATTTGGATTATTTGAAGTTATGTTTTTGAATATTTCTTTATTTTCTATTACAGACGACTGGTCTCCTTTGTTTTGCCATTTTTCTTAGCCTGGTTCCAGAAACATCTGCCATTGCAAAAAAAATTGCCCTTGGCAGATTAGGTGGCCCCTCTCAATAGAGATTTTATTTCTCTCCCTCCGAAGTTGTGAGGGACCAATCAGAGCCCAGTATGCAAATATGGGGCGGGTGTGTCACCAGAGGCATTTTTTTTAATTTGCCCCTCAGAAATGCAGGTTCCACACAGAGATTCCAGACTAATATCTACGCAGTGATATTAGTCTGGCCATGCCAGGCTACATTTTTCTTATATTGACACTTAAGAAAAAAAAACATGTTTAAAACCTGTCCAACTGCGTGCCTTGCCATCCTTTGAATGTCTAGTGGTACTAAGGGTTACATACTACCCTCACCCGAGACAGGGGTGTGACAGGAGTAAAAGTACAATATTTACCTCTGAGATGTAGTGGAGTAGAAGTAAAAGTACAGATAATTGGAACTACTCCAATAAAGTAAAAGTACCTCAACATTGTACTTAAGTACAGCACTTGAGTAAATGTACTTAGTTACTTTACGCAACTTTACACCACTGGCGTTGTTGTCCCCCTCCCCCTGGGGTGCAAATATTACATAATCCAGCAGGAGGCACCATTTCCCCAATTCCTGCATAATCAAGTGATACAATGTTTTTTACAATTATGTTGTTAATAATAATGAGGCCTAGACAATGTTTTAAGTTTTCTCTCTGCTTAAATTATTAATTAATTAATTAATTCTGAACACCACTTGTAGAAGTCTCCATATGTCAACTTTATTTTATGTAGGCCTATTCTTTTGTAACTTAATGCCCTACTTTGGTTTACAGTGAGATTTTGATTTATTTATACATTTTTGAAAGTGGTTCAGTGTGTCATTTCCATCTTCGTATTGATGATTGTTGATGATGTACCCACCCACCCACCCACCAACATACCTACCTACCTTCCTACCTACCAACCAACGAGTTTGGATGGGAGAGGGTGAGGAAGCTAATTGTTTTTATGTGCTTGCCTGCGTATTTGTATTGCATGTAATGTCTTATTTGTGTGCATAGGACTCCCCCCAGCCTCGAAAATGAGACTCTGCATCCCAAGGGGCTATCCTTTCAATACATTTCTGACCAAATGTTCTCTCTCTCTCTCTCTCTCTCTCTCTCTCTCTCTCTCTCTCTCTCTCTCTCTCTCTCTCTCTCTCTCGAGCGTGCATGCGTGCATGTGCGTGCTTGCATGCAAGGGCGTGCACGTTTGCTCGTGCTGCTGTGTGTGGGGATTTGTTGGAATGATCAAGTGAAAACGATGTGCTTCTGCAAGGTCTTTTCATTCATGTATTTACCCGCAAACACACTTTTAAAGGAGATGCACTGACACCGGTCACTGACGGCTCGCTTCCATAACATCGCTTTGTTGTGCCGTGCCGAATACAAATAAAAAAGCGAGCCGAGCAGGCAACAAACACTGTGTCCTGAAAGCAGTCAAAGACTTCTGGTGTCCACAGCAGTAGCGAAAGAAGTACTCTGATTTTATGTTACTTAACCCATTAAGATCGGGAACGCATCTGTGTCATTGTCTCCGCCAGGCCGAAAGGCATGGCGAGAGAGTATGTTTTACCCCCTGTCCGTCCGTCCGTCCGTCCGTCCGTGTGTGTGTCCTGTCCGTGTGTTACCAGCTAATCTCCGGCACCGTTGGCCCGTTTGCTGCGAAACTGTGCACACACACTCCCTGGATGCCAATTCAGAACCTCTGCCCCAAATGTTTTACATGGGCCCGTTATAGCGCCACCAGGAGGCCGATTTGTGCAAAACAAATTCTTTGACATTACTCCTACAGATTTTATCCAAACGTCATGCAAATTGGTACACAGTATCTCTATAGTCATGTGATCTACCCGGATCTGTCCGATTTCCCATATTACATCGTGATTGGCTAAGGTTGGCTTCCAAAGTTTGCAGGATTGGTCCGTTTTGAACAAAATGCCTCAAATCATGAACGCAGCTTGCAATTTCCGTGAAATTTCACACGCACATTCCCACTAGGCCGATGAAGAAATGCCACCCATTTCACATTGGCCTGTTATAGCGCCACCAGCAGGTCTTATTTAGCAAAACACATTTTTGGAACAAAATGCCTCAAATCATGAATGCAGTGTCCGATTGCCCTGAAAGGCCTAAGAAGAAATGGCACCCTTTTCACATTGGCCTATTATAGCACCACCAGGAGGCCACGTACCTGACCTGGCGGAGAACTGTGCTCCGAGGAGCACTTTTTCTAGTTTTATGATGTATTTGGCTATTCACAAATAGCAGATATACAAGCTCATAGCGCGGCACCGAGTGCCGCGCTATGAGCTTGTAGATCTGCTATTTTTGGAATCGTGAAAATGTGTGGAAATCTTTGAATATATATTTTTTAAAGTGAACATTTGTAACTCAAATCTTTGCTTTTGGTGATTCTAAAAATGTCTTCTAAATCCTAACGTTTAAAAAAAAAACGTATGTTGCTATAATCAGTGGTTCTCAAACTTTTTCATGTCAAGGACCCCCACAATGATATAAATTTGGCAGTGGACCCCCATCTCAAAATATGTTGTTCCAGGGACCCCCCCAGAAGCAAAGATTTGAGTTACAAATGTTCGCTTTAAAAAAATATATATATATATATATATATTCAAAGATTTGCACACATTTTCAAGATTCTTCTAAAATAGCAGAATTGAAAATGGGACATTTCTGCATAATGAGTACTTTTTACTTTTGGTACTATAACTACATTTCAATGGCAATACTTTTGTTCTTTTACTCAAGTTAATTCAGAATACCGAACGTGTACTTGTAACAGAGCATGTTTACATTGTGGTATTGATACTTTAACGTAAGTACAAATCGGAGTACTTCTTCCACCAGTGTCTGTAACCACAGGGGTCGGCCATAGCTGAATGGGTGGAGAGCCTGCCCGGGGAGCAGAAGGTCCCAGGTTTGATTCCCCCGCACTGGTAAAGTGTCGATGTGTCGCTGAGCAAGACACTTAACACATTTAGTGGCAGAGGTTTTTTAAAACAGGGTACATCTGAGCTGAGCTGTTTAGAGCCATAGACACCACACAGAGGACGCGGATGTAAACAAAGGGTGTGTGCACGATGGTCGATAATTGTTCCGACTAACGCCTGGAACAATTATATTTCTAACGTGATCCACCATTGCAGAGTGATCGTGCGTCGAAAATGGCTTGTTTCCTACACGGTAAAAAGATATGGAGACATGGAGCTTTTTCTCAAGATCCTATCATTGGAGTGGACGGTAGGTAGGTTTTTTGGACTCGATTCACCTCCGTCCATACCATTTGACAGGGTCCGTGGATCATTCCAAAGTTGCGCTAGAGCGCCCCATATGGAAAATAAATAAACTAGAAAATGTGCTCCTCGGAGCACAAGTCTCCGCCAGCAGACCCGTGCTATTTTAATCAAACGGCTTTGATCTGAATTTGATCTTTGACTTGTTGTGCTTCCACCATGTACTGAGATAGTCTATGTCTTTAGCAAAACGGCCATCACAATGCAAAAGGCGTTGGTTAAAATATTTTCTGTGTGTGATGTTTTTTGCTCTTTCTGTTTTTAAACCACCGTGGCCATAAGGGTACTTTGATGGGTTTGCCAACTCTTCAAACTTGCGTCTTGGTAGAATGCGCATGGTTTTTGGTGTTCTGCAGGTAGGGTTGCCACCCGTCCCATAAAATACGGAATCGTCCCGTAATTGGAAACTAAAAGACGTGTTCCGTATTGAACTGATAAGGGACGCACTTTGTCCCATATTTTAAGGTCGGGGAATCAATATGAAAGACAGGGCGAGCCAGCCGACCTACAAAAACAAGCCAAAATTTGTCCAAAGTTTTGTGGGAAATAAGAAGACTTGGCAACTCTGGTATGATCCCATTGTCTGGGAGTGCGCTCAGCAGCTCACGACCAATGAGAATTAGCGATTTCACGTTGCTAAGATACGTTCTGTGAATACGTTCCTCCTACGTTCTTCTCACAACACACAGACGTGGACATATGGAATATAAAGACTTAAAGTTTGGGGCAAAGTTCATATTTACCACCATGCTCTGCTCTCTGAAACCAAGACAATCTTTGCAGAAGGTGAGTAAGTCATTTTAATCTAACGCTGACAGTGAAAGTGAGTGGTGGAAAGTAACTAAGTACATGTACTCAAGTACTGTACTCGAGTATAATTTTAAGGTATTTTTATTGAGTAATCAGGGGCACCCAATCGAAAAAATAAGAATTAAACAACATAACCCTAACCCTAACCCTAAACCCGAATTAAAGTAACAAAAAAACGAAAATAAAGTACCAAAATCCACGAAATTAACCGCAAAAAAAAATGAATTAAATAACATAACCCTAATCTAACCCTAACCCTAACCCCGAAATAAAGTAACAAAAAAAACAATATAAAGTACCCAAATCCGCGAAATTAACCGTCTAGTTGTTGTCTAATATAATCCACAAAATACATTAGTATAAACCCATTTTGTTTGTTATTAGGCAGAAATTGTTTTTTGTGATAATAAATTGGTAAAATCAGGCAAAAATATGAATTAAATAACATAACATAACTCCTAATCCTAACCCTAAAACCAAAATAAAGAAACCAAAAACTGGAAAAAAAACGGACCCAATCCGCCCAGAACCGTGAAAAAAACGGACCCAATCCGCCCAGAACCGCAAAAAACATTTGCGCGCGCGCGAGAGGTCCGCATGCACGCGCTAGCTTATTTCGTTTTCTGAAAGGTGGCAACCCTATCTGCAGGGGCGACTGAATATGTAGTGTCTGCATCTAAAAAATGTTCTTCTTGAAGCAATGTGTCATATAGAAAATGTGCTCCTCGGAGCACAAGTCTCCGCCAGCAGACCCGTGCTATTTTAATCAAATGAAATCACTTACCCTATCTTTAACCATAGTTTTCTGGGAGTGGAGTAGGTGCATGGTTTCATAGTGGATCAGTTTGATGATGTGACTTTTACCAACTCCTCCTGGTCCGCTCAGAAAGATTTGGTAGCTTGGATATGATTGATGAGTTTTAAGTGCAATGATTGTGTTTTTGCACCATTTTCTATGAAAGGTCACCATTTCCCTCTGTTTTGGAGTCAGTGATCGCATCATGCTTAAGTAATCTTCTCGAGTCATCATACCTTTGTCTTGCTCCGCAGTGAAACATGCATGAAGTTCTGATTGGACAGGTGGCTGATTGTACTTTTTCTTCCAGAGATTGTAGCAATCTTTGCTGTGTCATGTTGTCAGCATTTGTGGCTCGTCTTCGTTTTTTGTCATTTAGGGATTCTTTGTCTCTGTTTAGTGTTCTTTGTCTCTGTTTAGTGTTCTTTGTCTCTGTTTAGTGTTCTTTGTCTCTGTTTCTTAGCTTTAGCCTTCTGCACCTTTGCTTCTTCATCAGGTTTCAGACGATGATTTGCTGCTTCTTCAGTTTGCGTAATGGGAGTTAGTTTCATTGTGTGATCTCAGCTGTGATCTCTGTTTGTACTGGAAAGTACTGTTCCTGTCTAAGCTATTTATATATTTATATTACATATTGTGATGTCACGTGAAACTTGACCAATGTTAGGTGTTCTCAGAGGGACACACACACACACACGCACGAACGGGTGATTTGTACTGGAAGGTACTGTTCCAATCAAGACTGATTGATCCTGTCTTACCTCACTTCAAAAACATAATGGCTTTTTGAAGTGACACACCTATTTATAGGATTTTATTTCGTCATGCGTCCCTCTAGCCAATCAAAAGCATTGGTGTCAACATATTGTCACGTGTCACGTGAAGCTTGACCAATGTTAGCTTGGCCAGGGGGAGGGGGCACACAGCGGGACGAAGCGAAAACATACTCTCCGCCTCCGGCGGAGACAATAAATAAAATATCCTCACGTAGATCTACGGTTATGACACTCAATGTGTTAACATTACATGTTATGTGTAACATTACATGTTTAAGGCTGTATAGTGTATTTATTCAACATTACATTTATGAGACAATAGTGTTTTTTATTTATTAAGTTAACGTATCAAAACCGCAATGTAATAATAATTTGTTACAAGTAAAAGTCCGGTATTCAAAATGTACTTGAGTAAAAGTACAAAAGTATTGGCATCAAAACATACTTACAGTACCAAAAGTATACATAATGCAGAATGTCCAATTTCAAATGTATAAATGTACGCTATTCTGTAAAAAAAAAAAAAAAAAGATCTTTTGACAATAGCAGATCTGTAAACTGAAAACGCTTTGCTTCGCGACACATTGTGAGCTTGTAGATCTGCTATTTACAAATAGCCAAAGTATATATGGGGCTGAAGTGGCTAATGTATGTTTTGTAAATAATACTTATCAAACTCTAGGAAAGTAACTAGTAACTAACGTTGACACATTATTGTAGTGGAGTAAAAAGTACAATATTTGCCTCTGAGATGTAGTGGAGTGAACGTCAAAGTATTGAAAATAGGAAATGCTCTAGTAAAGTAAACACATTCTGCTGTCAGTAGAGTGTGTCTTGAGAGTTTATGTTAAATGTGCTCTATGAATAAACAGTAACCACTTTAACCCTATATATTTGGTTGACCGGAATCCCTCAGGGCGCTATGCTAGGGACATTTCAGTTTTTCGCTCTACATTAAATATCTTAAACATAGCCGATCTACAAGCTCTCAACATAACACATTGTGAGCTTGTAGATTAAAGTGGTTTCACTGAGTTGAGTGTCCTGCATTATTATCATCCATTAGTACACGGCTTGGTTGAATGCAAAGAATGTTAACTCATCTTCTTAAAGAAGAATCTGAAAATGACAATGACTGTTGATAAGACATAAAGTTTATACAATCAATTGGCTATGTTTTTTTTTTTTACTCAAAATGTGTATCCCACGATTTTTGCAACGCATTTTTTTCACCCAGTGCCAATTGTCTAAGTAATCTTGGGCGCTAAACTCCCTCTGCCAGCCTAGGGAGAGCCTAGAGCCGAGCTAATGCCTCCTTCAATGCATGAGAGCTAACAAGGCGCTCCTTATCACCTGACAGGGGGGAGGTTCCCTGGTTAGACTTAGCGCGTGGAAGGAACACGTTATTCCAACCAGTTCCTTTCCCCTCCATCAGGCGCCCCAGCTGACCAGGGGGAGGCAGTATAGAGACCAGGATTACTGCATGTTTTTGTGAGGGTATACTACATAGGAGACACAGGGAGAACATGCAAACTCCACACAGAAATGCCCTTTCGCCAACCCCACCTAGGGTATGGGCACTGATGACGCGGAGGAGAGAACACGCCCCCAGCGCCCACATCATCCCCGACGGAAATCAAACCCAGGACCTTCTAGCTGTCAATTGGCTATGTTAAATCTCTCGATCTCGATTATGGCCATAAAAAAAAGGACTGACAGATACAGAGATCTCCATATATGGCCATATCAGTCGGATCGGCGGTGGTACAATACAACTTACACAATTGGGGTGGTTCTGTTTTGTCTCCCTGCTCTTCTATTGAGACATTTAGATCGTGTCAGAGGTCATGTCTCACTTACTGTAGACACAGGATCACCAAACTTTACCTGATGGTCAAGATTCAATTTATGCCCTGAGCAAGCAGGCATGCTCTTATTAGCTCAATGGTAAAAATGTCAGCACTTGCCCAGGAAACCAGGTGCACATCTCGGGGAGGAAAGGTACATAGTGCTGATAAAAAAAAGATGAACATTGCTTATAGGGCTGTAACTATTCATTATTTACTTAGTGATCATTCCATTGATTACTTTCTATTTTTTATAAATAAAAAAATCAAGGCCAAAAATGTTAACTGATCTTTTATTATTATTATTATTATTATTATTATTATTATTATTATTATTATTATTATTACCATTATTACCCTTATTAGTATTATGATTATGATTATGATTATTATGATTATTATGATTATTATGACTATTATTATTATTATCAACTAAATTAATTAGTGTCATTAACCACTTAGCCAGCGTACAAGATTGTCCCACAAAAATAGCAAAGATAGCCAAGCTACAAGCACAATACCCGTCGTGTCAAATGTAACCAAATGGACGCTTACAGGTCCATCCTATATTAAAATTGCCTAGAGGGTCAACCAACGGTGGGCGGGTGGATGTCACTAACGTAATATGCGGACAGGTGAGGCGCACCGTTGCTCTGATCCGCACAAAAGGGGTCTGCCATCAGAATTGCCACACCAGGGGCCCCTGGGGGTCACAGGCGCACCATTGCCCCCCCCCCCCCCCCTGTGCTCCTATTGGCTGGGGTTTAAACAGGCATAACTCCAGTTCCCAGCATGCTTTTAGGTGAAAATCTTTTCACCTAAAAGGTGATTTTAATACTAGGTGCTCATATAGTCCATGGGCCCAGGCCAGGATTTTCACTAATCAGGGACATTCAAGGTGGCAAATTCTAGTTTGGTATTTTGAAAAGGTCTATATCTCTAGATAATATTTCTACATGATAGCCCTTCCCAAGTGGTAGCTTAGTCCCAGTTATCATCCCTCAATGACACCAACCATAGATCCAAATAATGTAAAAATCATCTATTTTTTTTGGAATAAAACATTGTCATACAGAGGGAAAAAAACGTTATTCAATCTCTTTCATTCACTTATTTAACCACATAAACCCTAGCATGCCTATTCTGGGCCAAACATTCAGCAAATGGCATGTCTATAAGCTCAAAACACCTCACGTTGTGATACGATGTGAACAGAACTTTTACTAATCGGGGTCATTCAAGTGCAACATTTGCTAATTCTAGTTTGGTATTTTGAATAGGTCTGTATCCCTGGATGATATTTGATCATGATAGCCTTTCCCAAGTGGTAGCTTAGTCACAGTTATTCTTTAAGACTGTTAGTCTTCAAAGACACCAACCATATATTCAAATAATGAAGAAAGCGTGCCACTTATTTTGAACAGAACATGTATATACGGAGGGAACAAATGAAGAATTCTCTGGCTTTCATTCACTTTAATCAATGAACATCATCATCATTATCATCATAACTGTACTGAACTGAACTGTTCTTCAGTATTCATCATCATCATCGTCATCATAATCATCATCATAATCAATAAGTTCCACTTCATCTTCCTCCTCTTCTTTCTGGTTGCTGCAGGTTAGTAGCTTGCACATTTCTGTGCACTTTTAATTTGTTCCGTACACACTTGCAGGCCATAAGTTCCAGGACGGCCATTGGTGCTGGTGGTCCCCGCATCCAGTCTAACATCAGCATACCTGGAAGAATAAGAGGAAGATATGTCATCCATTTCAGTTAGGAGCCCAAATGACTATAAATGACATACACTGCAACATTTATTTATTGTATTTATATAAGTATACCTTCGTCGTCAGTTGTCCATCCATGTCCTTTTGGCTCAGGTATGTCTGGCTGTCCCTCCAGGCAGTGCCTCCAGACTGCTGCCTGGTAATTAGCATGCTGTATATGCATCTGTAAGCAGTCCCTGCAAGGGGGGAGTAGGCTGGACTCCGCTTCTCCCCTCTTGGTGTAGAACAGCAGGTAGCGCAGCTCATTGACATCAAATATGCTAGACGATGGTGCATACATCCTGCAGACAAATGATTCCATACTGCTGTATAATTCCTTTGATACGTGCCAGGATGTTCCAAGGGATTTGAAGGACTCTTGAAATGTCCTGTTTCCTTTCACAAGTTTGAAAGCGCTGAGTTTTCCTCGTCCTGCAAAAAGCACTTACGCTATCACAACCTGTAAAGGCATGTACACCTATAAGAGCATAACATAGCTCATATCCAAGGAGCTGAGCAAGGTTGCTGATGTTGATGTACCTTGTCCGATTCTGAGTGCCACATTTCTGATACAAGGGGCAGTTTATCATCTTACTGTATCCAAGACAAAGGATCATGACATCTGTAACCTCACTCACAATGACTGTGGATTGATAGCCATTCTGGCTGGCATGATTTGCATGTTGGAGCATACGGGTATCGGCCTCCTCATGGGAAGATTTCAGTTCTTCAACAACATGCCAGTCATCTTTGCTTCATCTTTGCTCAGACAATAGCATGTCTCTCCACAGGTTGCAAATAACTGCTTGTCCTTCAGTTCTACCCGGTTCTCTGCTAGCTTCCACTGGTCCACTATAAAGGTTATTGTGGTAACTTCACTCCAAGAAGGAACACACTCACGCTTTGATGTCTTTGGTTATCTTTATATTAAGACTTGCAGGTGACAATACAATACAGAACACTGTGGTGGTCACAAACATAGCTACATGTTTAGCGGCTACATTTCCTATCTGCCGGTAGAACCGGAAGTAATTCCTTTTAACCCCCAAACCTGTGATACTGGAATTCATGGTTAACAGCTCCCTCTGCAGGCATGACGAATTATAATAATAATAATAAATGCACTTTACAACAGTTATCAAGGCAGTTTTGCTCTCTGTATTGCTTAACAGCTTTCTCCACTTCACAACATTGTGTCCTGGGGCAATGTTCTTCCACTGAGTGCTACTTGTCGAACCACGACTGCATCTCTCAGCATTCTTAATTGATGTCTTCCAGTACACATCAAACACCACATCTATACGCGTGCTGTTTCTTCCTTCGCGTAACACCAGGTGCAGCACAGAAACCAGCAATCTCACCAAAAGTTTTGCCATCACCTTTCAGTTTCTGAACAAGGCTCATTCCATCAATGATGCATGCAGAGTGTTCTCCAACATCTTCAACTGCTGATGCAGATTTTTCTAACTCGCGTGCAAGAGCAGCCTTGTTAGTTTTCCGCAGTGATCCATCTGGATTTGAGAGTGCCCATGGCAATGGACCAAATGGATGAGCCAGGACATATTTAAGGTTAAGATCTCTACATTGGGAAGCAATGATCATAATGCCCAAATAGATTTTTTTCTGTTTTCAGGACAACATCCTTGATTTGTGCTTGTTTCATTCTATTACTTTTCGTGATGCTTGAGAATGTCTTCAGATTCTGTTTATTTGTTTCAGTTTTCATGGAATTTGACTGTTGGTGACTCTTTCTCCAAGCGTTCACTTCTGAATTTCAGATATGCATCCTCTCCAGTTTGAAGAGCTTGCAGCAGATCATTGACTTTTTCTGGTGACACAGCAATTCCAGTGGAAAGACTGATGATCTCAGACTGTTCTGGAGCTAGAGGGTTTAACCAGCTTTTCTCCATAAGCTCAACAAAGGCATTTACATCTGCCCTATCCTTCTCTATCCTGGGCTTCTGTAGATCATGATGACTGAAATACTCTGTTGACTCTTTGCCTATCATGTTCCTGAGTTGTCTAAG
This sequence comes from Gymnoscopelus braueri, assembly GCF_963280865.1. Classification (NCBI taxonomy): domain Eukaryota; kingdom Metazoa; phylum Chordata; class Actinopteri; order Myctophiformes; family Myctophidae; genus Gymnoscopelus; species Gymnoscopelus braueri. The sequence continues at coordinate 1,258,780 of NW_027660990.1, forward strand.
ATACTGACTTCTATTTTCTGAAGTGAGATAGTATCGGGTGACTGCTCCAGGTTTGAGGCTGAAGCCCTTTGTTCCTCCTGCAGTCTGGGTGTCCTTGTTTACTGTCTCCTCGATTGTCTGGTCTACAGGAATCTTCCCAAAGGGATTGTTCTTTCCCAGCTGGACAAAGTGGGCATAAACATTAGGATGCACCACCTCCAGACGAGACATTTGAGCATAGTAGTATGTCAGATATCTTGCATAGTTCAGCTTATCATAAGAAAAACACCAGGGAATTATGGCTCTAATCGCAGCAAGGTGCATAATCCACTTTCCCTCTCTTGATGCTCAAATAATACTAAGCAAAATCTCAACCATGTCGACATAAGACATCCAGAAGGCAGAAAGGGGACCGTTGTCTCCTCTGAGGTAGCTGAGGTACTCGTTGAATCGTGTCAGTATGTGCTGCCATGAATCCTGCTCAAGGGTTCCCTCAAATCCTTTCTGTGATACGTCTTCACACAGGTTGTCGACTGCTTGCAGAGTTTCTTCCAAGTGAATAAGGTCTTCCTGATGATTCTGTTCTAACCATGGATGAAAACCTTTCCATGCTAGTCTCAATAACGCCTCATAGAGAAGTTTGTGGAGTCTTACTGCTCGATTATACCTGTGACCATCAATAACCCCTGAGATTGAGATATCAGCTATCACTCCTGCCTCAACGCAAAGGTCTCTTAGACCAGCATCTGCAACACGTTTTCCAATCGTTGCCATGAAAGTACAGATGGTATGGAAGACACCCATTCTAAGGATGGTGTCCTTGAATAGCTCCTGGTGTTTCCAGGTAATTTCAACAGCTTTGGCATACAATGCCTGGTCAAAAACTACATCAATGTTGTTGAGCTGCAGAGACTTCATGATACTTGTTGACTGGTGAAGTATCTCATTTACTGTTGTAGCTGTGTAGCAGGAGCATTGATTGTTGGCAAATTGCTTATACTATCTTGTGCACTTGCATCACCGTGGCTGAGGATGTTGAACCCAGTCCAACTACAAATGTCTTTGTTAGAAACACAAGTCATCAGCCACATATGATTTCTGTTCATTGCATCCTGTTGAAAATCAGCATGATAAATATCAACTGTCCGTACAACTGGAGGATTGGCACGTTCTCCTGCATTGTAAATGGGAAGTACTGTCTCTACTGCTCCAATGCTTCTCTTCTTGGTCTTGGGTATGCAAGGCAAAGCTCTGGTCTCAGCAGTAGGATCAGCAATATGCTTTGCTTGCACAGCAATTCCATTCACTCTGTGGGATGTCCCTTCACCACTGATTGTTTCCTCTAGTCTGTCTATATCGTCCCATGCCAATGTCGTGAACACACCAATGTTGATGTTTTGTGGTAGTGGGATGGCATCTCCACTTGCTGCTTGCTTCTGAAGACAAGGGCTGTGTCAATGTATTTTATCTGAGAGTAAGTGACTTGACAGCAAAGGGCAACACAATGTGTTCTGTAGGCTTGACTTTGCCACAGGTAACAACATAAACTAGGTCTTGGCTAAATGAAGTTGTTTCACTTGTACTTTGTTCTGCCATATTTTTTTATTCTGTGATGTATATCATCTGAGAATGAAATTAATCTAATAAACTCAGCACCTTGTGTCAAACTTTGAAAGTGCCGATTTTCGTTTTTCCCTCGCCAAAATGTGCCTAAATGTGCCTAAATGTGGAGCATTATTTAGTCCTATGACAAGCTGACATTACTCAAATGACATGATACAAATGGATGCCTTAGGTTGTCTGGTTTCATATGATACTGTGGGTTGGGGGATGGCTGATTTATCCTGTGGGCATCAATTACCTCGATGCACAACGGGTGTGTAGGGCTCAGAGTCCAGTTTGACCCGGGCCAGGTGTTACTGCTTAAAATCAAACTCATTGAACTTGATTATACTTGCATATGTTATATGTTTTGTGTGCGTAATTTCAAGTGTGAATCAAACTTAATTATTGCGTAAATTGATACAATAAACTGCACAAAAACCTACGGTGCAGATAATGTGGGGAGATAATGGCAAAACAATGAATGTCCTAAAAAAGTATTAAAGCTACTCATTTGAAAAGGCTATCTTGTTTCAAAGTACTTATATGGACCCTACAAACAAAATGGTGCCAAAGTGATTTTGCCACCTTTCGTGTCCCTGACTTCTCGTCTGGCCCATGGACTAATAGTCGGGTGATGTGCATTTGCTTTCCGCTGCACTCTGTTCCGTCCCCCCTCTGTTTCACAACACTGTTCAAAATGTGCCTGTGAGGGCACCAATGTACCAAGGGGACCGCCCACCCAACTTCTAGACCAATCACAGCGGCAGGGTATTTTCGGTTAGTAAAAACAGAGAGATGTGTTGAGTTGAGTGGTGACTCGCTTATCACCGCGGCTCAGTGACGTCATGTTGTAGTTTTCCAACCACCGCGGTGTCACCAAAAATGGTAGCATGCGCCCCCCTATTAGACAACCAATAGGGAGGGCTTGCTTAAGCCCCACCCCCTCTGTGTTCCTATTAGCTTGGCTTTAAACAGCCATAACTCCAGTTCCCAGCATGATAAAGGCCCCAAACTTGGTGGGTGCTCTCAGACGGCCAATAAGGACGGGCTGTACTTGCTCAAGCCCCACCCCCTATGTGTTCCTATTGGCTGGGGTTTAGCCAGCCATAACTCCAGTTCCCAGCATGCCACAGGCTCCAAACTTGGTGGGCGGTCCCACAGACTTCCAATTTTATAAAAAATGACCACTTCCGGCAGCAGTGTTGTAGCAGTGTTTAACTCTTTAAATGGCCATACTTTGGTGACCATTGCTCTTTTCAGCGCAACATAGGATTAGGTTTGAAGACCGCGTAGCGGACTGAAAATCTAGTTTGGTTACATTTGTAACAAAATTTTGCTAGATCGCCTCTGAGGATTTCTCTGTGTAGGGCTGAGGTTTACTTTAATCTGAAAACTGCTGGTTGCACATTTCAGGTCACACACACACACACTAGTGCGGTATATGTTTACACACACAGTGTGCTGTGGTCTTTGCCTTTTTTATTTGAGATTAGTGAGTCTGTGTGTTACGTGTACAAGGCACGCACACACGCACGCGCGCGCGCACACACACACACGCACACGCACACACACAAATACACACACACACACACACACACACACACACACACACACACACACACACACACACACACACACACACACACACACACACACACACACACACACACACACACACAGGTCTTAAGTGTCCATATGGCTTATGACTGTCAATGGTAGTCAGCCTAAATGATGACAGCACATACAAATCCTTTAAGCCTCTTTTGCTGTTCATAGAGTGTCTGACAGAGGCTGACGTGTGTGAGTGTGTGTGTGTGTGTGTGTGTGCGCGTGCGCACGTGACTGTGTGTTGTCACTCTCAAGACGTCAAACGGGTGACGGTGTGGGATGGATTTGATCATTATGTCATATGTTTGACTTGTTGGGGGTACCTGCGACGTCACATGCTGACTAGGGGGAGGGGGAATTACGAATTCACTACGTAACTCGAACGACACTGAGTCGACTGAAGCAGTCCTCGCAGCGCTTGGCACGGTGCACCCCCGTCGTTTTAGCCGACACACTCTCACTCCCAAAACGGCCTATCAGCAGTGGTGGAAAAAGGACTCAAATGTTTTACTTAAGTAAAAGTATCAATACTGCAATGTAGAAGTACTCTGTTACAAGTAAAAGTCTGGAATTGAAAATGTACTTGAGTAAAAGTACAAAAGTATTGGTATCAAAATGTACTTCAAGTACCAAAAGTAAAAGTACTAAAATATTTGAAAATAGCAGATCTACAAGCTCACAACATGTCGCATCACGATGCGTTGTGAGCTTGTAGATCGGCTATTTTCAAAGAGCTTAGGTATAACATAAGGCTAAAGTGGTAAATGTATGATTTATAATATAATAATTTATATCTGCCAAGTAACTAGTAACTAAAGTTTTCAAATAATTGTAGTGGAGTAAAAGTATAATATTTGCCTCTGAGATGTAGTGGAGTAGAAGTAAAAGTATAGACAATTGGAAATAGGCCAACTTCAGTAAAGTAAAAGTACCTCAAAGTACAGTACTTGAGTAAATGTACTTAGTTACTTTACACCACTGCCGTTTACCCACCTCCCGTCCCACGAAGTCACTATAGTACTATTTGGGAGAGAGAATAATTATGCTGCTGCTTGCGTGCGTGTGTGTGTGTGTGTGTGTGTGTGTGTGTGTGTGTGTGTGTGTGTGTGTGTGTGTGTGTGTGTGTGTGTGTGTGTGTGTGTGTGTGTGTGTGTGAGCGAGCGCTTGTGCCTGTGTGTTGGCGTGCGCGTGTGCACATCAGCACTTCTTCAGTCAGCCTGATAGAGAGCATTATGGACGAGAACCATTAGCCTGGGGAGGCTCTCCCAAGGAATAAAAGCATTTTTGTGTGTGTGTGTGTGTGTGTGTGTGTGTGTGTGTGTGTGTGTGTGTGTGTGTGTGTGTGTGTGTGTGTGTGTGTGTGTGTGTGTGTGTGTGTGTGTGTGTGTGTGTGTGTGTGCGCGCGTGCGTGTGGTGGGGAGGGGGTTGACGCATTACTCAACATGTCAGAAAGTATTTCTCCAATTTAGCCCACTCTAGCTTCAGTAGAATCTGGGTTCCATTTGTTTGGCCGGAGAGAGCCGTGCCTCGCTCACTCACAGCCACTAGAGGAAAGAGAGAGTGAGGGACTGAAGACTTATAGGTTTCAGCAGCATACGGTCGCTGTTGGGTGGCATGGCATTTACAAATACTGATTTTTAGTATTTGACTCCGACATTGAAAACAACCAGCGAGTAAAGGGTTAACGGGGGTTCAGTGGTGAAAAAAGTACTCAAATGTTTTACTTAAAGGGACACTTCACAGATTTTGCATAAAACCCCTATTTTTAGGTAGTCTAGGACCCATAAACATGATCCTGGTGTATTTTTTGTGTTTTATCTGTGTTTTTAGATTTTTATCCGTGAGACGATCCCCATAGCGTCAAATGACGTTTTCCGTAGGTTCTCACCTTATGTCCGCACTACATGACTGCAATGACTACAGCTGTAGTTCAAATCCAAACCAACCCCCATGACTCAAAGGACCGGCCCCTGAGGCTGTCTCCCTAACATTTCGTACACCCTTCTTTCCCCACTCGTCCACTCCCATTAGCTACCTCACATGCACAATCATGGCGTCTCCAAACATATGAAAGTCCGACCAATCTATGGAGGAAGATGACTATTTTTACGTTATCTCGGAATCAGAAATACAGCAGGGTTACTTATTTGAACCCGAGTACACCGAAGAACAACCGCAGCGCAGGGACGAGGCGGGCAGCAGTAGCTGCTGTGGCGGACGAGGAGCAGCAACGCGTCGGGATGATTCTTGGTGGAACATACACAGTAGCCTGTCCTATCCTATACATGAGGGACACAACGTGAGTGCTGGCATCAATCTTTTATTATTGGATTTGTGGAGCCGTGGCGTGCATACGGAAAGTTAGTTATTGTTTACTTTGACTGTAGCCCTGAAACATGACAGTCATGGCGGAACTTCAACCTGGTTTTGGCACTTTTTCCATTTCATCTACATAAACGGTCAGATTTCAAATATAAAGTTCTTACCCCGTTGCCACGGATGTTGAAATTGCAATCGGGTGGGTCTAAGTACCCGTATATCTTCCGTATTGTTCAATAAAAAAACATTAAATCCGAACGGTGGCCATTTTCTCATAGATGTATAATGTATCAGAGTGCAATACACATCCAAACCGATAGGGTCGCGTAATTGAAAGCATGAGGAGAAAATGGCCACCGATTGGATTACAATGCTTTTTATTAAACAATACGGAAGATACTGGTACTTAGACCCACCCGATTCAAATTGTAACATCCGTGGCATGAGGTCAGCACTTTATATTTGAAATCTGAACGTTTATGTAGATGTACGGTCTGTACATGTAGAAAGTGCAAACACCAGGTTGAAGCTCCGCCATGACTGACATGTTTCAGAGCTACTGAGTACATGACGACGTCAGGTCCCGAAAATAGCAGATCTACAAGCTCACAACGTGTCGCGGACTCAACACTTTGTGAGCTTGTAGGTCTGCTATTTTCGGTGCGCATGCAACTAAGAATAAATTAGGTATCACGTCGGGTGATATCCATGTAAACTACAAGTCTAATCTAATGTGTTCTTTCCAATGACAGGACAGAAAGTGGTGTCGTCAGCCTGCAAAAATGAAGGAACTGCTGATGAAGACCTTTGACTACAGCCATATATATTATTTTTCTAAATAAAACGTTACATTTACACACTGCTTGCTCTACTCATTGGTATATTCTACATTGTGTAAGCATTTATAATGACAAAATGTATGAACACCCAATTCTATAAGGGTTCTTTTGAACTGTTTCATGATATAGGAGATGGTCTTTCATTTGGCAGAATGGTACATAATTACATGACTGTAAGCATTACAGATATAATAGTGAAAAAGTCTTGTTCATTCTGTTAGTAGCCTATTTACTTCTACATGTAATCATTATTTTTCTGGGGACCCCAGCACATTGGATTCAACTTTACTGGTTGCGAACGCAGCGGAAGGAGGCGCGCGCAAGTGGAGCTTACTATGACACCGTGCTCGGCTTGTGTGTCCGCGTCTCTGTGTGCAGTATTGTGTGCACTGCCTGTGTGCAGCCAAGTAAATGTCGAATATAGACGTACCATACATCAAATGAAAGATCTTTGAAAACTGAACACACCTGTCAAGGTTGCGTTTAAGCCCGCCCCTTCCCCCGGAAGCCACGCCCCGGAGAAGGCTCCTAAAAACTCCCCATTGAAACCCCGTGTTAAATGAAAAGTGCCCGAATCGCTCCGAAACTTTTTCTACCGCCCCTAAGTGGGGGTCTACGAACAAATACATGGCAACACTGGCCAATGTGCTGTATGTGTTTGTTGATGTTGTTGTAGTGAGAACTGGGAGGGGAAAGTTACAATGTAGACCACGCCCCCACGCAGCCTCCTCCCCACAAGGAAGGGCAGTGCCCCAAAGCATTGTGGTCATTGTAGTAATGCAGCCAAACCCCAGTCATCCAGTCAAACCCCAGTCAAACACACAAAATTCTATATTTTTCTGGCCATAGGGTGCAAATTTGAAATTTTGCTACTGTTATCTACTACAAATATTATTAACATTGAGTTACTGCTAGTTCTTCCAGGGGTGAAATACTCCTTTAAGTAAAAATATCAATACTGCAATGCAAAAGTACTCCGTTACAAGTAAAAGTCCGGAATTCCAAATGTACTTGAGTAAAAGTACACAAGTATTGGCATCAAAATGTACTTAAAGTACCAAAAGTAAAAGTACTAAGGCTAAGGAAAATAAGTGTTAAATAGCTCTATATTGTGATAGTACTCATTGCTATAGAGTGTGTGTTCAGTAAAAGGAGTCTCCCATGTCTCTCCAGCTCTTTCTTAAACAAAATGCATTTTCAGTGCTCCTGATTGGCTTAAATGTTGTCACCTATCTGAAAATGTACTATATTCTGTTTACTAAAGAGCTGGAGAGACCCCTGTGACCGAACAAATGCTCTGTAGCAATGATTACTATCAGAATATAATATTTTAACCTTTTTAACAAACAAAATAAATAATAATAATATCACTTACCGTACCTTTAACACACCCTGTACACTATATGGCTCACATAAAGAGCAAAGATTCCAAAATAACATATTGACATACATGAGAAGTGACAGGCATTATGTATTAGTCCATACATGTGCGCAGCCAAACTGTATGCAGGCTTTTGGGTTATATACATGTGTCACTAAATTGGATGAGATCTTACTTGGAGGGTAGAGAACAAGTGGTTGACATCAACGGAACCATGTCCTCATCCCTCCCGGTGAGCTGCGGGGTTCCTCAAGGCAGCATTCTAGGGCCGTTACTGTTCCTTCTATACATTAACGACATGAATGCTGTCTGTAACTGCAAACTGTTCCTGTTCGCTGATGACTCGGCACTCCTGATCTCGGGTGAGGACAAGTTGCAAGTTGAGGAAGCTCTCAGCTCTGAACTCTCAAAAATCCGTACCTGGCTTACCGATAACAAACTGTCACTACACCTTGGGAAAACTGAATCCATTCTATTTGGGACCAAACATTCCCTCAGTAAAATGAAGGTAAATGACTTCAAGGTCAAAGTCGATGACACAATCATCACTAACAAAGAAGAGATTACCTATTTGGGATGTATTCTTGACAAATACCTGACAGGTGAAAGCATGGCAACAAAGGTGGTCAAAGGAGTAAACCAGAGAACCAGATTTATGGGCAGAGTTTCCTCTTTTGTCAACCCTCAGGCCCTCAGGACCCTCTCAGGGGCCCTCATTCAGCCCCTTTTTGACTATGCTAGCTCCTCTTGGTACTCCAACACCTCAGTGTCACTGAAGACTAAGCTTCAAACCTCCCAAAACAAGCTGATTCGACTACTTCTCGGACTGGGGCCCATGACCCACCTCTCTCCCACTCACTTTGCCAGCCTAGGCTGGCTCAGGGTGGAAGACAGGGTTAAACAACAAAAAATGGGACTGGTCTTCAAAATTGTAAATGCAGATTTGCCCAAAATGCCCCCTATACCCGCATATCTGTATAAATACCTCAAAAAAGTTAGTGACACCCACAGCCACGAAACTAGAGGGAGCGTAAACAACAATCTGGTACCACCCACCCATAAAACAAACATGGGCAAATTCTCCTTCTATAGCACAGCCACCAAGGAATGGAATAGTCTAACCCCATCCCTCAAAAAATGCAGTTCGCTGGGCTCATTCAAAACAGCCCTAAAAACTCATCTTTCTGGAGGCCGAAAGAGGAGCTAGTACCAGTTTCCCTGTAGACAGACGACCCCCCCCCCTCCTCTTTTTTGTACTTATTTTTTATTTCCTCATGCTTTTTTTGTATATAATTTTTATTTTTCCATGCTTCCACCCCCCCCCTTTTTTTTTTACATATTTTTGTATTTTTTCATGCTTTTTTTTTGTACATAGTGGTATTTTTTCTGTATTATCTGTATTTTCATGTTGATTTTGGAACTGTTTGGTTGCTACTATATATGTCTATGAAATTAATTCAAGGACCCCAACGGAAACAAGTCCGCAAGGACCTTTTTGGCCGGACCTTTTAGACAAAAGCATCATAAATGTAACTGTGTTGTTTTACATTCTTTTGCCTAATACATTTTTCAATCAATCAATCAATCAATGCAGCCAAACTGTATGTAGGCTTTTGGGTTATATACATGTGCGCAGCCAAACTGTATGCAGGCTTTTGGGTTATGTGCTTGGTATGCGTAGTTCAAGTTTTGGACATTGATTTAATCGTATTGGTGTCAATGGCGTGTGTGTGTGTGTGTGTGTGTGTGTGTGTGTGTGTGTGTGTGTGTGTGTGTGTGTGTGTGTGTGTGTGTGTGTGTGTGTGTGTGTGTGTGTGTGTATGTGTGTGTGTGTGTGTGTGTGTGTGTGTGTGTGTATGTGTGTGAGTGACAAGTCAGTCAGTCATTTGTCCTTTACAACCTAACATGGAGTTGCCACCCAAAACCATAGGAAGTTGATGTTCATGCTGTTGCAGCTAAGCTATGTGTGCTAACCCAATGTGGATTCAAACAGTGAAATAATTGAACAGTGAAGTAAATGAAAGTCCTTTACAAGTTTGCAGCGTCTGTATGTTCTGCTGTTGTCTCTGGCCAAGTTAGTGTGGCCAGCCGCTAAACATGCCATAGCTTGTGGGGCTGTAGCCTAACCATAAGTAAGACACACGAACGCTGGAAGTGAACGCAGCTCGAAAATATTGTGTATTTACGGACTTGTAATCCGTGTTATTTCACCGTGATGGGGAGAGAACATTGACATTGTGTGTGTGTGTGTGTGTGTGTGTGTGTGTGTGTGTGTGTGTGTGTGTGTGTGTGTGTGTGTGTGTGTGTGTGTGTGTGTGTGTGTGTGTGTGTGAGTTTTGCAGGCTGTTGTGCATTTTAATCAGAGCATTGTCTACATTCCTGCACTCTGGCGCACTCTGGCGGCTGCACACAGGCAGTGCACGCACACAGAGACACAGAGACACAGAGACACACACACACACACGCACAACCCAAGCACGGTTTCATAGTAAGCTGCACTTGGGCTAACCCAATGTGGATTCAAACAGTGAAATAATTGAATAGTGAAGTAAATGAAAGTCCTTTACAAGTTTGCAGCGTCTGTATGTTCTGCTGTTGTCTCTGGCCAAGTTAGTGTGGTCAGCCGCTAAACATGCCATAGCTTGTGGGGCTGTAGCCTAACCACAAGTAAGACGCGCGAACGCTGGAAGTGAACGCAGCTCGAAAATATTGTGTATTTACGGACTTGTAATCCGTGTTATTTCACCGTGATGGGGAGAGAACATTGACACGCACTCTGGCGGCTGCACACAGGCAGTGCACGCACACAGAGACACAGAGACACAGCGACACACACACACACACACACAACCCGAGCACGGTTTCATAGTAAGCTGCACTTGGGCGCCTCATTCAGCGTTCGCAATGACAACAGATCCCATAGCCTGAACTCCGAATCGAGGTCACATGCTGCCAATCGGCCAATCATCAAAAGGTGGTGCAAACGTCATTCCCGTCATTCCCGAAATAGCCTTCGGCTGTTTCTCAGGATGTGGCAAAAACAGACAATGTGGGTACTTCTTCCTTCACTGCCCATTGATTATCTTTTTTTCCCAGACCACCTTTCTTTTCTTTTCTTTTCTTTTCTTTTCTTTTCTTTTCTTTTCTTTTCTTTTCTTTTCTTTTCTTTTCTTTTCTTTTCCATTATTCATTATTTTCAAGTAGCCCCTTTAGTCAAAACCGTGATTGTCCTACCATAAGCTGCCACTGTTGGTATTGTGATTCGTTTTGACTCAAAATGCAAAAAGGCAATTAAAAATACGCCCTGATCAGGTTAACCTGACCTGTGCCATCAGAACTAACTACTAGACCTAAAATGGACTTCAGGAATAATAAAACATCATTGGTGAAGTCGATTGCCAACGACTCTCACACGGCAAAGAGCTAATGAAATAAAAAGGAGCCAATTTCAAGTCCTCCCAAAACATTCATGCACTGCAGAATTAATTTAACTCTGGGAGAGTGAAATGGAACAACTCTGCATAATGCCGTCTGACCTTGAAACTGCAAAACAAATTGGAAAAAAATAATAATAAATAAATCATGTTTAACCACTTAAACCCCTGTGGTCTGTAGAGAAATGGACTTCAGATACAACTGCACTTTGACCCCTTTTTTCCATCTGCACCAAATCTCTTTGTCAAAAATAGCAGATCTACAAGCTCACAATGTGACACGTTGCAACTCATTGTGAGCCTTTAGACTGTCTAATTTGGCAAATGTTCCCCCCAGAATATGGATGCTGGGGTTCAAGTCATTAAATCGAATACCATCGTGTTTGAAGGCAATACAAGACATGACTCAGTCATGTAGACCAGCTAACACAATTTGAGGTCCACTCTTATTTGTGTGCGATTTTGTCTGACTTAGGCCACTTTGACCTTTCTATGTGTGAATGTAAGCTTTAACTTATTTTGATGTGCAGACTATACCTATTGTTAATTATATCGTAGCCTACTTAGGTAACTCCCTATATTCCACTATGACAGTACTATATTTTCAAATGTGTTAATACCATTAGGCTAAATGATATATATATATATATATATATATATATATATATATATATATATATATATATATATATATATATATATATATATATATATCATCATCATCATAACCTTTATTTCAACTCGGAGTACAGTTGAGGGCAAGCCCTCATTTTCAATGTAGCCGAGATACAACATAGAGCATAATCAACAGGAATACATTTACATACATCAAATAATTAATAATCAGAGAATAGAAATACTCAGTATTTCAACGAAAGAACAGGAACTTTAAATAAAACAGTTACAGTCTGGTACAAAGGTGCTGGAAACTATTGCTCTATATTGACCCAATGAGGGCAGTAGCCTGATTTTTAGGGACTTCTGAAGCTCATTCCAGGCAGATGGTGCACTAACAGAGAATGCTGCCTTGCCTAGTTCTGAATTCACAAATGGAACCTTGAGCGTCAGGAAGTCACTCGAACGGGTCTGGTGGGTACTAGGCTTCTGATCCAACATATTACAAATATATGGGGGGAGCATTCCTGAGATAGCTTTAAAAATAAACAGATACCAGTGCTTATCACGTCTCACAGAGAGTGAGGATAAGCCTGCGTTCTCATAAAGAGTACAGTGATGTGTACCATATCTGTCACCAGTTACCCACCTTAAGGCAGAGTGGTATACTGTGTCGAGGTGTTTTAAAGTTGAGGGGGCAGCAATCCTATAAATAATGTCCCCATAGTCTAACACGGAAAGGAAAGTGGCTTCAATAATAGTTTTTTTGCAGGATGCAGGAAAGCACGCTTTATTCCTATAGAGAAAACCAATTTTCTGTCTTAATTTTGTGACAAGGTTTTCGATGTGGTATTTAAAAGATAAATTTTCATCCAGCCAGATGCCAAGATATTTATACTCAGAGACCCTCTCAATTTTAGAGCCACTTGAAGCGATTATAGATAGATTGTCATGGTTGGTGGTTTTAGCCCTAGAGAATACCATGAGCTTAGTCTTGCTTGCATTAAGTACAAGCCTAAGCTCAACCAGGGCATCCTGGAGAGCATAGAATGCGAGCTGCAGCTTCATATTGGCAAGCTGGGCTGAGTCTGCAACACAATAAATAACAGTGTCGTCGGCATAAAGATGTGCATGACAGTCATTTAGAGTGGAGATTATATTATTGATATACAGCGTAAAAAGGACGGGGCCTAAAATTGAGCCTTGGGGGACACCCATGGAGACTGGCTGGAACTCCGACTGAGTGCTCCCGGACTTCACCGATTGATACCTATCGTGTAAATAATTGTGAAACCAATTGGTGGCTGCTCTGCTAAAACCAATGTTGTGCAATTTATGAATTAGTATGTTGTGATGTACGGTGTCAAATGCTTTAGATAAGTCCACAAATATGGCGGTGCAGTGCTGTTTTTTGTCCAGAGCAGTTAAAATGTTGTATATATATATATATATATATATATATATATATATATATATATATATATATATATATATATATATATATATATATATTGTATACTGTACTTATAATGTTTATTGTATTCTGTTTAGTTTTATATTCTATAATATACAATACACAAGTGATACCTTGGGGGAAACAAATTATTACTTAATAGCCTAAACTACAAAAAGCCAGAGAAGTGCCATATATTACAACATCACGTCGCCTTGCAAGCCTCCCGTTCTGATCAACTTTATTCCACACGGGTAATTATTTGGTCCAGTGCTCCCAGACCCTCGGCAACGCAGGCTTCTCAACCGCAATCGCCTCCTGACTCCAGCAGGTATGAGGTATGCCAACGGATACAGGATAGGTGGGCACTAGGGACATCTGGGCACCTCGATGTAAAATTGGCTATTTTGTCCAAATATATATATATATCCAATATCCAATGTTAAAACATGAAATATTTCAAATATGGTCTTAAGTAAAGTACAGTATACATGATGTGAACATGCATGGTACATCATTATCACTTAACTAAGTCTAATTAAGTTGAACTCATTATTAGCCCCATTTGAAACGAGATGAGGTTCCACAGCGTTGCGTGCCGGCAGGTGACGACACCGGCGAAAATCGGCCACTATGCATGATTCTTACATTTTCCCGCACGTCATATCCAAACAGTAAAGGTAGTCCAGATGTTTTACATTTCAGCGGCCAAGAAAATGTTACCGACGGGTTGAAACAAGCGTTTAAATCGCTTATTTAGTCAGCCTGCCCTGTGCCATGTTTTCCCAATGCAATCTTACTGGAGCAGTACAGCGCATGCGGACGGGGGTTGACTGGCCACAGGCTGACAAAAAAAAACGATTTAAACGGTTTCAACCCGTCGTTAAAAATGTCATGGACGATAAAATGTAAAACATCTGAAAAGGTAAGAATCATGCATAGTAGTGGCCAATATTCGCCGGTGTCGTCATCACCTGCCGGCACCCGACGCTGTGGAGCCTCATCTAAGAGCTACACAGCGGAGGGAGAGATTACAAATGGAGCTAGTAATAAAAGACTAGTAAAAGGTGTTAGTATAATAATAACTTAATATTCCGATTGGAGCTAAACTATCAGACTTTATCCTTCAACTTCTCGTTTGTGCCCCCAAATGAATATACAGGTTTTTTAGCAATTGTAGACATATTAGACTTTAATTGTCGAATGTTTAAGCATGTTATAATCATATGTAGGCTACTTTACCTTAGAACATTTTTCAAATATTATATTTTTTAACATTTTGAACAAAATAGCCAATTTTACATCGAGGTGCCCAGATATCCCTAGTGCCCACCTATCCTGTTACCCTGGTGGGTCTGTAAGTCATTTAAGTTGTTACACAGTCGGTCAGTATCATAATAAATAAATATGTTTTATAATATAATATATATATATATTGTAAAATGTACGTTATGCTCGGTTGTACAGATCTACAAGCTAACACTGCGTCGCTCAGCGACGTGTTGTTAGCTTGTAGATCTGATCTGAGCATATCCACACTGTGGACGACCTGAGATGGTGACGTCACCGAGAACGCTGCGTTCCAACTACCGTACTCTCATACTCCCGTCCTCCCGTCCTCGCAAGTTCATACTCCCGAGGCGAACTTGCAAGTCTGAACTTCCAAGGACGCAAGTCTGTGCTTCTCAAGTTCGGGTATTGAGAATTGGCCTCAGTCTCTTCTTATGGTAAAAACATTGCCTACGGTCATTTTAAAGTCAGCAGTTGTTTAAATTAACTAAGCACATTTGCTCAAGTGGCCTATTGTATTTGAGTACAATGTTGTAGTAAATTTAGTTTACTTGAGTATTTCAATTTTGTATACTTTAAACCACTCCGCTCGACTATATCTCAGAGGCAAATAATAACAGTGGAGTTTTCTTTTTTACTCCACTACAATTATTTCACAGTTTTAGTTACTAGTTACTTTTGGGGTGTAGATACTACGCAGCCCTCACATCTAGATGTTGGCGATGACGACACGGTTTGTTTGGGTCTGATGTCATGACGACCAGTGGTGGAAAAAGTGAGAGACAGCGGGATCCCAAAACGGCGTTGGCGGCCGCCGCACCTCCGCCGCCCATCTGGCACGACCGCCGCGCATCTGGCACGACCGCCGAGCCTCTGGCACGAGCGCCGAGCCTCCGCCTCTCCGCCACAGACCGTCAGGCCTCCGCCGCACCCGCCGCGGCGGAGACGCGACCGCCACGGCGGAACGACTGCCACTGACAGCCACTGACCGCAACTGACAGCCACGACCCGCCACTGACAGCCACTGACCGCCCCGACCCGCAACTGTCAGTGGCGGTCCGCCACTGTCACTGACAGCCACTGACTGCCATGGACCCGCCACGCCCCGCCACGGACCCGCCACACCTGGCACGATCGCCAAGCCTCCGCCGCGCCTCTTTCACGAGCGCCAAGCCTCCGCCATGACCGTGGCATATTTTGCGCATTGAGACAGAGGAGCAGTTGAGATTTCATTCGGCCAGATCTTTCTCAATTTTACTTGAATTCTTATAATTTAATTTAAAAAAAGTTTATATTTTCATTTGGTATCAGTCATGAATTTATTATATATTATTTTCTTATCTTCTATAATTTATTTCCACGCACGTAACATAATAAATAATAATAATAATAATAAGCGCACCTGGGGTGATAGGGCATTCTCCGTTGCAACACCCACCCTCTGGA
This sequence comes from Gymnoscopelus braueri, assembly GCF_963280865.1. Classification (NCBI taxonomy): domain Eukaryota; kingdom Metazoa; phylum Chordata; class Actinopteri; order Myctophiformes; family Myctophidae; genus Gymnoscopelus; species Gymnoscopelus braueri. Next base: position 1,274,749 of record NW_027660990.1, read on the forward strand.
ACCCACTCCCACCTCACATCAAAACCGCCCCCACCCTTGCTGTGTTCAAAACCTCCCTCAAAACCCACCTCTTCAGAACTGCTTTTCCCACCTAGCCGATCTCCTACCACCCTAGTCTGAACTTTTGCTTTATTCCCTGGTTCTCTGCAGCCTTTTTAACTTTTTATTCTCAGTTTTTTTCTTATTGAAGTTGTTTTGTGATAAGACCGGTTTATAACATCTGTGTACAGATATATATTATATAATGTGTGTATATAAGTTCTTTCTTTGATTGTATTCATTTAATTGATTTCCTGCAATGTATTAAATCAATGTGTAATATGCAACTGTCTATGGCAGCCTTATCTGTAAACACACTCACATAGGCCCATTTAAACTGATTCACCAGCCAGTGTTTTTCCACACCAAGCAGACAAATGTGTCTACGCCCTTTTCCTAATAAAATACTTGGCATAAGGAAGTAGCGACAGTGTAATCATGGACATGTCATGTAAAGCATTGTCGTTACACTCCTCGCGAGTAAAAGAGATCTCATGTGTCACGTGTCATCTTTATTGGAGTGTGATCAACAGCAAGGGGGTTTATGATTATTGATCGATAAACCTAACATTTCGTTTTGATTGTGTTCCACTTAGTCTTAGCATTGAAAGCGACTTTGAGTATTCAGAAAAGCGCTATATAAATTCCAGGTATTATTATTATTATAATCTATCTATCTGTCTATCTATCTATCTATATATCTATGTATCTATCTATCTATCTATCTATCTATCTATCTATCTATCTATCTATCTATCTATCTATCTGTCAACTAATATATCATCTGTCACAGAGATATCTGATATGTCAGAGAGATGAAGCAGGGACCCCCTCTATATGTTTTTTTCCATCCACCGATAGCTCTTTGCCAAAAATAGCCGATCTACATGCTCACAACGCCTCGCGCTGCAAGGCGATGGAGCTTGTAGATTGGCTTGTAGATCGATCTGTCTGTCTGTCTGTCTGTCTGTCTGTCTGTCTGTCTGTCTGTCTGTCTGTCTGTCTGTCTGTCTGTCTGTCTGTCTGTCTATCTGTCTATCTGTCTATCTGTCTGTCTGTCTGTCTGTCTGTCTGTCTGTCTGTCTGTCTGCCTGTCTGCCTATCAAAAGTCCACGGCCGTAACCCACACGCACGCACGCACGCAAATGCACGCAGCAGGTGAATAAATAATAATTTAAGAAATAATAAATTTGATTAAAACACCTATATCTATATGGTATAATGAACGTCAATTAATGTATCCCTATCCCCTAGCTGCAAGATTCATATTTACGCACACACCAAACGCACTGCCTAATAATCAGATACTATATACTATATTATATATAGGCTACTGTCAGCTATATAGCTGACATCATAGCTACAAAGCATCATGGCTACAGACAGAGCAGTCAGCGGTCTTTAGATGATAGATGCCAGATTAATAGAAAGATATTTAGATAGATAGATAGATAGATAGATAGACAGACAGACAGACAGACAGACAGACAGACAGACAGACAGACAGACAGACAGACAGACAGACAGACAGACAGACAGACAGACAGACAGACAGACAGACAGACAGACAGACAGACAGACAGACAGACAGACAGACAGATAGATAGATAGATAGATAGATAGATAGATAGATAGATAGATAGATAGATAGATAGATAGATAGATAGATAGATAGATAGATAGATAGATAGATAGATAGATTGATTGATTGATAAATATTTTCTATTGGATGATATATTCATACATTAAATTACAGCGGTAAGGTGACGTCTGCAAGGTAAATGTATATGAAAACACTTAAGTGTCCCCCTTACGCAAGTAAATTAAATATACTTAAACTACCAAAAGTAAAAGTACTCATATTTACTCATCTACAAGCTCACAATGTGTCAAAATATTTCTATACATATTATCTATCTATCTATCTAAATAGATAGATAGTTAGATTGATAGATACTGTGTGTGTGTGTGTGTGTGTGTGTGTGTGTGTGTGTGTGTGTGTGTGTGTGTGTGTGTGTGTGTGTGTGTGTGTGTGTGCTATTTTTATCGATCTATTTCACTATATTCGCTACAAAGGGTATTCAAACTGCTGCCTAGGACAGCAGGCTGCGAAGGGGTCAGGTTTGCTTCTAAATCACTCCGTTCAGGAGGTCTTACGTGCGTGCTGTTTCCAGCCTGTTAGGCAGACACGTAACACCGTGCACTTGAGAACCCGGCCTTTAAGTTGTATATTAATTCAACCCATTATAGAGCAGTGCGCAGTGCGCGCTCTGGAGACCTGACACCGTCCATGCACATTTGAGATAGCCTGGCAAGATCTGCAAATGTATAGATCTGCATTACTGTTATAGGACTTGTTTGGGTGAATGATTAAGCATCTTAACATTGAAAAAATGTTATAAATATTATTTTCAAATCGCTTAATTTTAATTGTTTATGTCACTTGGAATTATTTGATAAATGAGGGCGCAGGAGTGCACATGTCCTTCCACAACCCAGTAGCCTAATGGCAATTTTCTAATTAGAAAATGCAGATTTGAATGCTTATCACCTGTTGGGGTGCTGGGTAAAGAGGATCATGAGAAGGTCCTTATATGAAATGTACTCGAGCAAAGAGTCATAATAATAATAATAGCGGAATAATAACTTTACTTTATTATTTTGTTGTTTACTTCATTAAGATAAGTAGTGTTGCTATGCTCATTTGGGAAGTGCTTGCACTGTATTTTAATGACGTGACGCGCACAACGCTTAACACCTACACTATAGGTCACACAATGGACAATTGATATGCATCTCTAGGCTAATTCATATGTTAATGTACCTGGCGTGAGTCGGGAGCCTTTGTAAACTTTGTTGAAGTGTGAATTTAAAGTAGTTTTAAATCTATGCGTGTGCCTGCGCTTGTCCTGGTCAAATAGGTTCCGGCACGCCGTGCAAGGCCGTCCAGTGAGCATTGCACCCCTGATTAATGGCTTTTATAGCCTACTCTCTCTTTGCCCACCTTGGCCTTATAGACTTGTTTCTTTTATTAAATGGCTACATAGAAACACAGAAAGAGTCCGAATTTGATCTATAATGCCAAACCTTGCTAAATATAATATTCAAATAACGAAATCTTATTTGCGACCATGCATTAGGCTATGCAAGCATAATGAAGTTGACTTCTTTTTTGGACCGCATTTAAAATAAGATTTAGTTATTTAAATATTATATTAAGCATTTACTTTGCGACCATGCATTAGCTATGCAAGCATTAATGAAGTTGACTTACTTTTTTGTTATTGTAATATTATGTAGACCCCTTAACAGACGACGTCACATTGATAAGAACCTTTATTATGGTGGAGAAATTGATGCTATTCAACGATTATTATTATTATTATAATAATATTATAATTATTCGTTGCGCACTGGTCCAATACAATACAAACCAATGCGCTCTTGCCCATATCTAAACACACCCACAGCCTGGCACACAACATTCTATCTTCTAATTCTCCAGGAATGTCTTTGATTATAATTTTCATATTATCAGCAGATGTGAGAGTCAGAGAGTGTCAATTCCTTGTGTCAATTGTGTTTATATAAGATGATAGTCTATTCAAAGAAGACAATTTGTGCCGCGCAATGCCATTCGCTCCAAATGACACACTTCAGTTTTATTCATGGATTACACAGGAAATAATGAACTGATTACAATAATATAAAATTATCTCAAATAAGTAACAGGTAGGTGATACATATGTCCATCAAATTTGTTATTGAAAGGCAATCCAAGGTTAGAGCTTGGAAACCAACCTTTGGGGAATGTCCACAGCTTGGAGCGCCTCAGTGCGGCCGCAGAGTTCATTTGCCATTACAATTTTACTGTAATCCACAAAGGTGTGACTGTTAATTCCTTGTGTCAATACATTGTTTTTATCACCGGTGTCAGTCTTATTATTATTACGGGGCCAGAGCTCAGCTCTGGACCTGTCTTATTATTGTAGGTATTCTGTTTCTGCCACTTTTCGCAGTTCTGGCTGAACCGTGCTGTCGCTTTTTACGAAACTTGGCCATATGGTAGATGGTCATGAAAAACTATCAAGAAATAATTCTCACAATCTTTCGTCAAAAGGTGGCGCTATAGCAAAATGCCAACTTTGAACAGGTACAACTCATGCCCTGTTTGACCTACAGCCATGAAACTTATATACATATGCGTCTACTCATGATCAACAACTTTCACACTCTGACTTTTGACCTCTGACCTTTAGATCTACCACCATTTTGAATTATATGAAAAACAGTTAAAACCTATCTCCTCCTGGGATTTTTGAGTAATCTGCACGAAACGTTTTACACATGAACTTTGGACCTATGCCGAAAAAATCATACAAAAGATTTTCCATAAGTGAAAAAATTAAGCTTTAATGAGCCAATGAATATTGCAGTTTTATGACAATTATTCATCTGCCCCTAACACATACATGCAGACTCACATTTCTTTGAAACTTTGCAGTAATGTTGAGGGTCATTCCAAATATCACTGAAACCAATCTTACTCCAATTGGTCAAAGGGGGGCGCTATAGCGATTTCTTGAAAATGCAAACTTTAAACAGGCAAAAGTCATGCCTCGTTTGGCCGACAGCCATTAAACCTGCTTACACATGTGCCTTGACTCATGAGGAACACATGTATCACGTTTAGATTGTCCGCAATTTTGAGCAGTTTGAAAAACACTTAAACCCAGGATTTTTCAGCTATTTGCGTGAAACTGTATCATCTGTGTGATCTCCTTTTTCACAGGTTCTTGTCTGTTGGTCCAATGGCTTCTCCCTTAAACGTGTGCCTCACAACCTGAAGGTTGCCAGTTCAAGCCTCACTTGATGCGGACGTCATTAAAGTTGCATTGCACACAACATGATTGTGTCAATTAATACATGTGCAATTGTTAAACATAACCTGAAATACTTATTTGAGAGGGTATGTTTTTGCAATGTATGACATACTTCATTCTGAAAATAGCCGATCTACAATCTCAAAACTTTTCAGATAGCAACGTGTTTCTGAGTTTGTAGATCGGCTGTTTTCACTGGTTCACTTTTATCTTCAACAGACAACCTCAGCCTGGTCAAAGCTATAGCACTATAGGTAGTGTTGCAGCCCGTCAATCCGAAGGTTGAGGGTTCGATTCCTGTTAATGGCAATAGGTTGACACGTCCAATCAATCCATTCTGCTTCCATCCTTCTCTCTCTTCAATCTATTGTTTCCATGTCTCTCTCTTCAATCTATTCCGTTTCCATGTCTCTCTCTCCGCCCTTAGATTGTTCGCAATTTTGAGCAGTTTGAAAAAAACTTAAACCCAGGATTTTTCAGTTATTTGCGTGAAATGGTATAATCTGTCTGACCTCCGTTTTCACTGTATCAGGTCTGTTGGTCCAATGGCTTCCCGCTTAAGTGAATGTTTCACAACATCAAGGTTGCCGGTTCAAGCCTCACTTGGTGGAGACTTCATTTAAAGTGCATTGCAAACTACAAGACTGTATTAATGAATACATATGCAATTGATAAAGATAACATGAAATGCTTATCTGAGAAGGTCTGTTTTTGCAATGTATGACATACTTCATTCTGAAAATAGCCGATCTACAATCTCAAAACTTTTCAGATAGCAACGTGTTTCTGAGCTTGTAGATCGGCTGCTTTCACTGGTTCAGTTTTATCTTCAACAGACAACCTCAGCCTGGTCAAAGCTATAGCACTATAGGTAGTGTTGCAGCCTGTCAATCCTAAGGTTGAGGGTTCGATTCCTGTTAATGGCAATAGGTTGACACGTCCAATCAATCCATTCTGCTTCCATCTTTCTCTCTCTTCAATCTATTGTTTCCATGTCTCTCTCTCTTCAATCTATTCCGTTTCCATGTCTCTCTCTCCGCCCTTAGATTGTCCGCAATTTTGAGCAGTTTGAAAAACACTTAAACCCAGGATTTTTCAGTTATTTGTGTGAAATGGTATCATCTGTCTGACCTCCGTTTTCACTGGATCAGGTCTGTTGGTCCAATGGCTTCCCGCTTAAGTAAATGTTTCATAACATCAAGGTTGCCGGTTCAAGCCTCACTTGGTGGAGACTTCATTTAAAGTGCATTGCAAACAACAAGACTGTATTAATGAATACATATGCAATTGATAAAGATAACATTAAATGCTTATCTGAGAAGGTATGTTTTTGCAATGTATGACATACTTCATTCTGAAAATAGCCGATCTACAATCTCAAAACTTTTCAGATAGCAACGTGTTTCTGAGCTTGTAGATCGGCTGCTTTCACTGGTTCAGTTTTATCTTCAACAGACAACCTCAGCCTGGTCAAAGCTATAGCACTATAGGTAGTGTTGCAGCCTGTCAATCCGAAGGTTGAGGGTTCGATTCCTGTTAATGGCAATAGGTTGAGATGTCCAATCAATCCATTCTGCTTCCATCTCTCTCTCTCTTCAATCTATTATGTTTCCATGTCTCTCTCTCTTCAATCTATTCCTTTTCCATGTCTCTCTCTCCGCCCTTAGATTGTCCGCAATTTTGAGCAGTTTGAAAAACACTTAAACCCAGGATTTTTCAGTTATTTGCGTGAAATGGTATCATCTGTTTGACCTCCGTTTTCACTGGATCAGGTCTGTTGGTCCAATGGCTTCCCGCTTAAGTGAATGTTTCACAACAGCAAGGTTGCCGGTTCAAGCCTCACTTGGTGGAGACTTCATTTAAAGTGCATTGCAAACAACAAGACTGTATTAATGAATACATATGCAATTGATAAAGGTAACATGAAATGCTTATCTGAGAAGGTATGTTTTTGCAATGAATGACATACTTCATTCTGAAAATAGCCGATCTACAATCTCAAAACTTTTCAGATAGCAACGTGTTTCTGAGCTTGTAGATCGACTGCTTTCACTGGTTCACTTTTATCTTCAACAGACAACCTTAGCCTGGACAAAGCTATAGCACTATAGCTATAGTGTTGCAGCCTGTCAATCCGAAGGTTGAGGGTTCGATTCCTGTTAATGGCAATAGGTTGAGATGTCCAATCAATCCATTCTGCTTCCATCTCTCTCTCTCTCTTCAATCTATTATGTTTCCATGTCTCTCTCTCTCTTCAATCTATTCTGTTTCCATGTGTCTCTCTCTCTCTCTCTCTCTCTCTCTCTCTCTCTCTCTCTCTCTCTCTCTCTCTCTCTCTCTCTCTCTCTCTCTCTCTCTCTCTCTCTCTCTCTCTCTCTTCAATCTATTCCGTTTCCATGTCTCCCTCTTCAATCTATTCCGTTTCCATGTCTCTCTCTCTCTCTCTCTTTTGAGGGGCGGCCATAGCTGAGTGGTTAGTGAGCCAGCCTAGGGAGCCAGAGGCCATAGTTGCCCCAGGTACGATTCCAGGCCAGGCCAGCAAATGAAATTTGTCCCTGAGCAAGACTCTTAACCCCTAATTGCTCACAGACCCTCATTGGAAACAAGACCGCAAGGACTTTCATGAACGGACCTGTTAAAGGAATTATCCTTATCTATTCCGTTTCCATGTCTCTCTCTCTCTCTCTCTCCGATCTACAATCTCACAACTTTTCAGATAGCAACGTGTTTCTGAGCTTGTAGGTCGGCTGCTTTCACTGGTTCACTTTTATCTTCAACAGACAACCTCAATCTGTACAAAGCTATAGCACTATAGGTAGTGTTGCAGCCTGTTAATCCAAAGGTTGAGGGTTCGATTCCTGTTAATGGCAATAGGTTGAGATGTCCATTCAATCCGTTCTGCTTCCATCTCTCTCTCTCTTCAGTCTATTATGTTTCCATGTCTCTCTCTCTCTCTTCAATCTATTCCGTTTCCATGTCTCTCTCGCTCTCTCTCTCTTCAATCTATTCCGTTTCCATGTCTCTCTCTCTCTCTTCAATCTATTCCTTTTCCAAGTCTCTCTCTCTCTTTCTCTTCAATCTATTCAGTTTCTCTCTCTCTCTCTTTCTCTTCAATCTATTCCGTTTCTCTCTCTCTCTCTCTCTCTCTCTCTCTCTCTCTCTCTCTCTCTCTCTCTCTCTCTCTCTC